>NW_005842134.1:1528443-1551666 GCF_000455745.1 Alligator sinensis | reverse complement strand
ATGAGTTGCCTGTCTGGGAGCCACGGGGAGGGGGGGCAACTCCCACTGCTGAGCACACTCCAAGAGGGCATGGGGGGGTGCCCCCAGATCTGCGCGTGGGGCGGGGCAGTCTGACCAAGTGGTGGGGGAGGGACTGAGGCTGGGGCAGGGGCAAGGGCTGCCTAGCCAGGGAGTGTGGGGAGCAGCTCTCACCTCTAAATGCACCCCCAGGAGGGGGTGGATCTCTTCCTGGCAGGGGCTGAGCTGGGCTGTGCTTGGGGTGGGCGGCAGTGGTGCTGGGAGGAAGGTTGGGGGGGCTACAGCGAATTCTGGAGTGGCTGCAGCCCCCCCCATAGCCCTGCTCTCATGGGCCCTCGCCGCCACTGCCGCCCACCCAAGCACAGCCCGGCTCAGCCCCCGCCAAGAAGAGCCCAATAACACCCCAGCCGCAGGCTGCAGCCCACCCTGCCCCATGCAGCCATCCCAAAATTCACCATAGCCCCCCCAGTCCTGCTGGGAAGAGCCTGGTGCAGCTCCAGCCCCAGCCCCAGCAGCAGCCTGCCCCGTTCTGCACGCAGATCCAGGGGCATGCACCTCCCATGCCCTCCCAGGGTGCATGGAGAGGCAGTGCTGGGGGAGAGGTGGGTCCACACACAGTGGTAGCTGCCACCACCACCACCCACCATCCGCTATTGGCTGAGGGCGGTGGCCCCACAGCCAATCAGGAGAGCGAGCTGGGGTGGGTCCTGTTCCTGCAGGTGAGAGGCAACGTGTCTGTCCACGCCCGCCTGCCCGCACATATCCCCTACGGCCTTTCTAAATACCCCTGGAGGTACACGTCACGTACCCCTGGTTGGCAACACCTGCTCTAGGGCACTGCTAAGACCTCTCAGATCTGCTGCTCCACAGCTACTCCAGCCAGGGCCTCCTTGAGCAGGCTGCCAGGACACAAGTAGTGGCACAGGGAATGTAAGACACAGGACAAAATTCAACGCTCCCCACTCCCCGCTCCTCCCCACCGCCTCAAATAGTTAGCTTGTCCTCTGCAGCAGAAGCTGAACCTTGGTCTGTGGAAGCACGAGGCTGGAGTATTAAACCTGTGCATGCCTTGGCTTGTCTGCATCGGTTTCACATAATCAGAAACAGAAGCTGCAAAGAGACCCAAGGCCTTGGAGGTGAGGTGGTTGAGCCCTGCTTATCCAGTGCCCTCAGCCATCAGATGAGAGCACTGCCCAGCAGAGGTTCCTGAAAATCCAGCCCTTGGTGTCTGTTTCCATCAGACAAGCAATTCTGAAATTACACCCTTGGCTCAGCAGTTTGTTGCCATGGCAACACCAAGTACACAGAGGAGTTAAAAAGCACAGCCCCTGGCTACTTAGAAGGGACTGAAACAGGAGTGCTCCTGCACTGGCCTTCCATCCAAAGGATGCTCATTTCAGATTGCCTGGTAAAGGCTGCTGTGTATTAGGGAGTGGCTTCATTATTCATGCTGAATTGTAAGAGCAGTCGACAAAGAACAAACGAGAAACAGAAAACAATTCTGTGACATGCAGGCAGGGCATACAGACTAATGCATGGTACCCGCTGCAATTGAGAAAGCAGCCATGTGCATTACTATGACTGCAGCGGCTATAGATTCATAGATGGTAGGGTAAGAAGGGACCTCAGTAGGACATTGAGTCTGACCCCCTGCACCCCTCCTCCACCTCACCACTTTTTTGTGGCTCAGTCTTAGGGGCAAAATGAGAGTGTGTTGCAAAGTCAATACATTCATGGATTTTTAGGACTTGAACAGGGTGGAATAGAAGTGCACTGAGGTGCATACGTTAATTTAAATGCCAGATAAGTGGAATCGAATCTGGCCCTTGGTGTTTCTATACCCAGACACGCACATTACTCAGTTCCCTTTATTTACATTCAGTCCCCAGCAAAACCCTTCCACCCATGTACCTCAGCTCTGACCACCCTTGTCTGTTGCCTGTGTTTTGTATCAGAAGTCATGCTTTGTATAAAGACTCACCAACCAAAAGTTTGAGAAACCCATGTGGGATTCAGATCTGCTGACTGAGAAGTACTGGCTTTTGTCAGAGGCCTAAAGACAAGAGACCTTCTGTGTTGGCTACAGTGTGAAAGGCAGAAATAATCTGGAACTACTGACAGTAAACCTAGGCTGTTTCCTGGCACCCCCAATACCCCTTGCTGTTTGCATCCCTGAGGATCTCCTTCTGCATTAACGTCTGGTGCCCCACCTACCCAGCAGGGGCTGTGGCCTTGTCTCTTCTTGGAGGCTTAGGAAAATAGTTTGGGCTGGGTTGGGAAGAACCAGAGAAGTCACTGAGCAGGTTTGCAGGTGGTTCCCTGGACGGTTCGGGTCCTGCACTGTAGGGAAGGCCCTCCCTTGGGAGGAGTAAGACAGTCTTCACGGGAGCTGTCTACAGCTTTCTTCATCCTTGAGCTTAAGCCTGGCTGGGGATGCTCACAGGTGGTGCCTGAGTGACTATGGATCACAGATTTCCTGTAACCACCGCTTCCTGTGTCATGCACAGTTTCCTCTGTGTCTGGTTCTTTGAAGGTGGGTGGCTCCCAGGCCCAATCTCTGTGCCCCTGGATGTCAGACCAGGCATTATGGGTTCTGCTGTGTGCAGACACAGCCTGCAGAGTTGGCATGGCATCTCTCTGATAGCTCTCCACTCACACTACTCCCAGGCTTACACTTCCTTGGACAGCAAGCAGATGTAATCTCATCTCCCTGTTCCAGCAGCTTCACTGCACAACACAAGCTACATGGCCCCACACCTCTGCCAGTCTCTCTTGGGAGGTTCAAGTAGCAATGAGATTAAGTGCTGCCATATCCCCTGGCCCTCTACAGGGGAAGGAGGAATGTTACTCGAGCACCCCAAGGACTCTTCACACGTGCTTGAAGAGCTGACAGCCAGATGCGGTGGGGCTGACTGGAATCCTGCTGCATCACACAAGCAGCAAGCAACTCTGGCTCGGCCTCAGGCTGTGTCACACCCCAGGGGTGGCCCATCCCCTCTGAGTGGCTAATACAAAGCATTATTTAATTTCCACTCATCTCATCAAGACTCTTGGCTGCTTGCAGCAAGTCTGTAAATAATGCAGCCCCATGTGGGGCTTGATTGACAGCATCTGCCAAAGCTTTCAGTGCTTGGGAGTCTAGAATGACAGAAGCAAGCTGTGCCTTGATCTGTCTGCAGAGGACCAAGGCACCTGCAGGGTGGAGGGGGCACTGGGCACCGGCCTTTGGGAAGGGGTTCCACAAAGCAACTCCTGTTGAAAGGGAGATGGCATGTGCTAGTCTGTTGGGGCAGGGGGACAAAGGGCAATCCAGGGCAACTACAAGCACAAGGTACATGGCAGGTCCTATGTTTCTAGGCACACAGTAGGCCCAGCATGTAGATGTTTGGTTTGCAGCCAAACATCTATGGTCTCTGATCTGTTAAGGTAAGCAGATGTGGCTTGGAGTTGAGCTTAGAGAAGAGATCTCCAGTGACATGAGAACATGATGATTCAGTAGCAGCTCTCTTTACTGAGCAAAGAAGTTTAACCGCTTGCACCCATTCAAGACCTCAGCTACTTACAGTAACAGGGGCACTTGATAGTATGGTGCTTTGCAAGGTTCTCCCTACAGTTTGACCTGGATCCAGTCATCTTCTGATCCATCGCCAAGAAGCATCTTGAAAGTAATCCCAAGTGCACAGGAATCTTCATTTCTAAACACCCACTCTGTTGATTTTTTCACTCCTTCACATAAGCTGATGCAAGCTACCCATGCCTTCCCCTGATGGTAGATCACCACTGACAACTCCTATATCTTCTGCCCTCCTAATGTGATAAACATGGCAAAATGCACACCCCCATCACTATACACACTAGCACATAGAAGCTCCTTGCATGTATTTTGTGGACAGGGAGCTGTAGACATTGGCTCCAGCATGTACATGGTGCGATATCTCATGCTCCAGTCAAGGCTACTACAAACAACGCAGCATGTTCCTGGGAGCTGGGGAACACCCCATGTCTGGAAAACACAGCCTCTTGTTGGCTACGAGGATACACAAAGAACCCTTTCCCCTGACCTAGAAACAAGAGGCAGAGTGATTTCTCCTGCCAGAGAAGCAAAAGAGCCTGAGATGCTGAGAGACAACGCTGATGGTAATTTTAAAGTGAACAGAGAGCCCTTTGTTGAAATATCCATGGCAATTTTATTTGTGATATTTTACTGCTATTATATTATTCATTCAAGAGACAGAAAAGTTCATTCTGGGTTGAGAACAGAAAGCGGCTGAATGGAATTACAATAATGACTTGACTAAAAATTGTGTATTCCATTCAAAATGCCCCAGTTTTCTTGTTGTTGGTCCAAATCCATGTGAAACAAAGGAAAATGGGAGAGGTTCCTGGTCCAGAGCCAGCAACGTTGGTTTGGAACAATGATTCACCTCAGCGCACCCAGCAGAGTCTATAAAAGACCCCAGCAGAGCCTTTGCAGAGAGCATGATAACAGCCTCAGGGCCCAAACAGTAGGAATCAACCAACTTGGAGCCTTTGCTTTATTCCAGCTACTCCGCCCACCTCAAATCTGACAAAACCCATGTGAATCACACCTTGGGGCTGCACCGTGCAGACAGGTGGGGCATAATCCCCTCATGTAGATACGGGGTAAGATCCCTGTCACCAGCATCATGGCACCTACAAACTGCATCCAACTCAAAGGGAAAAGCAACTCCCAGTGAATCATCCTTAGTATAAGCAAACATGGCAGAAGCTTCCCATGGTGGTCTATGCTTCTAGCAAACAATAGGATCACTAGGCCAGCCATTTGACTTTGCTCAGTTTTACCCACTCCTTTTGAAACATGCATGTTGTGGGTGATGCTGGTAGCTGGGAGGGTGGGAGGAGTTCATTACACAGCTTCACAGTGGGCTCTCACAAGCCCCCTGCTCTGATGCCAGCCTCAGCCAGTCCAGGCTCAGCACCATGTGTCCTTACAGGTTACTTAGCCCAGCCCCCAAACCAAAGAGAACAAGGAAGATGCAGAGGCCATGAATTTGGCTACAGGTAATGTGCATAAAGCAGCAGGAAAAGTACCTGGAGAACATTCCAGAAATGAAGAAAATGTAGCTCTCCAAGGCTTATGTAGATACCCTGAGCTTTCCTGTTGCCTAACTCAGAGCCACTACACTGGGGAAATCCATCATCCCTGGGGCTGACGCCTCCTGCACACTGGCCCTGCACCCCACACTCAGAACGGCAGTGGTGAGATTCTTCAGATACTCACTTAGTCACTCTGGGCCTGGTTTGGGATTTTGCTTGCATAGCAACTAGGCCTTTTTCCTGATTTTGTAACTCCTCCAAGACATTCCCTTTTGTCTGAAAGCCTCACTGTCTTGGATCCAGAGTTTTACAGAGTCAGTGAGCTCAAGAATGCTTCCAGAGGCAGTGGAAAAGCTACAGAATTAGGGCACTGCTGACTTGCTGTCTTTGGCTTCCTCCCTCCAGCCCACCATGTCTACCTGATAAGCTACACTAGATGGTGAATGAAGAAAGAAAGCTGCAATGCTGGTGGCACAGAGCCTGGCTTGACTCTGACCACCAGCAACAAGATGATTCCCACAGCGGTCAAGGAGTGCATAAAAATGACTGATGATTTACTTCTTCCTCTTCTTCACTAGGGCATGTGTGCACTGTGCACCACTCTGAACAACAAAGCTGACAGTGAACGTGAACTCATTCTACCCAGCTACACTGCTCTCACCCTACTGAGCTGAAAAGACCTGTCAAATTCCATGTATTCTTGAAGAAATCATGCAAACCAAGTCATATTGGGGCGGGGGGAGGGGGGAAATCACTTCAGCTTTCCTTAGTTGCAGAGCTTGTCCTAATCACACAAGCACCTCAGGCAGTGAAGAACCACTTGGTTCCACTGAGTAAGATGATCAAAGCCTTTTTTCTATCAGCTATAAAGACCTAGGGCTCCATTCTGCCAAACTGTGGGAGGTCCAAAACGTTCTCTCTGCTTGGATTATGACCATGCAAGGCAATATGGATCCTTTTTGTCATCTGACAAAGGTGTGTGTGAGCCAGACAGTGGAAAGGATCTTGCTGGTTCTTTGTTGCAAGAACTCCAACTGATCCCTTTTCTGTCAAGTGACATACTGTTAATAAGAATCATGGAACAGCGTACATGAGCATGTCTGCTGCCAGAATAACTCCGAGTGTTTGTGTGTGCACATGCATACCCTCAATACAATTCCATGTTGGCTTAAATACATGATGAGGGGAGAGGGGCAAATCTGTGTGGCATGTGAATGTGTTCAACACAGATATTCACAAAAAAGAAACACCCACACTGGACTCCTTCACATGACACAGAGATTTCCTATGGAGACTGAAACAGCAGGGTTGGAGTGTTGTTGTAGCCGTGATAGTCCAGGAGCTATACAAGAAGGTATTTAGCTTACACTCTACCTGCTTCTTTCACAGACCTGAGGGAAGGTACTCTGTGCCCCAGATCTTGTCTAGTACCTCTTCAAGCTATAAAGGGGAGGTATTAGACACTGTTGGAAGGCAAACGCCAATCAAATATAGCACCTCACAAACCTTTTTGTTGCTTTATCTAAAATAGAATCATGCAGGCTGAAAGGCACTTTTTGCTCTTTGTGGGTGAGGAACCATAAAGAAAATCCTCCTCCCACCTTTAACTTTTCTCTTTCCAGAGAATGGCTGAGAAATCATGATGGGCTGTACTGCAAGGCATCAGGCCCCATGCTTCGCTGCACCACTAACTCAAGGGCCACGCTCATGTTCCTGTTATTTCTGACATTTTCTTTATCTGAATTTCCTGTCCTGCAGGTCAGTGCTGCATACCCACCCTTAGGAATCACCAGGGGCACAAAATGTAGCAGAGCCTGGCCTTGCTGGAAGGCAAACTCAAAGCAGCTGTATTTGCTATGACCAGGGCTACTTGCATCCTTGCAGACTGTGCTGCAAGGTTTTAATAACTCCATGTGGCAGTTTTTCATGTCATCCTGAAGCCAGTCAGGTAGCACCCTAGCTCTGTACTGGGGCAACAGTGTATCACTGAACATGCACTGACTGATGCTTCTAGCACCACTTGTGGTTTGGTTACAGGTGCCTCATAAAGTGCTCACCTGCTCATGCCCATGTAGTCCAGATGTTCTGATGCACTGACATCCCAAGTAGACCACATTCATTCTAGATCATTGGCTCTGTCCTTTCGCAAGGCTGTCTCACTGCACTGCCCCTTTTATCCCCCTCCAGGTGACCCAAGGGGCCAATCAGGGGACATGGAGGGTGAGTCTCTGGGGCCTGATTGGTGAGGAAAGGGAATCTCAAGCCCTCCAATCATCTTTTACCTTTCAAAACCCCTGGGCCAAATCATTACCAGCTAGCCCCTCACAGAGTGATGTAGCCCAGTGCTCTCTCTGCATCAGTCCCTATGGGCTGAGCAAACTCATTGCTCCTTGTTTTATACCCGCTTATGCAGTGGGGCTTTAAACTCCATGTTTGACACTGGGCTTCTGCCTGATTAGGAGAGACTGCCAGGAAAGGAGTGGGGAGATTCTTGCACACAGAAAGGTACAGGCCTCAACCCCCAGCTGCTGTCCATTTGCATTCTGCTGACCTACAGGCCACCTTTTGTGACAGCTGTAGCAGGCAGGGTTTTGCCTCCCTTCTGCAGCTGCCCTCAGAGGTAAGGCAACAAATGCTCTAGGCCAGTGTTTTACAACCCATGGTCCATGGACCCCCGAGGGTCCACAGAACACATCTAGGGGATCCATGAAAGGTGGCTGTAAAGATGGGGAAGTGATACCACTGCTTCGGCTGCTGCTGCTCCACCTCTCCTGTGGCCAGAGACCACACAAGTGTCAGCAACAGGCAGCCCAGCACCAGCAGGGAAAACACTGCTGGGCAGCCCTACCTCATCCTGCTGTTGGCGTTGCTTCATGTGGGACCCAGCAACACTGCAGCCCCTCAGCCCCTCTGCTCTCCCAGTGATATCTATCTAAAAACTAGAACAGGCATGTATTTGTGTGTGTGTGTGAGAGAAAGAGAGAGAGAGAGAGAGAGAACATACCAGTTTGGATGGAATTTTCATTGGGAAAATTGGGAGAATGTATGAGGGTTAGATGTAGCAATCTGGGGGAATCCCCGGGTAAATGGTTGCCTGTGTGTGCATGGGGACTATACCTGATGGCTTTCATCAAGAAGATTCATCTCTGGGTTTCTTGAGTAAGAGAAAACAACTTTGACACATTCAAAATCTTTGGCAGCTTTTTGGCTGAAAATGAGTTGATGCTGGACAGTGATGTGAAATGCAAAATTGAGGAAGACTTGCTGGTGCTCAAGTGTGTTTCACCAGTACTTTCCTGAAATGGGCAATGAGAATGAGCAGATGATATGTAACCCCTTTGTAGCAGACTATCCTGTCTAACAGGTAAAGAAGAAAAGCAAGTTATCCTGTGACAGGGGACTGAAACTTGAATTCAAGCAAAACTCTTGCCTGATTTTGGCTGAAAATAAATAAAGGGCATTTAAGTGTAACCCTTCTGCTGAGCACCTGTCAGCAGCTGGGTTCAATTTTGGGGGATACTTTGGCTCAAGCCCCCACCCAGTTTACCTGGGAAACACTAAATGGATTACTTCTAGGGGTCCAATAAAACCCACAACCCTTTTCTCACAAAGCAGTGTAAACACAAAACTGAGATTTATTACAAAGCATAAAGAAAAAACAAAAGTAATCACTAACTATAATTTTAAAACAGGACAAACTACAAAACAAAATCTATAGGGGGCACCCTCCATGGGAGGTCTTCTTTACCCATACCGAGGCAGTCTGGGACTTGGGACTCCCCAAAGGGTAGTTCTTGGGGCCTGTACCCCTATACCTGCCCTTCAGCAATGGGCTGGAAAAGGGTAGCCCATATTGGAAAGTCCAATTGCTGTTCCATGGGTACACTGCACCACAGGGAGAAGCTAGAGAGTGTAGGTCCTTCTGCGTTGCAAAGGGCCCCTTGTTGCTCCCTGTGAAACTGGCACTCCCGCCTGCACCCCCACCCATCAGCTAAGCAGCAAGCGCAGCCGATCAGGGGGAGCACTGGTGCTCTCAGGGGATGCATGTGCACTCCTGTGCACCCCCTACACATTGCCACTGGAGAAATGCCAGCCAAGCAGCAAAAGGGCCTGACCAGCAACCAGTGCTAACCACACCGCATTGGTCAGGACACAGAGCCACAAAAACAACATGTGCCAGGCCCAGAACATGCCAGGGCCCAACATACAGCAAACAAAGGTACAGCGGGGCCCAGCAATACAGCTAATGCTGAGACACAACCCCTGTAAAACAATAAAAAGGGGACTTAAGCCTGTCCTGCACCCAGGCCTGAAGATACAACAAAAGAGCGCCAGGCCTGCTTGGCTGTGGCCTGGACAAGTAGTCTAGCTACACTGCTAGGCTCAGACCTAACAGCTAGAAAACAACAAAAGGGGAACCAGGCCTACTTTGGCTTAGGCCTGAATCCGAACTAACACCCAACCACAGCATGTGGTTGGAGCATAAACTGCAAAAGGGGCAAAAGAAGGCCCAGGCCTATTTCACTGGGCAGCAAAAAAACAAGCAGACCTATACACCACTGAGGCATGAATAAGCAACAAGTGCCAGGGCTTCACCCTGGCCCAAGTCTGCCAGCCAAAATATGGCTGGGGTTCAGCCCCACACTGGTGGGCTGAAATACAGCAGGCTTAAAACAGCAAAAAGGGCCCAGGCTTATGGCTGCAGC
The DNA here is from genome assembly GCF_000455745.1 of Alligator sinensis. Lineage (NCBI taxonomy): Eukaryota > Metazoa > Chordata > Crocodylia > Alligatoridae > Alligator > Alligator sinensis. The sequence goes on along the minus strand of NW_005842134.1, from coordinate 1,541,863 downwards.
CTGGACATGTAGTCTCAGCTATACCACCACACAGAGACACTACAATCCCCAACACAGCAACTACCAAGACCTTGTCTCCTGGTCAGTCTCCATTAGGAAATGATACTCTCGTGGCACCCTCCCACTCAAGGCCTGCACGGCCAGGAGCTGCCAGGACCCCGTTCCTAGGCAGCCTGCACTAGGGAAGGATACACTCATGGCATCCTCCCACTCAAGGCCTGTGTGGCCAAAACAGCCAGCAAGACACATAGCTGGGGTTCAGCGGCACAGCTATGCTGGAACCAAAAGAAGTTGCAGAAGCAACTAAAACATGCCAGGCTCTCATCCCTGGCCCAGAGCTTGCCAGCAAAACTGCAAGCTCCAACCTTGGCCTATTTGTTGCAGTGATTGATACCCCCCACAAGGCATCATTCCACTCAAAAACCCAGAAAACAAAAGGGGAAAGCAGAGGAAGAGAACAAGGGTCTCAAGCCCCAAGACAGACTTTCTCTCCCTGTACCTGAGGCTTTCCCTTCACATAGCTTCAGTCTGCTTCATCAGTGAAGAGCCCCGGGGTGGGGAGAGGTGTAACACCCCCCCTGCATAGAAAGCAGGCCCAGCTGGTTCCCAGATCAGCATTCAGGCTTCAGCAGCCCCAGGAGGAAGAAGAGAGAGAGCCAGCCCAGGCGGCCTCAACCTTAAATAATTTTTCTGACCTCATCCAGGGCCCCAGCCAAAAAGCCACCCCACTGGAACGCTGTTAATGCAGAGCAGTGAATGCCAAGGGGTCGGCACTCCAGGATTTGGCCAGTCACTCAACTGGTTGTACAGGTTCTGCTGAGCAACCTTAAGGTAATGGTGTGAGCGGGGGTGGGAGGTGGGTCTCTCCAGCCCTGAAGGAAACAAAACATACAGCAAAATGAAAGCAAAACACACTTAACCACGCACAGCCCCAAGTGTGTGTGGGTGTTACATAAGTTTTGATGCTGTTCACTACCGCATACTTATGTGAAAGTGAGTTTTCAGACTTAGTATCAATAAAAACAAAATCCTGAAACAAATTGGATGTTGAAGAAGATCTAAGACTGAAACTGTCACCTACCCTACCTACTTTCATGAGCAGAATCATGTCATTGCCCCAGCTGGACTCTCACCAGGCTGCCATGTCTAGGTCCCACCACACTGCTCCTGACTGTACCCTTAAGCTCCTATGATCTATGTGGTATTCAGTGCCATTTGTTCCCTTGGACTCTGTAGAACACTTCTTCAGCATAGGCTTCTTCTCTATAATTCCTTTGCAAAAATGGGGCTGAAAAACCCAGCAGCCTTATGACCGCAGAACTAGTGCTAGCTCCCCAAGTCCCACATAGCTCTCCAGAGTTTTGACCTTTGTGGGTGCTCTGCAATTATTACCAACTCTGTGGCAGGTGGAGAAGCCAAGAGTCACAGGCTTTGCAAAGGTTCCTAAACACAATTACTCTTAGCACAGAGGTTGTACAGATCTAAACTAAAACCAGCCACATACATTTTCCTGCCATCCTTTCTTAAAACCATGAGCATTTTTTGACTTTAGGTGAGAGTCATCCCGGATATCCATTGTCCTCCTGCACATGATCTTTCCTCCAAATCATGAACGTTCTTTTTCTTTCTCCTCCAAGGACAGCTTTCTCTGACCTTGGCTGGTCCCAAAGTTAAACAGGCCTCTCCCACCATGAAAGCAAGTTCCTCCTCAAAGTTTCTTGTACCCATGAGTCTTAGCAGGCACAGTGGTTTTAAAGGCTAACATCAATCCCCTGGGTCTTTCTGAACCCCATCTCCCTCTCTCAGAGAAGCTGGAGGAAGCTGGCTTCCTCAAGGATGCAGTTCCTCTCAGTGGACCCAAGTGAGATCTGTTCAGGTGCTGATAGTGCTTAACTACTGACCTACGGCTGGATGGCAACACCCCATGTCTCTTTAGTGCAGGGGATAGAAGCAGAGCTCAGAAACAGCTTGGTATAAGACTAAGGGATACAGAGTTCATTCAGGAAAACTGGAATGTAAAAGCTGTACACAGACAGGTTCCCCACCTTGCCTCAGATAGCATCCTCCATCCATTGCCTCTTCTGCTAATTCTTTTCCCATAACACTGGGTATCATCAGAGCCAATTGGCAGTACCATGTGTCATTACCCAATGATTGTGTGTGTGCTTCGGCACTGCAGAATTATTTCCCGCCACATGGAGCTTTCTTTGCACGGTGCAATTCTCAGCTGCAGAGAGAAAACCCCGGTGCAAAGGAGTTCCCACTGCTCGCATGCAAATTTGTTCCCCATTATTGGCTGTTTCTAAATTATTCCTACGTGGCAGCTAGCGATTGGCTTGCTAGCCGTATAAGAGGCTTGAGCAGTTTCCGCCCAAGTCGGAGATCTCCGAGAATCTCAGGAGGATCCTGAGAACCCCGATTCCGAGAATTCCAGGAGAAATCTGAGAGAATTCCGGCAAGGAGTCCACGATTATCTCGTGGATTTCTACGTATATCTCGGACCGAATGATGGTTTGATCACCCATCAAGAGTCTCTCCCCGTCACCAGACGATCCTTGACGTACCCCTGCCCTGCGCGCTCGTTGAGAGTCACAGCACGGACTCTCGTATCGGTTTAGAGAGCTCTCGTTGTTCGAGTTTTTCTTCTTTTCTTCTTTTCTTCTGTCTACAACTGTAACCAAGCAAGTTTTCCTGCCTGCACCGCGAGCATCTACGGTGTAAGTAAAATAATCTTTAACCAACCTCCACGCGTCAGTGCCTAATTCTAGTTCGCCATGCCGACTTCCCCGGCCCACGTGCCCCTCGGCCCCGACACCATGCAGCATCAATCCTGGAAGACCCTGCTTGGTGGGATGCATTTCGGGGAACAGCAGCAAAAGTACTTGTCTGAAGTACCACTGCTTTCAAATTATTCTGCTGTTCTTCCAGCTGCTCAGCTCCAATGTGTGACACATGGGCATCAAGCCCATGTCTCACTTTCAGGCCCAGGCTAGTCAGTCCCATAAATGGAAGATAATGCATAGATAGGACTGTACACAGCCTGCTTATCTCCAAACACTCTATGAAGGAGGGCAGGATCATTATGCCCATTCTACAGGAAAGGAAACTGAAACACGAGGATGTGATTTCTGGGGCAGTGGCAGAGCCAGAATTAAAATGCAGGTCTCCTAGGCCCCTGTCCAGAGCCAGACTATATTTGGAAGGAGTGGGAAGGCAAAGGGACTGCATAGAGATGGTTATGTGATATTTAAAGGTCACATAGAACTGGTGGAAGCTGGTGGGTGGACACTTGTGGAGGCCTCTGCACTGGCCACAGGGCAAGTCTAGCATAGGCAGCAACTGAGCCAGCTTTCTGCCACCATTCTGCTAAGGTGCTACAACCCTGCCCTGAGGGAGCGAGGCAAGATAAGAGAGAATTTGCTTTCCAAGCCCAATGTAGCCTCAGCCTCCTGCCCAGAGCTACAAGTAAAGGGCACAGCTAATACCATCCAAGGGCAGAAATGGAGGAGTAATTCAAAGAACCAGGGAGGCCACAATGCCTCTCCCCCTCAGCCAGGCAGATCTCAGACAGAACCAACTGACAGTCATGATCAAGCTGGTCCACAGTGGCCTGAGGCCAACCAGGAGAAAGCCTATCTGTCCTATTTCCAGTCGGCTAAACCAACTGCTTTTTAAGCCTGGTATCTTTAGTGGTGGAGTCAATACAGATGTTCTGCCAGTTGCAGGGAGAGGGAGGGCAGCTTGCTGTCTGTATCATTGCTCAGGCTGCTGGTGGAGCTCCCAGAGAACACAGCCATAGGAAGTGGTGCTGATGAATATGTCAGCAAATCTCCTGTTTGCAAACAGTACAGTATGTGCCTGAGGCTATGTACAGTACCACAGCTATACTTAGCTGAGCCAGCCCACATGAACTCTGCGTCTGCACGCAAAGCCCTGCTTATGCAAAGACTGTTGCCAAGCTATAGAGAGCAGCCACTGAAGCCCATCAGTAGAGTTTCGCACCCAAGGGAGGAGGGAGAGGCTTTATTTACACTGTAGATCAGTGATTCTCAACCAGGGTGTTAGGGTTCCTGGGGTATTGCCAGACCCTTTGAAGGGTGCCACAAGATGTAAAAAGAGAAGCCAGGTATGAAGAGATAAGCAGATAAACTAAGTAGGTAAATGCAGGCTCAGGCTTGTCCCTGCCTAGACGATCCCCCACACCCTCTGCCCAGCCCCTCTGCAGGTAGGTAAGGACTGTAATATAGAACATAGCTTTTGAAACTGGATGCCACTCAGTTCACATGGGGATATGGAAGTGTGCCTCAAGTAGATACAGCAGCACTTGAAGGTCTGGTTAGAAAACACTCACTGCACCCTGGTCATGCAAATCCCTGGGATCCCATCCATCAGACACTGGGCTGATGGCTGCAAGGGCTGTGAAAGCTAGGGCACTGGAAATGTCACAAAGACACCTTTGTGGCTGCTTTCATGGTGGCACAACCCAGATCTCCCACTGTTGCAGGCATCTGGAGAGACCTAATAGGCATTGACAACACAGGGAATAGCTTAGCTCTGCCCCAGACTCTTAGCTTAGCTCTGCCCACATGGGGGAGGGGAGGAGTTATCAGTCACCAAAGTGGCTTCTCTGGACCAATCTGCTATCGAGACCACCTCTCCACAAATATCGTGCATCTTGGTGGATCTGGACCCTTCCCTTATCTGCCCACAGAAACAGGGCAGGGAGATAGGTCTCACTGGCTCCATAAAAGAAGAGGGGACCTGTTATTATGTCCTGGGAATTACCCCATAGACTACAGGTGAACTCTGCTTGAGGTCCTGCAGATGCTGCATGGCTGACTGATCCATGGGTGTGGTCAGCCATATGCCACCTGGGCTGAAGCAGTATCTCCCAGAGCAAGGACAGAAGAGGGCCATTAAACTTTGATGGCTCCCAGTCACATAGGAGCACCTGGGGACAGTGGAGTGGGGGTCAGTGCTGAAGGAAGGATCTTGGCGAATGGAAAATTCCCAAGCAGGCAAACAAATAAAATAGGGGTTGTTACTGGGTCATGAAAACCACAGAGTCTGGGAGACTATGGGGCACTCAGTTGGAGCTGTGAGAAAAGCAGTGCCTAGTGTTTGGGGAAGGGAGCTTCAGTTCTGAGGGACTGAGGGTAGCTGGACCATGAGACCCCCTTGCCATGAACGAGCAGCAGGCAGACAGCATGTGCTCAGGAAATGTGCCAACCTGGCCCAAGAATTTGCCAGTGGCACAATATTCTCAGAGCATCGGCAGCTGAGGGGCCCCAGACCTAGCATGCTGGCTGGGCCCCAAGCCAGCCACATGGTGAGTGTCTCACTGCTGGAGAGCTGCACCTGAGCTGTTTGCTAGCAGACAGACAGAGCTGGGGGCAGAGGAAGCTCAGGCCTCTGTCCCCAGGGAGCCTCATAGGAGCTTTCATTTTCCCTTGCTTCCCCTGCGCGGCACTGTCTTATCACACTTACTTGCACTGGCAGCTCCAGCTCTCATGTGACGTGACTCACGGCATGTTTACAACCAAAGAATGAGCAAGGGAGCAGCCCTTGGCTGTTGGAGGCTCCAAACCACCATCTATTGTCTTCATAATCCAGCCATTAAACCCTCATCTCTTTCCTCCTTTTCTACCCAGATTGCCACTAGAGGCACCTAAAAGAGTTTGTGAGGAAAGAACAGTGGGAGGCGCTGGGTTGAAAAACGGGGAAGCGGGATCAGGAGAGGGGAAATCTGTGCTCTCTAACTGAAAGAAGGGACTCAGGACGGATGTGTGGGAGCCCCCAAAACTGGAAGTAGCTACGTCTAGCCCTGTAGTCTTCATAGTGCTGTCAGCAGGCGAGTGCTGGCCCAGGGAATAGGCAACCCTTGGGTGTATCCTGAGAGAAGCCTTGGCACAGTTAATAACACACTACCAGGTTAAACTTGCTGTAGCTGGATTCGGACTGTGGTGGACATGTTCAGGTCCAGGTCTGGATCACTTTCACTTTCACGGCCTGGGCTCTGGGCTGGAAGCTGAATCAAGGCAAGTCTCACATGCCATTCTTGTGGAAAAGCAGGCCCAGGCAGCAGAGACTCACAGGATCATCCGGTTCCACGAGAGTCCATCTCTCCTGTCACAGGCAGGAATCTCAGAAGTCGCACACAATTTCAGGCCCAGCCGCAGTGGGACACAACCCCTCTGGACTCAGAACAGATGCGAGGGGAGACTGCTCCAGCTCCAACCCCTGAAACTCAGAGAGGGTAGAGTCATGTTTCTAGTGGTGACCTCTCCCTGGTAGCCTCAATGTAAAGACCCAGAGGCAACCTTAAATTTTTTTATTTTTTTTTTTTTTTGGCGGGGGGAGGCGGAGAGGGTACCAGCCAAGATGCAGTTACAGTGGCTTCCCTGTCATGTCCCAGATGGACACTGATCCGCAGCCTTTTATAGATTCATAGATTATAGAGTCGGAAGGGACCCAATGGATCATCATGTCTGACCCCCTGCCCCTGGCAGGAAAGAGGACCGAGGTCAGACAACCCCAGCCAGGTGACTGTCAAGCCTCCTCTTGAAGACCTCCAGGTGATAGGATGGCCTTGGGGAAGAGCCAACCCCAGTGGCAGTAAAAGCCAGTGGGCCAAAAAAGTTGCCAGCTGGCACTGCCTAGGCATGGTCCTCAGGAATGGGGTTGATTTCCAAAACCAAAGCATTCCTGTGCAAATCCCCACAGACTGCAGGGGTAGCCCAGTCCCAGCCCCTCCTATCACCCCCATAGCAAGTAGTTTGGCCCAGCTTGTATGAAGTAAAAAGCCCAGCCCAGCCCCCTTCCATGACAGACCTCCTGCAAAAGCCTTCAAGACTCTTCTCTAGACGAGCTGCTTGCTGGCCTTTTATCTGAGAAGCAGGTGGTTTGCAGGCTACTACCTGATTCCTGGGCCTAAGGCCATTGGCTGGGAGGCAGCTAAACAGTCCCTAGTAGGGCTGAATTTATTCTGTTAAAGGGCCGACACAGGACACAGGGAATGTCCTGGTAGGTGAACTACGAGCAAAGCAGGTGAACTAGGAGCAAGGCAGATGGTAATATCATCCTCTGAAGCATCTGAAGCATCTGCACTGGCAACAAGAGCAGGCCAAATGGTTTCTGGCAGCTCCTATATCTCCACCTCCTTCATGTTATACAAGGGACTCCTCATGATGCAGCAGGACAATCCCCATCCCTCGGATATGAATACAGCTGCCAGGAACGGTGGCCCTACCTCTGTTCATTCTGTCAGTCACCAACCCCCAACCTGCTTCTCTCTATGCTGCAGAAGGTGGTGGCATGTGGTGGCAGCTCTCGGGCCTACTTTCATGGTGCTCCAGAGAGAGAGCAGGAGACATGTCCTGGGGAGGCAAGAAAATAATGAAGTAAAAGTAAAATAATAATTCCTGTGTAAATCTCAGAGAAGCTCTGTCAGCATTGCAGGCTCCAGATCTGTGTTTCCTTCTCTTCTTCTCCCTGATCTCTGATAACATTTATCAGTGTTTTGAGCCTGATTCCCGCTTCACTGTGGTGGGAAATACATAGTACAGGCTTTTCTCGGAAGGAAACTTCTGAAGTGCTGTGTACCTATGATCCCTAAGGCTTTATCAACACTAAGGCCAGTCAATAGGGCACATTCATTATGATCATAAAGATGATATTGCATCTACTCCTCCTCCTGCTGCCAGCCTTCTGTGGGGCTGCAGGAGTTGGAGGCAGGAAGGCTTGGGGAGCTACTCCAACATCTCTTTACTCAGCCTGGAGCCTGTGGTTTGTGCGACTCCCCCACCAGCCCTGCTGCCTTTGTTTTAGCTCTGCCTGATTCCCAGAGAGGTGACATCATCACTCCAAGACAACTGATGGTATGACATGGACTACAGTAGAAAGAGGAACAGAAACAGAAACCCTGTCAGCTGTCCCGTGGTAATGCAGCGTTTCTCCTTGGGGGCCAGCTACCCGCTGGAGCAGTGTACATGGCTTGACCTTCCCTGAACTGCCCTGTCCCTTCCATCCCAGCCTGCCAAGCTAAGACAAAGGATCCTGTGACCCCACCTGATTTCCTGCCCCTGGGGCAGGGGGCTGGACTTGATGATCTTCCGAGGTCCCTTCCAGCCCTAATGTCTATGAAATCTATGAAAGGGAATGGAAAGTAGGTATTTCCTGGTATATGTCCAACACTCCCAAACTTCTTCTTGAGCTCCAGCCCAGCAAGTCTGCTGTTGGACCTGGAAGCTCTCACTCACATACCCAACTCTGTCCTGACTTCAGCCTGGCCATGGCCCCCATGAACTGGAGTCTGGGATGCCACAGGCTCCTTCACACCAGCTTGTGTAAGGCTCAACCACAGTCAGAGGACAAACTGTTCCTCTAAACTCGGGGAAGGGCAAAGGGGCATTGCTGCCCCAGGAGAAGGGTGGCAAGGATCTGTCTGTGAGAGTTCATTCACACGTTACTGAGACTAGGAGATGGGTGGTGCGCTACAGAGCCAGCCCACCCAAACAGCTGCTGTAGAATAAAGGCACAAGCCAAGACTAGAGCAGCAGCATCTGCTGTAACATCAATGGAGATGCAAGGAAATGAGATGCAAGGAAATAGGCTGAGAATAGGGGGCTGAGATGCAAGGAAATAGGCCAGTTAGTCTTACTTCAGTCCTGGGTAAGATTTTTGAAAGAATTATCCTGGGGCATGTCCGCGAGGGGCCAGCAGGGGAGATTATGCTTAGGGGCAACCAACATAGGTTCATTAGAGGCAGGTCCTGTCAGACCAACCTGGTGGCCTTCTATGACCAGGTCACCAAATCCTTAGACATAGGTGTCATGGTGGACGTAGTCTTGCTGGACTTTAGGAAGGCCTTCAACACTGTCTCTCACCCCATTCTCATTAAAAAACTAGGAGACTGTGGCGTTGACACCTACGCAGTCAGATGGGCCACTAATTGGCTGGAGGGTTGCACCCAGAGAGTGGTGGTGGATGGGTCTTATTCGACCTGGAGGGATGTGGGCAGTGGGGCTCCGCAGGGCTCGGTCCTCAGGCCCACACTGTTCAACATCTTCATCAGCGACTTGGACGAGGGGGTAAAAAGCACCCTGTTCAAATTCGCAGATGACACTAAGATGTGGGGAGAAGTGGGCACACTAGAAGGGAGGAATAGGCTGCAATCAGACCTAGACAGGTTACAGGGGTGGGTGGATGAGAACAGGATGGGTTTCAACACTGACAAGTGCAAGGTACTGTACCTGGGGAGGAGGAACCAGCAGCATACCTACAGACTGGGGAACTCCCTTCTCGCCCGTGCAGAGGCAGAAAAAGATCTTGGAGTCATTATTGATGCCAAAATGAACATGGGCTGACAGTGTGGGGATGCAGTCAGGAAGGCCAACTGTACCTTGTCATGCATCCACAGATGCATCTCGAGCAGGGCCAAGGAGGTGATCCTCCCCCTCTATGCGGCACTGGTCAGGCCACAGGTGGAGTACTGCATCCAGTTCTGGGTGCTGCACTTCAGGAGGGATGTGGACAACATGGAGAGGGTCCAGAGGAGGGCCACCCACATGATCAGGGGTCAGCAGGGCAGGCCCTGCGAGGAGAGGTTAAGGGACCTGAACCTGTTCAGCCTCCACAAGAGAAGGCTGAGGGGGGATCTAGTGGCCATTTATAAACTAGTCAGGGGGGACCAGCAGGCATTGGGGGAGTCCCTGTTCCCCCGAGCACTACCAGGAGTGACAAGAAATAACAGTCACAAGCTGGTAGAAGGTAGATTCAGGCTAGACATCAGGAGGCGCTACTTCACAGTCAGGGCGGCTAGGATCTGGAACCAACTTCCAAGAGAAGTGGTGCTGGCTCCTACCCTGGGGGTCTTCAAAAGGAGGCTGGATGAACACCTTGCCAGGGTCGTTTGACCCCAGTACTCTTTCCTGCCATGGCAGGGGGTTGGACTTGATGATCTGCTGAGGTCCCTTCTGACCCTACAAACTATTAACTATGAAACTATGAGAGGCCAAGTGAGCAGCTGTTAGTAGAAATGTTCTGTCTGGCTCAGCCAGCCACAGAGCAAGCAGTCCTGTTCCGCCAGTTCCCTCAGGTGGGTACACAGGGAGCATCCAAGCCACACAGATCCTCCTCCGGTTAACAGGAATCTCCTGGCCATCTTGGGAGCAGCATCAATGGTCCCCCTTGTTCAGAAAAAAGGCTTTTGCTATATCCTAGTTAGATCTGGAATCTCTTTAACCCATGGGATTGAAATTATAGGGTGAGGTGCTGCTCATAGCTTGAGAATCCACACCAAATGCACTCTGCTTTAAGGCTCTGCTGGCCACTGCCAGAGTAGTGACTGGAAGGAGGGATTTCTCTGCTGGTTGTTACAAAGCCCTGGGGAGGACTGTGGCAGGGACATCACCAGGAGATCACAGCTCAGATGAAGGGTTTCAGGGAAAAAGAAATGTGGGTTATAGGGAGGATATCAATGCCAGACTCTTCTTTCCATTTCTACCAGAAAGGAGAAATATGAATTCTGAAATCAAGCCCCAAACCACCTATTACAAAACCATTCTTCTGGGGTTGTCCCATGGCTTTCTTCTCTAAGTCTGAGGAAACATAAGTTCCATGATAGACTTTTTTCCTCCCCACAATATATGGCAACATAAGTGCTGCCAACATGGCAAAAATGTTGACAATTCTGCACTATTGTTGCAAGACATAATAAACAATTAATTTATGACTGAAGGTGGCCAGGGGTGCACTCTCTCTTGCTCTCACTCTGGTGTTCTCTAGAAGAGTGTCCTGCTCAGAAAGCACTGCTAAGCCACGGTGACTGTATTGCATGTCCTCCGCCCAGAATATACAAGGATTCATGGTCAAAGTCTAGAATGGCTTCCCACCTCTCCTCCCTGCTCGAGGGGCTGCAGAAATGGTGTTGACCTCAAGCAGGTGCCAAAAAGAGACATTGAGGCCTCTTCTTTGTACCCCTGTTGGAGAGTCTTCTATAGCCAAAGAAGCCCTCTCAACAGCTCTGGAAGCCCAAGGCATCAGGTGACTGATGGCTACCCTAAGCCATGGTCAGTGCCATGAATTTATCATGTCTGTAGCCTGAGCCCAGCTACCAAGGTGATGGATGCAATGCAAGCCCTGGAAAGCATTGGTCTGGGGAGCTGGGTCAGGATCCTGGGGCACTGTAGGGTGAAAGTGCTCTCTAGCTAATAGCTAAGTCTGAGCTTGTTGTTTATAACCTGGTGGAATTCTCTTATGTAACCAGGGAAGCCAACCCTTCTGTGGGATGTAGTGAAATCAGAGCCATAAGGAAACAATTAGAAGAGAGGGAGGAGAGCCTCTTTGTGCTGGAACAGTGTTGGCACCCTGTGCTGGCACGGTGCTTCTGCCCAAGGAGGAAAACAACATGACCGCAGTCCCAGATTTGTTTGTACTGGAAGAAAATAACAAGTATGTAAAACAAAGGCGAGGAGCTTTGATTTCACTCCACAGCGCAGGATGTGTCTTGCTGATGGCATCCTCCTGCTCTCGGGCAGCCTTTGTGCTCAGTGACAGCCCAGCTCTGCTAAGCAGAGCCCAAGGTGTGTTAAGAAATGGAATCCACGGGAGCGGGGTATGCAAATCCATTGGTAGGTGCTGCCCTTGCATGCTCTTGAAGTCTGAGCTCTCCTGGAGCCTCAGGCTGGAGAGAAAGGCTCCTTGTAACAGGACCTCACCCTCCCACAAAATTGTATAGGCCTGGTATAGATGTGCCTCTTCAGACAAATGAAAACCAACCTAAAGCCAAGCCTTGGTCAGTTGTGTGTTGACTTTGACATGCAACAAACAGATCCAAAGAACTGTACTGCCCTTTCCCTGGCCCTAGTGACCCTGCTTTTCTCTCACACCAAGGGCTGCCTAGGGATCCTTCAGCATCACATCTAAGTACATGCGCTGGCTGCTCACCATGCTCCAGCCGCTTGCCACCCCCCCGGCTCTGTGCTCCTGCTGCTTGCCAGTTCCCCGCACAGGCCCTGCCCAGGCTCATATGCCCCAGGCCCTGCACACCCCTAGGGTCAACTCTACCCATGAAGTCCCATTCTGAGCAAGTAGCCCATGAAAAAGCCCCCAAGATACTCATCACCATCCTTCCCTTAGACCTCAGTTTCTGTTCCTTCTGCATCCACTCTTTGATTTCCCTGAAGTCCTTCATCACAGAAGTAATCTCCTGGGGACAGACCTGCCACTCTCCTCCCCAGGACTCTGGGACAACCAGCAGAGGGATCAGCCTGAAGCTGATACCATCTGCTTTAATGGCAACCACCGAGTCAGCCCAGAACAGAATTGATCATTTCAGAATCAAAGCTTCCCATGGGCACTCCCTACAAGCTTTTCTCCTGGAGAGACTTCAAATAACTGACCACACAGGAAGGGTGTTGAGAGTGATCATGGTAGCACCCTGCATCTCCTTCCCCCCACCACCAAGATTATGGCCTCATTAGGCTAGAAAGCAGGGTAGAGATGCACCTTTATAGGCTAACTACTTAAGATATATATATAGAAAGACCAAGCTTCTGTAAAACCAAGTTCACATCATCAGATGATGTCAACTGGTTTCTGACTGACTTCAGACTAACATGGCTAAACTACCTCTCTCTGCTCATTGTGCTAGACACTGTGTAGACAGACACTAACAGGCAGTCTCTGCCCCCACTGATAACACAGGATAGGGGAAGGACAGGAAAAGGAATGGATACAGCACAGAGTGGGGTCCCTGCTGTGCCCTGAAAAAGAGTCTAAACCAGCCACATGGGGCGTCTATACATGTGCTATTGGGTGGAGGGGGGGGGGCGTTTTAATTAAAGCAGCTCTGAGAGGCACTCTAATTAAAGTGTGCGCAGTGTCACGTGTATTCAGCATCCCACGCTTCAAACTGGTGGTGGAGGCACTTTAACTAAAGCTCATTCGATGAGCTTTAGTTAAAGCACCCCTGCTGCAATGTTGAAACAAGGGATGCTGAATACATGTAACATGGAGGCAGCTGGAGCGTGACAATTAGCACATGCCAGCACATTTGCAGCAGACCTCATTAATCGAGTCTGCTCCAATGCATGCTAATTAATACACATCAGAACAAAGGTCCATCATGTGTATAGGTGCCCATGATGACTCTAGTGGTTCCACATCACTCTGGTCAAACAAAGGAGCCATAAGCCCAGCGCATCCAGTGCTGGTTACACTTGATTTGCAGCTGCTCTGCATGACCAGAGCAGGCACAGCAGCAGTGAACTTCCACTAAGCTTTTAATCTAATGAAAATACAGTTTTGGAGGTAAGGGAAGGACAAAATCCCTCCTCATCCTGAAATGCAGCTCAAGCCACCTGTTCATTCATGTATCCAGCTCCTCTGGGGCTTCCCCAATTTTCTGCTGTAGCAAGTC
>NW_005842134.1:1518771-1528412 GCF_000455745.1 Alligator sinensis | reverse complement strand
TGCTGTAGTGTTGACAATATGAGTCTCATCAGCAGTGTTCTGCAGCAAATGCGTCACCCAATGCATCCTGGTACACTGCAAAGAGATTTATGTAACACAGAGGTCACTGTATTGTGTTCCAAGGCCTGAAGAGCCTCATGGGAGGTCTGGCTGTAGTTGCAGGTAGTAGGCATCCGAGGAATCTCCACTTGTCCCCATGCTGCAGCTATACACTCTCACAAGACTCAGCAAACACATGCTTCATATGCTTTGCTTTCAAGGCTTTTTTATAACTTCAAAGATCACTACAGGATGCCTACATGAGGGACATGCCAGCCACAGCTATTCCAGAATAGCTCCTCACATGGACACCCATTTCCAAAAGACAAGGGATTTTACTGTAAAATAAGCAATCTGCTCACAAAGTGGAATGATTAATCTGGTATAAAGGGGTACTCCAGAATAGCTAAATTATACTCCAGTAGCTATAGTGGAATACTTATACCAGTTAATTTCCTCCATAAAGTCAAGGCCTTACTTGCAAAAAAGTTACTAAGAGTATGAGCATGGGTATGTCTATGGGCGTGTCTACACAAGATGTGTTAGCGTGCATTACCCTAATTTAATGCACATTACAGACACGTGTCTTCACGTGTGCACCCTTAATGCACATTAAAAATTGTGAAATTAGGCTAATCATTCCTAAATTTAATACCTGCAAATTCAGGTATCAAATTTAGGTGCGATTAGTTAAAGTGCATCAATGCATGTGTAGACACAATCCGGCACTAACTTTAGTGCTGGATCTGCTCAGCCACTAGAGGCACATATCAAGGCTGCAGGGACTTGACACTAACTTTAATGCCAAGTCCCTGCACATGTAGACACTTGCCAAAAATCACTTAATGTGCATTATCTTAATATGCATTAAATTTAGTTGTGCTTAAATGCATGTGTAGACACACTCTATGTGTATGAATATTCATGTGTATACAGGTGTCTGAGACCATAAAGGTGTGTCTCTGTGGGTTATATGTTAGAATATTGATAGCACAAGACAAACCCCATCAGTCAGACAAATAAGTGACACTAATTCCTGCATAAGCTGTTTGCCTCTCATCCATTCACCCCTTCCTCCCTGCAGGCTCTTCTAGCCCCTAGCAGAGCTGCCATCTCTGAAACAAAAGTCTCCCAGAATGACTTACAGCTGAAGCAGTGTGCAAGACACGTGCAAAGTAAGTCCAGCCAGTGCTTGATGAGGGAAATCTGTTAATTGATTAAGCCTTCTCTAGCAAGCATAAGCCAGAAAGCTGATGTTGCTTCACAAAGAAGAAGCCAGGCCAGGTTGCAGCTTTGTTACATACATGAATACAACAAGGGTCTGGGGTGAGAGCAGCATGGCATGGAAGAGAGAAGGAAGACAACGATTCCTTATCACTTGTCCCAGCAATGGCCTGTGTAGCATTCTGTAGTCTGCTGTCCTGACTTCTCAAGGTCTGTTCTTCCTTTGGACATAGCAAGGACTGGAATGATAAGTCCAAAAGCAATTTTGTAGTACCAAGCAAGAGACCTTGAAAAAGACCTGAGTTGCAGCTCTCCCTTTCACCTTGCAGATTCCTTAGCTGAGGCTGTTGACCTGATGTAATAATAAAAAGAAGTTGCTCTGCTAGCCATTCTGCCTGTGCCTTTCATCAGCAAAACACCTTGTTCAGGAGAAGCCTTTGGAATTACAATAACTCTAAGTAAATAACTGGAATGGGCTGGGGAACAGCTAAGCTGAAGGATTTACTTTTCTGCACAGGAAAGGCAGATATTTTCTGGTAAAGCAATGCTTTGAACATTGCCTTTCCCTCAAGTCATTCAAAGATCGGTCATGCTTGCCTTCTCTCCCCCAACAGCGGCACAGCCCTCCACCATGGGAGAACAGTCATCAAGATCATGAACTCTTCATACCAGACATTCTAATTCACTTTCCTGTAGTGCAGACTAGATGGGTCGATAGAAGCGTATGGGAATGGACAGGCAGGTAGACAAATCCTAATTCCCAAATCTGTGTTCATTATTGTAACACTTAAACTAGGATTTGTCCCAAAATGCAATCACTAACCCACCCAATGGCTTATGGGATCAAATGTTGTTCCTTGAAGCCCAGGAGAGTAAATTAAACTCATCACTAGAGGCAATTTAATTCCAGATTTGCTTTGGTATCTGGGATCACGGTAGAGGTCATGTCAGGAGTGTGCGTGGATTGGCCATTTTGAGGAAGTCCAGCACTCCAGAAACACACCTTCATGGCTACCTACCCATCACCCAGGTTCCAGCCTGAGCTGCTTGGCAAGCAGTGCTATTTTGAGCTTTCTAGGGTGTTGTGGAGCCAAGATACTCTGAAAAGGGTAAACTAACATACAGCAATGGCAAAAGAGGCCAGCACATTAATTCCAAGCAGGATAAAATTGTTCTCTGATGAATTTCATGAGCTCCTGCCAGGGAGCACTAGGCCTGAGTACTGGGCCAGTGCTGGGAAAAGACATGACAGACACACAGCTCTCTAACTGAGATGAAGAGATGAGAACCAACATGTTCAGGGCACAAAAGCCCACAAGTACTGACCCCAGGGGAAGAGGGATGAAAACATCTATGCAGATGAATCACATCCACGGAGATGAATTCATAGTTTTCCTATGAACCTCTGATCTCCTGGAGCTATTGTTCCAGGCCCTATTCATCCCCATGGAGAGCTCCTGTTCAGTAGGGAACATCCCGTTAAGAAGATCTTCATGACAATGCCAAGAGGGTCCAGCACTTTCCTGTGTGACAAGCACCATACAACAGATTAAGGCTCTAGTTCAACATGTCAGCATACCAGTGGGACTTTGGCATGTGCTTAAAGTTAAATCATGCACTTAACAGCTTTGTTGATTAGGAATGGGTTTGCTGATTTAAGTAATCCTGGATATAAGAGAGAAGCTGTGAAGCTGAGACGGAAAATGTTACGTGCAAGAAATCTAAGCACTGTCCACATTCTGCAGCCACCTCCTGGCTGGCTCTTTTGCAATGACATGGTGCCTTCTTGCATGATCTTAGTTCCTCATTCCCACTATGTGGTTTTCTATTAGCTGCACAAATTCCAGTTTTGAAACCAGAGCTCTTGGACTGCCCTGTCCTGAACTGACCCAAGCAAACATGGAGAGGGGGAGGGTAAATCAGACATTAATCTTGAACAGGGTGGAATAGAATCTGGAACCATGGTCCTGAGCCATCACAGTGCCAGTGTATTCACTGGAGCTGAGCTGGTTGCTGGAGGGTGGAGTCAAGCAAGCTGAGTATCCCAGCTACCTTCCACACTGGGCCAAATCACTGCAGGATTCAGGGCAGTTTAGACTGGAGCTTTGGTCTAGCTCCATCTCTACTTCACACCAGTAATTGCCACCATCTTGGATGTCATGACTGCACATAGAGGTGCTTCCTTTCCAACAACTTCCAGTTGGGTTCCAGTGGTGATAGCCCCACAGAGCAATGCCACACAGGAAACATACTTTCTTGTTGAGTCATTTGCAGAGTCTTCTCCCAAGATCTAGTAGCTCTCCAGGGAAGGAGGGGGACAGGGTGGGCACTTTAAAGCTAAACATTCCTCACAAATGCTCAGGGATGGATGGGAGGGGGAGGGGGAGGGGGAGGGGGAGGGGGAGTGGCATGGCTGCACCCACCTTTGGGATGGAACTACACTACGGGAGCCTTGGGGGAATTCTGTAAGCCCTTAAAAGGAAGCAAAAGTCCTGCTGCCCTCCTTTCCTCTCTACTTCCCCCACCTGCGACTGTTGCTTTCCCTGCTGTCCTGGGGATGGGAATAGCACCAGAGTTGTTCCTGTCTGCCCTATCCCGGCTGCATTTAGGCTGGGCTCAGCTGAGGATAGAGAAAGAAGCAGTGTGTATAGGCAGGGGGGGCCCCCTACACATGCTCCCAAGGGAATGGGCAGGGATGGGGGGGAACTGTTTTCCTGCCCTACTATTGCCACTGTCCCCTACCCAGATGAGCCTAGTCCTGGTACAGCCTGGCTGGGATGGGCAGGAACATCTCTGGTGCTCTCCCAGCCCCTGGAACAGTGGAGAAACAACAGAAGCAGTGGGGGAGCAGGGAGGGAAAGGGAAGGAAAAGGGATGGGACTTTCATCTGCTTAAGGGACCCTGGAGGCTCCCAAGAGCTTCCAAGAGCAGTCTTCTTTCATCAGTGGGGAAGGAAGCTGGGAACTAGGGGTGCAGCCACCCCTGCAGTGCAGCTTGCTGCTCCTGCACCCCTCTTTGTGAAATCCTGAATCCAGCCCTGCAAACGATATATTGTGCTATCTCCTGGTATCCTAGGGCATATGTAGACAAAACGAGGGGCATGTGTACACAACAATTTAAAGTGGGTTAAATGCTTTATTGCATATTGCACATTAATTCCAGCTGCTGTAGCACATTCGGCGACGTAATGTGCCTTAAATGACTTTGGGGTGCAGCAAACTAAAACACCTTTGAGGAGTTGTAGTTTGCTGCCCTACAGCCAAGAACTGGGCTCCATACAGCTCAGGGGCTGTGCAGGCAGCACGTGCAGGCAGCCTGGCAGCAGCCTGGAAAAGCAGGCTCCACTAAAAAAACAAAAAAAAAAGTGGTGAGCCTGATCTTTTTTTTTTCCCCCCCTAGAGCCTGCGTGCCTGCATGAGCTGCACAGAGACCCAGTCCTTCCTTCCGTGGCTGTGGTGTCCCCCAGGACCACCGGAACCGGGTGCCTGCAGGCGGGTGCCACCGGGGGGGGCTGCTGTTGCTGCAGAGAGAAGCACCAGCCCCCTCTCCCCCCCTGTCCAGGGACTGCTCTGCCCATCAGCAGCTCACCCTCCCCACCACCAGAGAGGCAGGTAAAACATGGGTGTATAAGACACAGGGGTTTACTTCACCTTAAATTGAAGCAGTGCTTTTATAAACTCACCGCTTCAATTTACGGCCTCCATTTCATCTACACACACCCCCAGACTCCATTGGAGTTGTGAAATTTGCAGCTAGAACATTTTCCTTCAAAGTTGGCCTTTTGTTTTCCTCTTTCTCAGGTTTTTCAAAGACTGAGAAGAAACTGCAGAGCTCCTGGGTTTGTTCCATGAGATGATTTCCTCAGGGAAGAATCCTGGGTCTACCAGTCACACAAAATGCCTCTTGTGACAACCTTAGTTGAACATCTACTGTGTAACTCATGGTATCACATATCACTAACCTGGCTGGCCAAGCACAAAACTGAGATGGTATGCAACTGCAATACTTATAGATCACACTATTCATTAGTTATGTCAATCCACAATCAAACACAGCACCCCAGGATCTAGGTAACTCAGCAAAATGGCCTGAGCTGAGAATTTTGTCACAACCCAAAGTTGTGATTTTCTTGTTTGTGTGTGCTTCGGCATCGCTAAATTGTGTTCCCGCTAAATTGCAGCTCTTTTGCACGGTGGAGTGTTCTGTTGCAATTAAGAACCCACGTGCAGGAGTTTTTCCCGCCAGTTTTGTAGCCTTCTTTGCATCGTGCATTTCTTTTGCATTATGGCGATGCACGGTACAAAGAAGTTCCCGCCATTTGTATTAAGATTTCCGCCACATTATTGGCCAATCTTAATATAGGGATCTCTAAGCGCTGCTGATCCCTTCGAACCCAGCTTTTTCCTTAAGAGGGCAACAGAGGTTTAATTTGTCGAACCCACGGAGCTTCAACAACTCCGCGGGACCTATTTACCGAACCCTCGGAGCCTTAACAACTCCGAGGCACATAACCTCTAGCCTCTCCCCATCGCCGATCGCAATCCTAGACATATCCCTATCCTATGGACCCAATTGTTGAACCCACGGAGTCTTAACATCTCCGGGGGACCTGGGAACCGAGTGAAACCCACGGAGATTCAGCTGCTCCGTGAGAGAGAATTGTTAAACCCGCGGAGCTTAAACCACTCCGGGGTCAAGGAACCGAGTCTATTAGAGTCCTCCACCAAGAACTCAAGCGGAGCCGTGCCTGGAAAGCTGACCAGCCTACACCGCGACCACCTTGGGCGTAAGTAAATAATCTTTTCAATCAACCATTACGCCTCCATGACTGATTCTAGCTCGAGCGTACCATACCGCGCCACGGTTTTCTCCGGCCCTGCGTGCCCGGGTTGCTGGCCACAGCCTGTGTGCACAAAGACGGGCCCGGCTCGCCCCCGAGATCGGGAGCCGGCCCGCACAAATTTTAGAACTGAATGTGAAGTTTGAAACTTGCTTTTGAGAAATATTTGGAGCTAAGAATGTGCTCTTTGATGACCAGTTGCACTAGCACTAATGAACTGGAAAACATGGCCTTTCCTAAGGGAGAGATCCTAGTCGTTAGACAGTAATTTGGATGTTCAGAGCTCTGATTTCAGTTCCCTGGTCTGTCGTGACCTCTCTGTGGGTGTATCTACATCAGACGCTTTACTGCACATTAGATTAATCTAATTAATTAAAAGTGAGTTTCTACAAGTTTGCGGGACTTACTGTGCAGTAAATTAGGCTAATGTGCCATTTGCTAGTACCAACAAATGCAGGTACTAGATTAACGGTGCATTAGCTACTGCACAGTAGTGCACGTATAGATGAGACCAAAAGCAAATTGCTCCCAGTCAGCCTAGGCAGCAGGGGGCCAGAGGGGGTGGGGAGAACTGTCCCGGCTCGGCAAGTTTCTGCCTTCCAGCCACGTGAGGATTGGGACCCTGCCGATCCCCATGTGGCCAAGAGAGCTGTCCCCACTGGACAGGGATGCTGCCTACCAGCCACATTGGTATCATGAGGGTCCTGATCCCCACGTGGCTAGGTGAGCCATTCCAATCCTGTTTCCCTGCCACACAGGGATTGGAACTGGCTCCCATACCCTGTGCCAGCCCTGGAGCTGGCACTCTGGGGCGCCTGGAGCTCCCCCTGGCTGCTGCAGGAGGGCAGAGCAGGGCAGGAGCTGGGCTGCCAGGAGCCCTGACCGAGCTGCTCCTGTCAGACGCAGTTTGTCCCTGATAAGGACGCACATTTAGACATGCACCTAGAAGCACTTTAATGAGGCTGAATTTTATACAAAGAAAATTCAGGTGCATTAAATACACATGTAGACATGCCCACTGTATGCTTAGTCGCGTCATGCATCAGTTTCTGCCCAGAGTAAGTTGAGAAAATAGAAGTACGGTTGGCCAAAAATTGTGCAATAAATGGACATTTTATTAATTTCATTAAAAATTCCCCCTAATTTTTTTGGTTTTCCACAAAATGTTTTTTTACATAATTTTTACTTTTAAATATATATTTCATTTCATTAGGGAAATGAAAAAATATGGGGAAAAATAGACCTTGTCTCTCTAGTTTTTTAAACTTGCCCTCTCTTTTTTTATATACTCTCTTTTAAGGGGAAGAGCAGGGGTAAGAATAAGTGTGAGAGAGAAAGTAGTTTTCCCATGAATGCAGGACGTAAAATATCAAAAAAATTGTCCAGAATAATTGAGTATAAACAGAAAAGTTCCTGGTCAAAAGTTACAGTCATATTTTGCCAAAGGAGCAATGACACAACAGTTTTGACCAGCTCTAGTGCAGACTGGTGGTAACCACCGGGGACCACCACATTTCATGAAAGAGCATTCTGTGGCTTCAGCAATTCCCCCATTGGGAAGTTGCGTTATATGCAGCTTCCATTGTATATTTTTCTTTATGTCTTCATTCAGCCTAGCAGAAAAGATGGCTGGGTGGTATCTTTTCTGCTAGAAACCACAGACTTGGCTGTGATCAAACAGACACTCTGCTTCCACTTCTGTAGTGAGCAGGGTAAGTTTTGGCTTCAGCATAGAAAGCAGGTCCTGTTTGCACCGCACGGCTCAGCCAGCCAACTGCACTGGTCTCAGTCCCTGGATAATTATAGCTCAGCTGCTTATATACCATATACACAGCACAGTCACAGGAAGGAAACTTGTAGGTCTTGCCTGACGTAACTGAGATCTCCACCCCTTTCCCACTTCCCCCTCCCACTCGCACCCCCCGCGTGTGAATTCTGCTCTTGTGACAAGATATGGCAATACAACCTTGTTTGCAGACGCTTGGTAAAAACCACAGCTTCCCCTTCTAGAGGCTCTGTGACTACAGGGCACCAGGATGGCCTCATGGGCTGGACAAAGCTCTCTGTTTCCAGGTGCTGCTGCTCCCCGCTGAGTTTGATGAATTCAAACTCAGAACTTCCCCACTCCTTGTGTGTGGTCTCCTGTAGTGGAGTCTTAGAGCAGGACGTTCTCCTTGCCAGCTTGGGCAAGTGGATGGTCCTCTTGTACCACTGGAGGTGTGGGCATGGGCTTCCAAGCCCCACACATTTCACTCACTTCATGCTTAGGATGACCATATTATGGTTAAGGAAATCTGGGACAGGGGGTACCACCACTGAATGCACATGCACACCCCCATCAACCCTCCCAGGAGCCCTGATGGTGGGGTGGGCTGGGACAACATGGAGGCCCGTGGTCAGGCTCCATCCCCTGTGCACAGAGCCTGGACCCATCCGGGAGTGGCCCCTCCCCCTTGCTGCCGAGTCTCAGCAACAGCTGCAGCAGCAGGCATGAGCCTGCCAGCAGTGGGCAGCCATCCCAGTTCACCACATGCAGGTGTCCAAGTCCTGGCCCCAGACAATGCCTGCCCCATGCAGGAGGAACAGTGCCCAGCCTAGCCCACCCCCTGCCTCCAGCCACTGCCCAGCAGGAGCTGGGCCAGGCATTGTGGGTGGCAGCAGCCTCTGCCTCTGCCAGCAGTAGCTGAATCCGGGACTGTTGCTTATATTTACACCAACTGGCTGGGGTGCCAGGACACCCTATGAAATCTGGGACTGTCCTGGACAAATGGGGTGTATGGTCACCCTATTCATGCTGTACCACACCACAGACTCATACCCACTGATACAGAGGCACTGTCAGTGGGCCTAGCTGGCCAAGCTGAGCTCAGGAAGCTATGGTTCAGGTTGAACATCTGCCTCGGGTAGTCTTTGCCACCAGTACCACTTGTACCACTTTTCCACCAATACCACTTCTAGCAGGCTTATGTTTTCAGGGTTTGCGTTGAGTCCGAGGCTTGAGGGTCTGCTGTTTGTTTGTTGGAGCCCACCCACCAATGTGGAGGCAGCAAAAGGGAAGCAAAGCCAAGACCTTTTCTGAAGGGCGGGGGCAAGGAGCAGCTGGACCTGAGTCGGAACTGCGCCAGCCAGGTCTGGAGAACTTCGGGAGTGGAGGCCCTGAAGCGTATAAAAGAGGAGTGTGCTCGGCCCGCTAGAGAGAGATGATGAGGGACAGCGAGGAGAGAGGACCTCCGGAGACGGCCGTCCTCGGGACCCCACTTAAGCTTCAGCAGTGTGTGAATCGGCGCACAGGGATCAGGCTCTAGGAGCTGCTCGAGGTGGCTTGAGCCTGCGAACCTGGCAAATGGCTGGGCAGTCACTGTGCAGACTGGCACACAGAGAGCTGGCCCTGGGAGGAGCTTGAGGCTGCTTGGGCCCCATACGGGGTGCAGACCGGCACACAGAGAATCTGCCCTGGGAGCAGCTCGCGGTTGCTCGGGCCTCACCTGGTGCGCAGGTCAGTGCACGGAGAAGACCAAGCTGAATTTTCAGAAATACC
>NW_005842134.1:1497721-1518754 GCF_000455745.1 Alligator sinensis | reverse complement strand
GGTTATGGCGTGGTTGATCTAAGGAAGGGGTGGGCAATTATTTTGGGTGGAGGGCCGCTTACCGAGTTTTGGCAAGCCATTGGGGACTGCATGACAGGCAGCCAGGGGCAGATAAATATACATTTTCTAAATTTTTTAGGGGCCCTGTGGGCCAGATACAATGGCCTGGCAGGCTGCATCCGGCCCAGGGGCCACATTTTGCCAACCCCTGGTCTAAGGATATAGGCAGGCAAGGTTCTTTGGGTAAATGTGTTATATTTTATTAGACCAACTGAGTAGTTGGGGAAAAGCTCTTTGCAAGCTTTTGGGCACCATCACTCTTCTTCAAGCATAGGGAGTCTCTGCTGTTCTGAGCTCTCCATGGAATGAAAGAAGCTAAAAGTGTGACAGGATGTCAGTGAGAATGGAAATAGGTGGAAATTAGGAAAACAAAAGGTAGAGCAGGGAAGGGGGTGGGGAATCCCAAAGGTAAGTAAGGGAGAGTCCTGTACTTGAGTTCTCCAAGGTAGAAAAGAGGCTGTCTGTGAAAAAGTAAATAGTTTTTACCACAGATAGGACATGGTGCTGCCCCCTAATGTTGACAATGAAGCAATGTCCCAAGTCGATGCTAGGGGATGCTCAGACCTGATCTTGGTCATGAGCCTATGGTTCTCTACCCTAAAGCCAGGGTGACCTGGTCCTTCAACCAGATGACACGGTGTCTTTGCTCAACTGCTAGCATTCCCATGTCAGCTGAAGCAGGTGCCTGCTTTCTCTTCCCCTTGCATAGTTTTGCTGGGCACACTTCAGCAGCTGCCTCATTCCACTGCAGAGATAGCTCCATTTAGTGGTGGTTGGCATGCTCTCTCTGTATCTCACCTACTTCATTGAGGTCTCAATCAGCACTGGTAAAGACTTTGAGACCACTAGGTGCCAAGTGCCAAGAGAAGGACAAAATAGCATTATCCTCCTCACTGAAACATTGTTCACCGTAATGAATGGTTCCAATCACATGAAAAGCTCTCAGAGAGCCCAGCAGCATCAAAGGGGAGCCAGGGCTGAAATCCCCTTTGATATATAACATCAAAGATGCAGTCAGGTTTGTAAGGCAAGATGGTGTTTATGTCTCCCTGAAAGTCTTCTCCATCCTCAGTAAGAATATGCCAAGTCACTGTGGAAATCATTTCCTCCAAACATTTGACAGCATCATTGTTGCTGAGAAGCAGGCCTTCATGGCCCAGAGCATCTGCACTTCAGAGAAGCATGAAGAAATGTTTTCCCTAGATGGTTAGCACTCATCTCAGTCAAACAGGACATGGAGAAACAAACACAGCCACAGAGGAAGAGCATCATTCATAGTCAGGCTGCACCAGAGGGGACAAAGCCCCTGGGTCATCCCCGGGAAGAGCCAGGCATAGCCCGGCATCTCCTCCAGAGGCACGGCGCCAGGGAGCCAAGGGGCAGAGCATGGTGCAAGGGCAGCTGCAGCTGGGGCTGGGCTCTGCCTGCTCCCTGCCTGTGCACCCCACTCCCGCCTTTAATAGTGATGCCGCGCCATGTGCATCCCTGCTGGGCAGGCTGGGCAGTGAGGCACATGGCACCATGTTTCTGTCAAAGCAGCAGCAAGGCACACAGGCAGGCGGCAAGCAGAGGCCGGCCTGCCACTGCAGCTGCCCTTGCCCCATGCACAGATCAGGGGCGACATGGCCCCCACCTTTTTGCCTCCCTGGCACTGCACCTCTGGAGGAGCCACTGGGCATCACCAGGTTCTTCCCAGGGCCGAGCGGGGTGGGCACGCAGGTCCTGGGGACTCCGGCCCAGCAGTGCAGCCAAGACTGGCTCGGCTCCAGCACCAGGCCCCGCCCCCCGTGTGGTGTGATGAGGCAGCCTGGGTCAGTGCAGAGCTGGAGGGCAGTGGTTTCACAGAGGCCACCAGTGCCAGGCAGCAACCCTGGCATGGGAGAAGGGGCAGCTGCACGGGCCCAGCAGGCCCCAGCTCTGATTCCAATCCTGGGCCTGGCTCTGCTCCAGTCCCCGCCCCCCTCCTCCCACAGACTTTTCCACTGGGGGGCGGTACATGCATGCACACTCAGCCTCCCCTCCCCCCCCCCCAATTCTTTTTCTCCCTCTGTGTGTGTGTTCATGCATACGTGTATGTGCGTGTGTGTATCTGTTCATGGCAGGAGGGAGAGTGTGTTTGTGTCTGTCCATTTGCAGAAAGTGAGTGAGTAGTGTGTGCGCCTGTCTCTGTGTGTGCGTGTGTGTGTTTGTGGTTATGGCAGACAGAGTGTGTTTGTGTCTGTGTGTCCATGTGCAGAGTGAGTGAGAGTGCGTGCCCATCTGCATGTGTGCATGCATGTGTCTGTGTGTGCATGCATGCATGTGTGTGCGTCCGTGTGTCTGTTCATGGCAGGAGGGAGAATGTGTTTGTTTCTGTGTGTCCATGTACTCGAAAGTGAGTGAACACAGTGTGCGCCTGTCTGCGTGTGTGCATGCATAAGTGCATGTGTGTATGTGCGTGCATGTGTGTGTGATCATGGAAGGAGGGACAGTATCTTTGTGTCTGTGTGTCCATGTGCAGAGTGAGTGAGTAGAGTGTGCACCTGTCTACGTGTGTGCGTGCATGTCTGTGTTCCTGGCATGGAGAGTATATTTGTGTCTGCGTGTCCATATGCAGAGAGTGAGTGAGAGTAATGTATGCATGTCTGTGTGCACACTGCATGTGTGTGCCTCTGTGTGTGTATGTTTGGCAATAGTGAAACAGGAGGACAGGGAGAAGAGGCAGGCATATGCCCACCTAACCCCAGCCTGGCAGGGTCCCCCCAGCCTTCTCCACCAGTACCAGGAGGGGAAGGGGCCCTGACCACCCCCAGCAGCCCAGCTCCCATAGGGGGAGGGGGCCTTCAATTTTGTGTTTGCCAAGGGCCCCAGTACATATTAACTGGCCTCTGGGTGCAGGGCCAGACACGGAGCGGCGTGGGGGCAGGGGGGAGGTTGGTGCGGGCCAGACATGGAGCAGTGTGGGGGGGGGCTATGGGGCCAGGCATGGAGTGGTGGGAGGGGGGGGTTGGCATGGGGCTGGATGCGGAGCGGTGTCAATGCAGGACAGTGGGTGCCAGCAGTGGCGGCCACATGCGATTCCCCCCACCCCCCCCCATTCCTGGGAGGCAGCAGTGGCACAGGGTGGTGGGTGCAGCTGTGGTGCTCTGTTCCTGCCCTCCCCCCTCCCCCTGCACATCATTCTTGATATGAAATCGGCTAGCAGAAGTGAAGGCTATTTTAAAGCACTCCATGGGCCCCTAGCTGCCTCCCCTCCCCCGACCCTGCTGTTTCTGTGGCATCCACTGTTCCCCCAAAATGCCATTGCTCAGCTTTGCTATGACAGAATGAAAAAGGAGAGAGTGCAGGAAGACGTCTAATAAAAAACCTGCTGTGCAACTTCCCTGTTTGACATTTGGATTCAGAAATGTCCCCCCTAATAACAAGCCACAAGTTCGTTGATGACACCAAACTTTGGGGTAAAGCGTCCACACCTGAGGACAGGAGGGTGATCCAGGCTGACCTTGGCAGGCGCAGGAAACGGGCGGACGAGAACCTGATGGTGTTTAACACCGAAAAATGCAAGGTTCTCCACTTTGGGAAGAAAAACCCGCAGCATGCTTATAGGCTCAGCAGTACTATGCTGGCTAGCACTACGGGCGAAAGGGACTTGGGAGTCATGATTAACCACAAGATGAACATGAGCCTTCAGTGTGATGCTGCAGCTAGTAAAGCGAGGAAAACGCTGGCTTGCATCCACAGATGCTTCTCAAGCAAATCCCAAGACGTCATTCTCCCATTGTACTCGGCCTTGGTGAGGCCACAGCTGGAGTACTGCATCCAGTTTTGGGCTCCGTAATTCAAAAAGGATGTGGAGAAGCTTGAGAGAGTGCAGAGGAGAGCCATGCGTATGATCGGAGGTCAGGAAAACAGACCTTATGATGACAGGCTGAGAGCTATGGGACTTTCAGCCTGGAAAAGTGCAGGCTCAGGGGTGATCTGGTGGCTGCCTATAAGTTTATAAGGGGTGCTCACTAGGATCTGGGGGAATGTCTGTTCACCAGAGCACCCCAAGGGATGACAAGGTCAAACAGTCACAAACTCCTCCATGACCGTTTCAAGCTGGACATAAGGAAGAACTTCTTTACTGTCCGAGCCCCCAAGGTTTGGAATAGACTGCCGCTGGAGGTGATTCCAGCACCTACTTTGAACACCTTCAAGAGAAATTTGGATGTTTATCTTGCTGGGATCCTATGACCCCAGCTGACTTTCTGCCCCTGGGGCAGGGGGCTGGACTCGATGATCTTCCGAGGTCCCTTCCAGCCGGAATGTCTATGAAATCTATTAAATTCCTGAACACCAAAAATGTAGCACTGGAACAAACCTGCTGATGTCAGCATTACTGTGGCCCCCTCACTGCAGCAACAGGGCATCCAACACACAGGGACATGATCCTCCTATCTCCCCTCCATCCTGGCATAATCATCCTTTATCACCCCCATAACAAATAGGAGCAGGGAGCAGAATGAAATATGGGGCTTGGCCAAGGTCAGATGAAATAGTCTGAGGCAAGCTGAGACCAGTGATGGCCAACCTGCAGCACAAGTGTCACAAGTGGCATAGGCAGTGTATGTGTGACACACATGCAGACCAGGGAGAGGACAGGCAGTACAGCAGCAGATAGGGCATGGAGCAAAAAGTAGAGCAGCAGATCTGGCAGGAAGCAAAAAGCAGAGGTGTGGATCAGGAAGGGGACGGGAGTGAAATTTGGACAGGGTGCAGTGCTAATTTGTGACACACCTGCCAAAAAGGTTGGCCCCCAATAGACTATAAGCTAGATTCCCTGCATTCTAGACATGTGCCTCAACTATAAACCAGCTGTATATTTCCATGCTCCAAGCAGCCAGCCTTATTTTTATCCATGTCACACACCTGAGTCTGTA
Source organism: Alligator sinensis (assembly GCF_000455745.1). NCBI lineage: Eukaryota > Metazoa > Chordata > Crocodylia > Alligatoridae > Alligator > Alligator sinensis. The sequence continues at coordinate 1,513,793 of NW_005842134.1, read as the reverse complement.
TTGCTAAGTGTGCAGGCAGCGCAGACAAGTGACCCATTCAGTTTCGATGGCAAAAACAGCCCATGTACTAAATGCCAGTGGGGTTCAAGTACAGGAAAAGAACAATGCCCCATTCCTAGCGTGGACACAGCTCCTCCTGGGCCATGCCCCATTCTCATGGCCCTGCCTCCACTCTTTCAATGCTTTGAGCCCCAGTTAACTGAACACAGGGCACATCTACACATACAAATACTGCTGGATGGGTTTACTCTGAAGTAATTTACAGCCCCCTGCAGCAGACAGGGAAAGCTGGAGGCTCTGGCTGCACCTGCCTATGGCTGGTGGTCACTTGCGCTGGTCATAAAAGCCAGCCCCATGAGCTGCTCCCTGATCATCTGCCTTCCTCACTGCGGTATCCCAGGCCTCCCTGCCATCATGCTGCTGTCACCCAGACCCCATGCTGGTACCTGAATCACAGCAGAGACACCTATGCACACCTGGATGCCACCACTGGTGCTGTCCATGTGCTCCTGGGGCTCCAGCCCTGCCACCTGTGGGCCTGCCCAGTCAGCCAGGACTGGTGGTTGCACATCATCCACACCACCTGGGATGATGAGCAGGGGCAGGAGTCTTTCCGGATGGCTCGGGCCACCTTCCAGGAGCTACTTGATCAGCTGTGCCAGCACCTGGAACAGCAGGCCACCACCATGCAGCTGTCCCTCCCTGAGGACACCTGGCTGGCCATTGCCCTGCTAAAGTTGGTCACACCCACCAGCCTCCGCTATGTTGACTACCTCCTCAGCATGAGCAAGTCAACAGCTGGGAAGGCCATCCTCGAGGTGTTCAGCACCGTCCAGGGCATGCTGGGGCACACCCTGCTCTAGGTGCGTGACCCCCTGGAGGTGGTGGCATGGGACCCTGGACAGGACATCCCCATCACCTGCCCACCTTGCAGCAACCGCCCTTACAACAGCTGGCAGGGCTTCCACTCCATTGTGCTCCAGGCTGTTGTCAACCACTGTGGTGCCTTCCCCAATGTGAGTGGCGGCTGGGCAGGCAGTACTCACAATGCCCGTGCCTTCAGCAACTCCACCCTGCCAGCCCTGGTGGGGAGTTGGTGTTTCACACCAGGAGCGCCAGACCTCCAGCTGGATTCAGTGGCGGTCCCACCCCTCCTCACTGGGGACTCCACCGATCCACTCCTCTCCTGGCTCATGCAACCCTAGAATGGCCAGCTGGACCCCCACCAGGCATAATTCAACTGGTGCCAGGGCCAGACCCACACACAGGCGGAGTATGCCTTCAGCTGCCTGAAGGGACACTGATGCACCCTCACCACCTGCCTCAAAGTCACCAAGGCCAACATCCCCTAGGTCATTATCACAGTCTACATGCTGCATAACATCTGCGAGGCCTGGTGGGAGCTCTTGCATGAGGCCTGGGTAAAGGAGGTATGGCAGGTGGAGGACGCCTGGCATGGGAGTGCCAGCTGGGGTGGCAGTGACAGCGATGCCCCTCCTCCCTGCACATCAAGACCGCAGACGAGCTACCCACCCACCAGCAAGGGCCCAGGCACTGAGTGCAAGAAGTGCTAGCTGACCACCTCCTCCTGCACCCCTTGCTGTAGGCCACCTGGACAGCTGCCCACCGATCCCAGCCCCACCATGCACCCCCAGCAGCACATTGCTTGCGAAGAGTTCTCAGAAAAGCACTTTATTCCACTCCACAAACACAGACTCCCCGTCCCCCCTCCTTAAACCCCTCCTCCACCACCCACTCCACCCATCACCAACAAAGCACCCTCTTCCTGGTGCAGACTGTGCAGTGCTGTTTGTGCCCTCCCGGGGTATGGAGCAGTGGGGTGGGGATACCTAGCAGGTGGAGCCAAGGGACAGACACCCAGCAGCCCAGCCTCTGGTTGTATCCCTGCAGGTGCGCACATCACAGTTTGACTGGCAGGTAGGGCCTTACCCAGGGGTGACAGCAGCCACTGCTCTGCTGGTGTGGGCAGCTTCCCCTCCTGCAGCCAGCAGGCCAGGCCAGGAGGGTCCACGTGCAATGCCGGCCCTGCTGCAGGCAGCTCCTGCTCCAAGACTGCATGGAGCCAGGACGAGCAGCAGGGTAGGGCCCAGGTGGGAGGACTGGCTGGTGGGGAATTTGGGGTGGGACCCAGGGCAGGGGCACCTGGCCGGTGGAGGTACCACTGCACCTTAGCCTAGGTCCACTGGGGAGCTAGCTGCTCCCACATGGCAAGCAGGGCTGGGGCTGGGCAGCAGGTGGCATGAAGGCAACTGCCAGGGCTAAGACGGTGTCCAGCACCCAGTGGCCTCCATTGCCCTGGCCACCATGGCAGCCTGCCGCTCCTGGGCCTGTCCTAGAACTCAGGCAGGGGATACCTCACAAGGGCAGCACAGCGCTCGCAGTGGCAAGTAGCTTCCCTGCCCAGCCCCACTCTGCCCTGTCACGCTGGTTCCTGACCACTGGACCGCAGTGGCCCTGGGGGAGGGCAGCAGAGTGGGGAGCCCGAGCCTGCAGCAGGCAGCAGGCTCCCACACCCATCCCCACCCCCACCCCACACACAGATCTGGGGGTCACAGGTCCCCCCTGCCCCTACTGGGAGTGCTCAGTGGTGGGGATCTGGCCCCCACACACCCAAGCCTGCAGCGGGCAGCCTGCACCTGCCCCCCCCCAGGCTCTGCTCCAGCCATGCCACCCAGGGGAGAGATGGAGCTGGACTCATGCTCTGCTATGCTGCAGCAGCAGCCTCCTCCCACAGGGGGCATCCAGGACTCACTTCTGCAGGAGGCAGGGGGTTAAGGGGCACCAGCAGGTCTGGGGGGCTGTGGCTTGAGGGGGAGGGGCCTGGACCTGCATTCTGTGAGCTAAGGGGGCAGGGAGAAATCTGATTTTCCATGATAAATAACCCAAAATCAAATACCAACATTTATAGGTATTTAGAATGTATTTTATTGTAGTCCCTTTTTGGGGCTTGGGTGGAGTCCCAGGTTCAAGGTCTACTGTTTGATTGGTGGAGCCCACCCACCAATCCGGAGACAGCACAGGGGAAGCAATGCCCCGCCCTTTTCCGAAGGGAGGTGGCAAGGAGCAGCTGGACCTGAATTGGAACTGCGCCAGCTGGGTCTGGAGAACTTTGGGGGTGGAGATCCTGAAGAGTATAAAAGGGGAGCGTGCTCAGCACGCTGGAGAGAGACAAGGGACAGCGAGGAGAGAGGAGCTCTGGAGACTGCCATCCTTGGGACCCAGCTTGAGCTTCAGCGGTATGTGAATCAGCACGTGGGAATCAAGTTCTAGGAGACGTTTGAGGCAGCTTGACCCTGCGAACCCAGCAAGCAGCTGGGCAGTCAGTGTGCAGATTGGCACATGGAGAGCTGGCCCTGGGAGCAGCTCAAGGCTGCTTGGCCCCCACCTGGTGTGCAGATCGGCACACGGAGAATCCGCCCTGGGAACAGCTCGCGGCTGCTCGTGCCTTACCAGGTGCACGGGTTGGCTCATGGAGAATCTGCCTTTGGAGCAGCTCGTGGCTGCTCAAGTTAGCCCCAGCCCTAGGCCGAGTGACCAGAGCCCTGCAGTGCAGTTCCGCCTTTAACTAAAAGAGCCCCAGTGCCCAGAGCAGGGCCCGGGAAAGGGAGGACCTCTGGTGTGAGACCAGAGAACTGGAGCCTGTAAGGGTTCAGCTCCCGCACAAGAGAGAGAGCCCTGAGCTGCCCAGTGCAGGGTGCCAGGCCATCAAGGAGAGCAGAAGGCGCCGCTGGAGAGAGGCTCTCACAGGATCGGCTTCCAGGGGATGAGCCTTGGCTGCTTCAGAGAGGAAGCATGAGTTGCTGGGGAAGCCGCCCCGCAGGTAAGTCGGGCACAGCAGAGGAGGGGCTGGCACCTCCACCCTCTATTGGGGGAGGGGCCTGTCTCCCAGGGCCCTAAAGGGAAGGGGCTCCAGGGAAACCCCTTGGGGAGGTGCTGAGTGCACTCCCTATTTTGGTGATTGTTGTTATGCCAAGGTCTATATAGCTATGGGTATTCTTTAAGGGAGTTTATATGGTTCATGTGTTCTTAATGTACTAAAATATATATTTGTATTGTTACTTGGTAGGTCTAGGGAATATTATTATTAACTTGTTTGGGTTATATAAGTTAATTCCCCATATGTGTTTATCGTGTTGTAACCTTAAATATCTTGTTTAATGTGTTAATTATTATATATGTTATAAATTATACAGTTTATGTGGATTGTGGGATATTATATTTAGTGTCATATGATAAGTTTTATTGTAAATATTTCATGTTTCATCTCAAGTATATGTATTTATTATAGTAATACATTGTATATAGTTAAACACTGGGTCTTGGCCTGGTTCTGTAGAGAGGAGAGGGAACTGCTCTAGTAGCCAGCCCCTCCATCAGCACCCTGCCTGACCCCCACCACTGTCATTGGAAGACAGGGAACATCCCCTGGGTGTGCCCAGGCTACATTATTATAGTGATTGAGGCATCAATAGGCTTCCAAATTACTTTAAAATTGTAAATATATCAATAAAACATTGTGTTCAATATATAAGGAGAGAAAGAGAGGGAGAGAGAGTGGTGCTTCATTTTAATCACAGAGTTTGGGGGTTTTATCAGAGAACTTGCAATTTTTATCAGAGAAAACCAGGATCACTGCTCATGAGGTTCAACAAGGAAAGGTGCAAACTGCTGCAGTTAGAACAGAAGAATCCCATGCTCTAATACAGGCTTGGGACAAACTGGCTAAGTAGCAGCTCTGGAGAAAGGGACCTGGAGGTTACAGTGGACAAGCTGAATATGAGTCAACAGTGTGCCCTTGTTGTCAAGAAAGCTAACGGCATACTGGACTGCATTAGTAGGAGCGTTACCAGCAGATTGAGGGAAGTAATTATTCCCCTCTATTCTGCACTGGTGAGGCCACATCTGGAGTTCTGTGTCCAGTTTTGGGACCCCAACTACAGAAAGGAATGTGGACAAGCTGGAGAGTCCAGTGGAGGGCAACAAAAATGTTTAGGGGCATGTGACTTCTGAGGAGAGGCTGAGGGAACTGGGCTTATTTAGTCTGCAGAAGAGAAGACTGAGGTGGGATTTGATAGTAACCTTTAACTACCTGAAGGCTAATTACAAAGAGGATGGAGTTAGACTGTTATCAGTGGTGGCAGAACAAGGAGCACTGGTCTCAAGTTGCAGCAAGGGAAGGTTGGATATTAGGAAAAACTCTCTCACTAGGAGGGTGGTGAAGCACTAGAATGTGTTACCTAGAGAGGTGGTGGAATCTCCATCCTTGGAGATTTTTAAGGTCCGGCGTAACAAAGCCCTGGCTGGAATGACCTAGTCGCAGAGCAGGGGGTTGGACTAGATGACCTCCTGAGGTCCTTTCCAACTCTAATTTTCTATGATTCTATGTGAGTGGTATGGCAAGAGAGGCATATTAGGGATATCTCTTAAGAATACCACATGGCAAGTGCCCTACACAGTTTTTTGGTGACCCTGGTGAGAGACAGAGAGGTGGACCTGGAGGGACACTGCCCAGCACAGTCAAGGCTGAAGCAGCTTTATTATCACTGAACGTAAAAGACCTGGAAAAATGAGCTCAAGACAGGCCTGACATCTGCCTCCTGATCCCAGTAGTGGAAAGGATGGGGAGAATGAGACATGGGAGGCCAAAGTAGATGATTTAATGGCCCCTTCTGGCCTGAAACTCTATGAACTCATGAATCAGCCTGCCCAGCCTTGGCATGTTTCTGCCACTCAGAACAAAACAACCCAGGCTACCTTCAAAAGGCCAAATGTTGAGATCCTCACTCAGTCTCTCCTCAAGCTAAGCTCTCACTAAAATAAAACTGACACTTTGCCTGGGAAAGGCCTCAAGATTTTCCCTAAGCTCAGGGCTCCTCCACTCATGTCTAGTGACTGTCCTTCACTGATGCATCCTACAGCTCACGGACACACACACGAGTGGTCCTGTGGGGTCTGGAAGGCAGTGCTGGCCTAGACCCAGTCACTGCAACTGGTTCATGATATGTCCCATTTGCAGATGGAGAGGGGCATGTTACCCACAGGCAAGGCCAGGCCAAGCAATATTAACTGGCACTATGCAGAAGGCACATGAGACCAAGTGGAGGAATGCGAAGTGTGGAGAAAGGGAGATGCGATCAGACTTTCCAGGAGCCTAGAATTTGAGTTCATATCATAATGCCCTTCTAGTTTTATGCCACGTGGCTGTCAAACACCCTCTGAATCCAAACAAATCTGGGCAGAAGTAGCTAAACACCTGGAGGGCGGGTAGGCAAAGAAATGAAAGGTTCTTGTTGCTGGAAGTCCTACCACCAGCTGCGCTATTGAACATGTCTGTCTAGAAGCCAGAGAGGTACACTCTAATGCCCTTCCCTGGAGGGTAATTATAGGCAAGGATGCATTATGGAAGGGTTATTAGGCTTAGTAATGGACCCCATGTAGATGAAGTTTCTCATGTAATTGGAGTTCATGACTGAATGCAAGGAGCCAAATAAAAATTCTGGTAAAATAGCAGGAGTGTTTTCTCATACAAAGAGCGGGCAAGGCCAAAAAGGAAGGGAAGCAACAAAAAGGGAGCAAAGAAGCTGAAAGGCAACAGAAACACTGACAAGCAGGGCACAAACATGGAGCCTTCTCACACACTGCCAGAATCAGCAAGAACTGCAGGCTTCAGCCTGTTAGAATGAATAGTCCCTGTTCTGCAGGGTGGGATGGAGGAGCACTAGCAGGGAGAGCAGAACTAGATAGCTGGGGCTATAGGTCAGGACTGAGGGACACTGGCAGAGCAGGGGGGTGGGGGGGGCTATGTCTAGGACAGTAGGGGGATTGCAGGTCAGGGTAGAAAGTAATCAGCAGATCTGTGGAGGGAGCAGCAGGCTGAGGCAGCAGTAGGGCTGTGGATTGGGACAGAGGGGCACCGCAGAGTCTGGACTCAAAGTAATGCTGATGGCTGGTGTAGGAGTTCATTGGCAGAGCTGCGGGTGAGAAGCTTATGCTGAGCTTATTTTTGGTTCTAATGGAGGTTTTAAGTCTCTCACAAAAATTCAAAATCACATCTCTCAAGGCCTGATCCAAGGGCAATACCTGAGTGCATGCAAATTCTTCTCAGCTGTTTAGCTGCACCCTATGGTTAGGAAGAAGGGCAGCAGGGGCTCACCGGCTCTTATGCAAGAACTATCTCTTGTAAAGAAAGAGGCCTATGCAGCTCCACAAACCTTGAAAACTAAGTGCCAACCACAACAGCCCAGAAAAGAAACAGTCCTCAATGGCCAGCCACACCAAGGGTGGGGTGGGAGAGACCTCATATCCTCCTGAGAGGTTTGTCTTTCAGGGACTTCACAGTTTGGCAAGCTCTGACTCCAACAGGGGCCAGAGAAAAATAGCCCAGGTGGGAATAACAAAGGCAGCAGCAAGATAGAAGGCCTTTATAGGCTGGAAGTTGCCTTGCACCAAAGGTGCCTCTGGACCCCCCTCCTACCAGAAATGGGCCAAAGGCCCCTGTTTCCAATTGGAACCAGGCTCTGGGAGCTGATGTTGCCTCTCTCCTCCACACCCTGCTGAGGGTTGAGCCCAGGCTACCCCCTCAGCAGTAAGGCTGACAGACTGCCCTGCTTCAGGCTCCTAGGTGCCAGAGCAGACTAAGCTATGGCAGAGGGTTGGGGTTAGAGTAGCAGTGGTGAATGGAGCCAGTGGACACTGAGCTGAGGTCTTGCTGGAGGGCAAGCTGGGACAGCTGCTGGCCTAGACTAAGGGCTGCTGCAGGAGAACATTGTGCACTGAGAGCTCAGCTTGGTTTGTCTGCAAGCTCAGGGCTGGGCCAGGCTTTTGGGAGCCAGCTGCTGGGGGAGGGAGGGGAGAGGATGCTGGCCCTTGTTTTGTTTGTTGCCTGAGTTAGATAACTTCGAAAGCAGAAGCTGGGAGGGCTGGTGTCTGAACAGCTTGTTCTTTCCGACTTCCGCATTCGCAGTTGCTCTTAACCACAAAACAGTTCTCAGAGCCCAGGGAAGAACTGCCTCCCGCTGCACGAACGCTCCCTTGCACCAGTGCCGACACCCGCTGCACCAGGCCCTTCTCCCTCTGGTTACCAACACAAAGGCTGCTGCTAAGAGCCCTGCAGGACAGGAACCTCTGGACACCCCCAGTGCTGCAAAACACTCCCACCCTCAGAGGTCCCCATTTCCATAAAGCATTTACAGGGAGATCTGGGTCATTGTGTGCCCTCTGCCCTTCACCTTGCAATGGTGGAGGAGGCCCAGAAAACAGGAGCAGCCAAGCCCTAGCAACAGAGTAGGACAGCTGGATTTGCAGGTGTGCTGATGACCCTGTTGCATACACAGGGGCTGCGGGTCATGACTCCAGCCCTGTGGCCCTAGTGGTGACAACATACTGCCATCTAGTGACCAATTGCTGCACCTTGGGGGCTCTTTATGGGGCATAGATGCAAGCACTTTAAAGCGCTTCTGTGCAGGGTCAGGGCTCTGAAACAGCTGTAGACTCTCCAGGAAAATACAGAGACTTTGTTAGAGGCAACTCAGTGAAAATGTCTCCTCCACACACAATGAGGGAAAAAAAGCTGATTTTATGCTTACTGCATTAAGAAGGGTATGGGGAGGAGCCTGGCCCGGCTGTTATGTAAGGCAGCAGGATGCCCTCCTCCTGCTTGGACAGGATGTTTGCGGGGTCCTTCTTTCCACAAACACAGAGCAGAAATACAAAGGGAAAGGAAAACAGCTAAGGGCACTGGACTAGGGGAGGGGACTAGCTAATGGCTGTGGGCCAAAAGGATGCTATGCTCAAAGGCGCGTGCAGTAATGGTCAGAACCAGCTGCCAAAATATATGCAAAGGCAACGAAAGCAGATTGGCATGGCAATGCTCCATGGAGCAGCGAGACTCGATGTCACAGAACATGACTGCAGAATCTGCTCTGGGGCAGCCATCAGGAGGAAAAGCAGCTTCATCTTCACCTTCCTAGGATAACAAGGGGTTTCAGTCCACATGCCCCAGGGAATAAGCTGGTGCTAGGGACACCATGCAGACTTTTGAATCTGCTTCCAGAGCAAGCAGCAATAGTCATTGTTTGGGACAAGCTACAGGCCTATATGGGCAGCACCTCATGTTCCTGAGAGTCCCGAGGGCACAGCAAGCTCTCCACTCCCTGGCAGAATCTACAGGAGCAGCCATGGCTGGACCTCTCCAAGACCCTTCTATTGATCATTAGTGCTGAAATGCTGTCAATGCTGTGCAAGAATAGGAAATGCTAACATCCAGGGCAGTTCTCAATGTTAGCGGGGGGCTCTATAGTGTCACCCTCCCCACCTTCCCAGAGTTGAAAAAACACATTACAAACTGGATGGAGCATCTGCTGCTCCCCAGTGCAGTGATAGTGACATAGGGCAGGCCTATGTATGCTCATGACTCCATACTAAAGTCAGGGAGACAACAGACATATCCCATCCCCAGCAGCAGGAAGCTAATCTCTCATTGATTCCAGCCTGTGCTCAAAGGGCTTGCAGGAAGAAGATGCACCTTTGATGGTTGAAGCAGGGGAAGCTAATAGCCTGGATTCCCAGGTTCTACCCACACCTCTGCTACTAACAATCTGTGTAGCCAGGAGGCAGTCTCTTTCTCCATGTCTCAGTTTCCCTCTTGCGAGATGGTTATAATGACACCTCACTGTGTCACCAAATGGGTGAGGCTTGAAAAAAGTCTCTGTAAAGGTCTTAGAGATCATCTAATATGGGGAACAACAGAAATGCAAAGAGAATATGGGCTCATCTGTCCCCCAGTGATCCCTGTTGCAACTCCCAATAGAGCCACTAGTGCTGCACGTGGGCCTCCCAGGCCAGAACCAGCTTAGTAGATTGACTGTGCCTGGCTGAGTCCATTCATGATCTGACCCTGGCTCTGGTCCTTCAACAAGCAGCAAGTTGTTGCTTCCTGCATGGACATAACGAGGAGCTTGTCCTGTCCCCACTCGGTGCACATGACTTCCCTGGTCAGTGACCTAGCGAGACAAACACATCACATCCGCAGTGACAGCAGAACCAATGAAACCCATGTGAACATCAGCCCTGGCAAAGGAGCTGGTGCCAGACAGCCTCCAGCAGAGACCTGGGGGTGGTTGTGTGTGTGCCCACGTGGTAAGAAATAAGGTCAGCAGCATGGTCAGTGGCTCAGTACCATGCAGAGCTTTCCAGGGAAGCAACTGTTGCTAGGGAGACTTCCCACGATTGGTAGCTAAGATGCCCTCATCAGTGGCATACGTGGCATTCTTCTGCACAGCAATGGGGAGTGCTGGTGCTGGGTGCTCAGCTACAACATGATGCTTGTGGCCAACCCATCCTTCTCCTGCCGCTTTACCTTGCTAGGAGAGTAGATCACTAGCAGCAGGGGCGGCTCAGAGTAAAGTGCTATGTGTTTGCTGTATTCAGGAGCTGTCCAGGGCTGCCTGACAGCAGAAGGTATCAGCCTCCCAGATCCCACCAGCTCTGCATAGGCTAGAGAATCAAAGAGGGGACAGAACAAGTAGGGCTTTTCCTCAGCAGACTTTTACCTCCTGAGGCAAAAATCCTTTAGGCTAGAAGCTTGGAGGGCTGGAAGTGTTCTCCTCAGTCCACACCACTACCACACTCGTGCACCTTGCTTTATTAACACCTTCCATCCTCACACATCCGTGTGACAGCACCAGCTCTCTAGGGTGCAGGCACCAAGCTGAGGCACAGAGTAGGTACACTGATTTGACCAAGGTCAGCTGGGGAGCACAGTAGCCCAGTCACTGAATTATTGGATTCTGGGGTGAGGGGCCAACACAAAGTATTGAGGGGCAGGAAGCTCCAGGCTCTGAAGGCTAGGGAAGATACTGGGGTCTGGCAGGCACTGGGCTCTATCCCTGTCAGGAAGATGAGAGCAGGCCCTGATCCCTTGTGGTACAAAGAACCCAGTCTTTCCCTGAAGCTTCCTCTTAGCTCCTTAAAATAATGGTTTGAGGCACCAGCAGTGCAACCCCCATACAAGGTCCATGAGGAAGATGACTCCATGCCAGTCACTGACCTGCTCAGATCAACAGATAGAGCCCCACAAACCCAGAAACAGAATGTGTGCCTGGAGCATGTATGCCAGGTATTAAAAGGGGAAACACTGCATGAACATGTGCCACCAATTCAAGGAGCCTGCAGAGGAAAATAACTTCTGTTTCTCTACTTCATGGTGGAGAAACAGCCTGGAGCATTTGGGGTTGTTTGGAAAAAAAGGCTTCTATTTGTTTGTCCTACTTAAATTCTATCTCTGTCTGCCCCAAGAGACCCTAGTGCATGAAGGACTCACAACATGGTGGTGTTTTAAGAGGGTGAAAGGCTTAGTGACAGGGGAAGGGATTATTCCCTAGGATTCAGAGTGACTATGCACATCAGAGCTCCATTGCCCACATTGGTACTGCTCTGCATACCACCCTTCTCTCCCTGTACCTAGCACCATTTCCAAAATGCTGACCTGCAAGCAGGGCTCCAAGCACTTGCCCCTTTCCCTAAATACAGGTGACATGCAGGAACCTCATTCAGCAGGTAGCTCACCTGAGCTCACAAGGCAAAAAAGATCAGCATTCTAGTTTAGGCACGTGGAGCTACTCCCACACTGTTCTGTTCCTAGAAACACACCTGGCTGCATCCCAGCATGCTGGCCAGCCCTGATGACAACTATGGGGTAAGAGAGCACTGTGACAGGACAGCCAACAGGCTCTGTATGAGAAGAAAGTGTAGAGTATCTGCCAGCAAAGCCAAAGAGGTGAGGAATGAGGTGAATGAGGCTGATCCCAGGAAGGAGGCATTGAGACAAAGCTGTCAAAGACAATACAGAGGGATCTCTGTCACCAAAAGGATGTGGTAGAATTGCCTGAGGGCCATTCCCTATGAGGGTGTGCCATGGAACAGCAATGGTTTGATGATTATTTATATTTCAGTACACTGGAGGAACCCAGCCAAGACTGGTCTTATTGTGCTGGGGCCTGTGCAGACCCTCAGAAAGAGACTGACTCTTGCCTGACAAGTTAGCTCAGGAAGTAGACAAGGTCATTAGCCCTGTTTTACAAATAGGGAAACTGAGGCACAGAGACAAGACAGGATGTGCCAAAGGTCACCTGGGGTTCCTTAGCAAGCCCAGGAGTGGAATGCAGGTCTCCTGCATCATGGTCTAGTGCTTTCATCACCAGGGCTTCCAGCCTCCTGGCTATGAATAGTCCCAGTCACAGCAGCGGGTTGGTCCGATCTGAATAGTCCTCACACAGGAGTGGGACACAGTTAGAAATCAAATGAAAAACATGAGGCCATCTGCCACAGAAACTAAACTGGTGTCTTCTGAGGGCAGTACCAAAGACCACCAATGGTGTGTCCCTGTAACCTGCCCTGGGCTTGAGTCCCCGTCTGCTGAGCTGCAAAGCCACAGCAGGGAGTCCTTGCACTGTGGAGGCCACAGGAAGACAAGACATTACAGCAGAAAGTCAGCGTGGGAAGAGCCTGCTGCACATGGCACCAGGAGTTCCTTCAGGGGTCTCATGGTGTGTCAGGCTGATGAAGGGCTGACTGGATGTCATGTGCTGTTGCAGCCTGTGGTGAAGAAGCACAAGGCAGAGCTGGAGGGAGGGGCCTGGAACAGACAGTGACAGTGTGCTTGTGTTGCTAGCACTAGGGATGTTCACTAAACCAGAAAGACAGCTTGTGGTCTGGCATGAGACTGCTGCTGCCAGCGGGTCCTGGAAATCAGACAGCTCAGGTCATCCTCTGGAACTCAGAGACTTGCTTTTTCAAGTCTGCTTCTGGCCCTTTCGTTAACCCGGCAACCTGATAGCATCTCACAAGGCACAGGTCTTGCTGGACACATCTACACATGCAGCAGACTGCACAGTTGTTACTTGCTTAACCAAGTACTAAATGACTGCACAGTAACTGGTATTATTGTGCAGTCCCATCACCACACCATTATTTTTAGATGGTACTGCACAGTAGTGTCACTGTCACGGTTTGTGCCTGGCAATGCTACAGCACCATAGCAACAAGTTATGGTGCCGTACCTCGTTGCTACTGTGCTGTATCATCTTGTGTAGACACCCCTGCTATGTCTTGTCCCTGGGGTAGACACCAATAAAGCCAAAGCATCCTGAAGCAACAAAGGGAGCTATGGATTGATTCACCACTTCCTTGTGAATTATGGGTCAGAATATCACCATGCTGCACAAAGGACCTCACTCAATGGTTGAGGTCCACAAAACACCAAAGGGAAAACAACCAATCAATAGGAAGCTGCACAGAAGAGTGAGGTTGGATTGGCCAAGCGATGGAGGAAAAGGGTTAGACATCCATGAGAAGGACTGATAGCAAGAAAAATTCTGGCTTATAGAGGACAGAGGTTCACAGAGTGAAGGAAGCTCTTACAGTTAAGAGCCACAGGATCCCTGCCTGCCCTTGGGGGAGTCACTCAGTTTCTCCATCCCTCAGTTCCCCATCTGTGAAATGGGGTGAATAAATCTTTCTTTTCTCCCATACTTTCCCTGTCTGCTTTACTTTACTTGTAAGGACTATGGGCAGCCATGTCCTATGATTGACATCTGTGGAAGACCATTGCTCACTTTCTGGACACATTCCTATTAAAGACATCATCATTAAACAAGAGTATAGCTACAACACCACCCACAGTGTGCACTAAATGAACATTCCCAGCTCCATGCTGCTCATGCAGCAATCTCTACCCTCAAAGCACCCTCTCCCTATAACAGGTCCCCATGTCACAGGTGGCAAACATAGGTGCACAGATATTTCCCTGGATCAGTGTCAGAGCTGAGGTCAGAACACTCAAGGTTCTGGCTGCTATTCTTGTGTCCAGATGACTAGATCAAGTCTCTCCCACAGTAGAGAATATCCTCACACCTTCAAAAAGGACTCTCCCAAGCAGCAGTCTTCATAAACTGCAGAATTTAGGTCTGCATCTCACAGAGTGCAGGATGCTTGTGAGTGTAGCAGGATACCAAGGGTTTAGTTGGATTCAAAAAGGATTAGGCACTTATATGGATAACAAGAGCATCTGCAATGACATTAGACAGGATACAAACATACAAAAGACATAATCCTTGTGGCTTCAGGGACTAAGCGGCCAGTGGTTGATGGGATTGGGAAAAAACTTCCCCATTGTAGGTCATGGCCTCACTGTCCCCTACAGGGCTTCCTGAGCCTGCCTCTGGCATATCTAGCCACAGACACTGAAACAGGCTACTGATCCCTGTCTTCTTTCTTATGGGCCTTTGCTCTGCACCCTCAAGTAAATTTGACTTAAGTGTCAGTGGACGGTTCTCAGCACCTTTCAGACACTCCTAGCATGTCTCCTGCCCAGCTAAAGAAAATATTCCCCTGCTGTTTCACCTATGCAGGCAACTCAGATCCCAAGGGCATTGGCCTCAAACACAGGCAGATCAGCCAGGGGAACAAATTCCAAGCTAAGAACCTTCCTCTGGGTAAATCCAGAACCAGACCTTCAGCTCTGTTTCTTCCGTTTTGGGTCAAATGTCAGAAACAGTGTAAGACTATCTTGTCTGGTGTGATTCACATTGCCTGAAGAGCTTTCCATTGCCTTCTAACAATCATTTGGTAAGAAGATAAGAAAATCACACCAAATCCAATTGACATCTAGGATCTAGGTTGAAGTGGTTAAAAACAATGGATTTAATTTCCCAGGGATTTCATGTCTTCAGCTTGGAATTCACTTTGTTGCTTGCACAATGAGTTGCACATTGTTTTTTATAACAATAATCTGTCATCGGGGCCTGGAGAATGTCTTGGGTTTGTGTTATCTTTATTCATAAGAAACAGATGAGTTTGCATTTGCTTTACTTCTGCTGACTTAGCACTGTCCTGCATTCAGCCGTGCTGAGGATCTTTCAAGAGCTGACACACCAAATGTCTACATTGCAGACTGCAGTGACATGCTGAGATACCTGAGCTAGTTTTAATAAGACAGCTTGGGTGCTGGAAGTGGTTGAGGTACAGCAGAAGTGAGCTCAGATGGAAGGAATTCACTGTTCCTCAGCAACTTTGGTCAAACTGTTAACACTTTTTACTTTTACTTCCCAGTGATATTTCATCAGAAACAACATTGTATCCCTATTTAATTGTATGTAGTTGCCCTTGTCATTAATTAGCCAGAATAAATCGTTTGCTGTATGTAATTCTGTTGCTTATTTCCTACATGTTCCAGAGTACAAGCACACAAAATTGTAGACAATAGACACCCATACAAACATTAACAGGTTAGAGATCATTTATCTTCCATCTAACAGATTCTTTCCATGCTAATACTTGTTATATCTCCACTGACACTAACAGAGTTATACTGGTGCAAAATCAAAGTATCAGAGTGGAGAATTAAGCAGGATGTGTGTGTGTTCTGGGGACAGCTCTTCACTCTGATCAGGCCTCAGGAAGAACCCACTGCTTGTAGAATGTAAAGGAAGGTCTAGTCTGAAGGCAGACAAGCCAATAGCTTAAAACATGAGCTGGTACAAAACAATATGAACTACACTTGTGCTGTGCTTTGGTAAACCTGACCTGAACCAATTTTCTGGTGGGAAAAGGTCTCTCTTGTGACCTCTGCAGTGCTTCATTACTTGGTGATCATTTCAGAAAAGAGCCTCTCTCTTATGACCAATAAACGCTTGGAGTTTCAGCTTTCATTCATACATCCAAACCAGGATGTAGCATTGTCAGCTTCTTTTCCAGTAAGGTGAGCGTAGCAGAACTGCACTAGTAAAGTGTTTGCTTTGTCTTGCATGTTTCTTTTTGGTCACATTTTTTCTCCAGTGAGCATTAGCAAAGTGAGAAGCAATTATAGTTTTGATCCTATAATGTCTGAATGTCCTCAATGCCCATTGAGTCCAGTAAGAAGTGAAGGCATACAAAGAACCTAGAACACTTAGCAACTTGCAGGTTCAGGTTTAAAATTATGGTCTGATACTGAATACAGTGACCATAAACCCACTATTCTAATGCAAGTGTCCATCCATTGACAGAAAGACAC
>NW_005842134.1:1474054-1497633 GCF_000455745.1 Alligator sinensis | reverse complement strand
CACTCAGTTCTGGACCTTGGCCTCAGTAAGGGGCTGCAGGTGTCTGGTCTCTTCCATTGTCTAAGGAAGCAGTAAAACTCTGATAGTAAATGGTCAAGCAGTAAAACTCTGATAGTAAATGGTCAATAAAGATTCCATAACATTTTCAGCAAGAGCCGGAGCACTAGTCCTGGTGTTTGGCTGAAATGAAAAAAGCAGCCAAAAATGGGGACAAAGTTGACTGAACAAACTGCTGCATCTGCTTTGGACTAACAGAGGTAAGTGAGCACTATAGGGCACTTAACTAGATGTTATCATGAAAGACACCTTCCACCTCTTGGAAAGGCAGACCCACAGAATGCTAACTGGGACTGCAGAGACACACAGTAGGTTGTAGAACTGAGTGAAAAAGGTTTTCCAGCCCTGGGAAAATTTTCAAAATGTTTCCCACCTCAAGCCTTCATAAACTAAAATCTGGAGACCCAATGTCAAATGGCTCCTTGCCCAGGAAAAGTGTGTGGCGGGCTTGGCGGGGTTTGCCCGGCTCTCTGGGCTTAGGAGACCATGAATGCAACTGGTGGGGCAAAACCTAACAATCAGAGACAGGCAAGGGAAAAGCCAGGAGGAGAGTCTGCTCCCCTTCTACTTCAAAGCTGGCGGGGGGTGTCGAAGGAGCAGACTTAATTGGGAACTGCAGTTGCAGCCCCCCTAATTGGTTCATTTTCAATCTGAGGGTGGAGCCCCAGAAGGGGATATAAGCAGCTGCGTGCCGAGCATGTGGCGCAGTCAGTGAGGGATGAAGAAGAAAAAAGGGGTCCCAGGGCCAAGAACAGCTGGGAGAAGTGCCCAGCGGGTGTATCCGGCTGCCCAGAAGAACCCAAAAGATTCCACTGTAGGAAAGGGTAGGTGGTGCATGCGTCGCTGCATGGAGGGTCCATGAGGGACTGAGATCCTGGGAGCCGCAGTGAGGTGGCTCAGGTCTCCAACCACAGCATGAGGCCAGGCACAGTAGTCAGTGCTACCGTGGGGTGAGTCATTGTGGGGTATAAGGCCCAGGAGAAGGACGGGCTGGACAGTCTGGGACCCATTCCCTGCAGTGGGTCCGCAAGGGCCCCGGGAACAGGGTGGTTCCTGAGCGCGGGGAGCAGCATTCAGACTGGCACAGCCCTGGTATGCACAAGGTGGCCCAGGCCCGCAATTCCCCCTAAGAAGGATTGAGCCACTGGGGCACATGAGCGAGTCACGCCACTCCCCTGAGGCCTGGACTGAGCCCTCTCTGGAGAAACATTAGCCAGGCCAGGGAGCCTATAAGCAATGCCCCACCCGGCTCCTTGGGACACTTGGGTAAGTGAGAAAACGGGTCTCCCACCAGGGAGTGACACTCAGGGAAGGTAGCCTCAATAAAGAGGCAGGAGGAAGAGATCCCCTAGAGGAGGAGAACCACTAGAGAACTCTTGAGTCTTATATTTTGGAGTGTTTATTGATTATTTGATATACGCTGAGCATTTTGGAGTGTTTATTAACTGTTAACTGTATGCGTTGTATTTTAGAGTGCCATTTATTGTTGTATTTACCTGTTCATATCATTTGGGACCATTATGCTTACATTTGTATTTGGATGTGCATATAGTTATAATTAAATGCATTTATAACCTGTAAGTACTCACCTTAGTTCACTACTTTTAAATATATACCTGTATTAAATTTTGTACCTGGTTAACACATAGCTTTCTGTCCCTCCTCTATTGAGACACAATAGGTGGGAGGGAACTGCGAGTAACTGCAGTTTCCACCCCAGCACTTGTGCCCTTCTGGCTTTCCCCTTCTATTGGTGAGGGGGGACACTCATTTTGGGGACACCCAGGTTACAAGTGTCTGTATTGATGAATCAGAATTTTTCAAAGGAACCACATTTTGCTTGAAAAAAATCCAACCTGGTTTTCTTGAGAAGGCTTCTCAGTGGATCCAGGAGGAGCTGAGCTGCCATACATAGAGACAGACAGGGAAAGCGTGTTTTGGAGCACTCTGTACAGCTGCCCCGTACCTGAAATAGTGCTCCCTGCATTCCACAGTACAAAAGGGTTCCTCTAAGGAGAACAAGTTCTGTTTATTCATCAAACATAATATTACAAAAGCACCTTGCGCAGCACATTCTTTCCTCAGGTGAAAGAAAAGTGCTGGTATCCAGAGTGCGATAACATGTATCTGCTGACTGCTGGACATTCTTGGCTGCTTTCATTCAGAGCAGGCCTGGCAGGTGCATGCGAGGTCAGCCTGAGAAGTGGTTTGCTCCTGTCTGAGTCAAATTCCAGAGGAAGAGGCTGGATTCCTTGCCTCTTACACCAGCAGGACCTGGCAATCCCCAGTGCTCCCCTACCATATTGCTTCCTTAGAGAGCTGTTCATGAGCAACAATGGTCCTAACCATGTATAGGTCCTAATGGACTAAGACCCTTGTAAATCAAATATTATATAGACAAGTGTATTATTCCCTTCTGGAGCCTTCTGTGAAAAAACCCTAGGAATTCCATGCAGGGTTCTGTATCCTTGCATTACACTGAAGTAAAAGGACTGGACTTTTCATACAACAAACTGATCTGTTAGTGTGACAGCTCTCTGCCAGGTACTGCACACACAGGCCAGTCCCCCCCTGCCTGGTATCCTGTGATGCCATTGGCATTCATTGCTGCCTGCCAAGTAGCTGATGGAGAGAAAAGTGCTCTGTACAGCTGCTCTGTACCTGAAATAGTGCACCAGGAGTCACTTCTGCTGGAACCCAGATGTGCAAATTCTTGGGAAAGGAGAGGGGTGACTGTCTATCAGCAACACCCTGAAAAGAAGGAGAAAAAAGACAAGAAGAGAAGATCTTTTCATGGACCTGTATGATACTGATGGGGGTACAGTGGCAGATCAATTACAGTCTCACTACCATTCCAGAGACATGAATTCAAGCACCTCCCTATGTTGAAATCTGACCCCAGCCAGCCCAGCTCTAAATGAGTAAAAAAATCAAAGACACCCAGACATGATGCCAGTCATATCACACTTTCTTATATGCCACTGCCTAAGGAAACTCATATATCTTAACCCAGGCTAGCCTAATGAGCTGTCTAGGCTTGGGTGGACCCCTGATGCTGTGTCAATGCCAACAGAAGCTCCTTGCAGAAGAAGAGGTTCAAGCAGAGTCTCAGGGCTTGTAGCCACACTCATGCAGACAGAAACTGCTCCTGAATCAGCAGTTGCCAAGCATCATGACATTGACTCAACAATCTTAAGATTTAACCCAGACAAATGTTGGGATCTGTCCCTTCACCTCTGAGGGTGGTACGTTAGGGGTTTGGTTTTCAAGCTTCTCCCCACAGCCTGGAGAGCTGGACGCTCATTTTTCTTTGTTTGAAAAGCTAAGACTCGCACAATGCCACCAGCTGAAGCCATTAAAAAGCCCATCAAATCCTACAAGTGCTGAAAACTCAGCTTCATGTGTGGAGAACTCCCAAAAATCCTATCATCCAACCCGCATCAAAGTGCATGGAAGGGGTCCAGCTGCCTTGAATCAGAGCTGGAGGAGGCCCTGTGTCACCGTTCTCTTAGATGGGATCAGCCAATGCCTGCTCTCTGGAGCTTATTATTTAGATTTGCTTTAAAGCCACAGTTCCCATGGACAGTTTCCACTGCTGCTGTACACAGAAGGGGTGGGAACTCAGTGGCCAAGGCAGGGATTACTGTAACAATTCTATTTTTAATCTAACAGTTCCTCTATTATTTTTACCAACCAGTGACTGGTTCGGCTGTTTACTGCATGATAAAGGGACCATTTTTGCTCCGCAGGTTATTTTTACCCTTTTCCAAACAGGTCTTTGATGTGGGCAGGAGGAGCTGGCAAGCAGTCTCCTGCTTTGGGCTTCACAGCAATCCCAAAATAGAAGAGGAAGGAAGATAGAAGGATAGTGGGAAAGATGGTGATTTTTCATGGGAGGAGATGCTGTCAAGAAGTGAGAAGGAAGAAGTGTCAGGAATTTGCTAGGAAATGTCACCTCTTTTCTAAAGCAATAATAATGACAATGTTTGCACTGAAGCTGGCAAGACTGGTGCCCCAGTATTGTCCATTCCCTGTTCCAGCAGTTCCCTCCATGTGTCACGCATCTTGGTTCTGCTCCAGCACCTTTCAGGATCGCAAAAGCTTGGCAAAGGCAGACATATCTTTCCCTGAGTTACTGATGAAGGAACTAGGCCTCAGAGAGACTGATTTGTCCCTGGGGGCAGTCATGTACAGGGCCTAAGCCTCCTGCATGAAAATCCTATTCTCTGTTGAGTAGACCACGTTGCCTTGGAATTCTTTCATGTTTCTCAGGGCTATAGGTTCTGAAAGATTCGTTAGATGGGCAAATTCTCTTGTGCTTGGTGAAAATCTCAAAGATTCACCTGCATCCTGAGAAACTTTGATTTCACCATGTCATGAGTGAGCAATGGCAAGCACCCAAAGCAGAGTCTCACTCTTTCTTCAGTTCCAGCTTCTAAATCCAGAGAGCTGGGTTCTCTCTCAGCCTTAGGAAAGCAGGGAGCCTCTAATGAACAAGGAGGAGGTAGGGAGAAGGACAAAAAGCCTAAGCCACCTTGGGGAGCACATGGGTGGATGTGGGAGTTCAGAAAGGCATAGGCATTTTACAAGAGCTCCAAGAAGAGCACATCTACCAGAACAGAGACATTGAGCAGGTGCCACTGTGAGCAATAGCGAGCAATAAAGATGCACAGATCAGGACAAAGTACCCAGAACAGCCTGAAAGTCACCTACTTTGGAGGGAAGCACAAACCTTTACTTTGTGGAGCTGTTTTCCCCACCGTGGGAGGGCCTGGTAAGAGCTGTGTGCTGTAATGCCCTCCAGCCTGGAATCAACTGCACAGCTGGCCTTTCTGCAAAGTTATTCCTTGAAAGGTTACATACACCGGAGATGGAGGGGGGATGAGCCTTGTGCCAAGATACGTTATCTAGTTATGTGGTACTATCTCCCACAAAGTAGCTAGATGTGATGCTAACCACATCACTCCCTTGTTGGCTGTAGTAACTGGCATGCCTTAACCACACTAGCTCCGTGGACTGTTAGGCTCAGAGCTTCAGCTTTGCATTTTGCTCTCTGACAAGGAGCTACATGCAGAAAGTATAGACTATGCAAAAACGCAGCACACAGGGGGCACAGACTGGAAGTTGAATGGACTAGGAATGCAGAATGGGATTGGAATACAGTAAGTGCAAAAACTATATGAGGTAGGAGGAGGGCACTGGCATCTGTAAACATTATACTGAGCACAGAACAGAGAATAGTCCTAAATGGCTAATGTTGGGGTACAAAGGGTACCAAGAAGCAGTTCACTACTTGATACAAGTAGCAGAAGTAAATGCACAGCACACATGGCACTGTAGGACAAGATGCTGAGTGGTTTTCAGAGGCAGTAGACCAAATCAGCAACTGGAACTGGCTCCTTTTGTCTTAAATGTGGGTGACACTGGACTTATCCCTTTTTTTTGCAAAGTTTTAGCATTTCCCCATGAAGAAGAGTTGCCAATGAAACTACTAGAAACCCTTGCCACCATCTCAGGGAAAAAGTCATGAAAAAAAATGCATAAAAGGCCAGTAGAGAATCCTGACTACAACAGAGTAAGTTTAAGAATAAAAATTAAAAATCACTCCCCTCTCCTTCTGGATGGGCAAAGGCAGGACACTGGATTTCTTCAAGCAAACCAGGCTGCCATCGAGTCTTCAGTCTAAGGACTTCCCTCCCCTTTGCCACAAGAACATGGAGCAACACTGAGTGACAAGAGACTGGGACAGGCCATGGTGGTCTGGGTCGGTTTGTGAATCAGAATACAGTATACACTTTCATGGAAAATTCTGAGGTACACCAATTTATTCTGATTCAGAACAAAATCTCAAACCCTCCAAATTTCCTGTAAGTTGGAATTTCCATTTACTGGTCAGCTGTAATCAGCCAAGCTATTTTGCATCCCAAATTAAATCATTTTGTACGAGGTCAGTTGCATGAGTTCTGTGAAAAACTGGCTCAAAGGACACTTTCCTTCCAGTGTCACAAGACCTTCCTTTTAGCAGGTAAACCAACTATGTCTAGGAGTGGTTTTGCCTTATCAGCGTCTTTGTTGACACTCATGATGTACTTATAAAATGCCTCTTATTTGCCTCTTGTTTGGCAACGCACGGCATTATGTAATTGCATAGTGTTATTAAACAGATAGTCTGGCTCTGCTTTGTGTATTTGAAACTTTGCAGGTGTCTGTGAATGCCTATCCCTGTGAACAAAGGTGCAGGTTGCATACATGTGTATGTTCTTTGTAGGCAAGGTTCTTTGAGTAGATATGATATCTTTTATTAGACTGAGTATTATGTTCTTTGTACACTCATATGTAAGCATACTTGTCCTTTGTGTTCTTGGAGTATATGACAGTGGTGTGCATGTGCATGCATTTGCACATGGTTTTATGTCTGTAGCCATGCAGCTGTTCCCCTGTAGGTGTGTACTAATTGTGCACATACACACCAGTGCATGTGAACACACTAGTGTGCCCCTGCAGGTACATCCTAGGTGTATATGTGTATCCTCAGTGTGAATGTGTCTTATATAGATGTGAATGTCTCTACATGTGTGCCCTCTTACAGTATCCCACCATGGGCACTTGGCTAGAGCTTCCTGCACCTGTGTGAGAAGAACCAACACATTCCTCCGAGGCAGGGTCCAGTGTTTAACCTACAATGATTATTGACTCAGGAAGTGCTCTGTCAAGACGGAGGACTCAGACACTGCCCAGAGTGCCTATGCTTGCTCTAGTAACCCAGCTTCTGAAGGTCACTGCAGCACACAGGCTGGGCCAACTTCCAGGCTGCTTGTTTGTATTATTGATTTTCCTTATCCTTGCTGAGAGAGAACAGAACGTCCCAGCTGTCAAGGGGCAATCGACTGGGTCCCAGCCTGCATGTGCTTCCCCTTATGTTTGTCTTGCACATTTGGTCTGGGACAACTGGAGAATCCACAGGTTCTTCTGGGCAGTGCTACTTCCCTATCCAAGGCTGCATCTACTGATGACAGAGCCCTCCCTCCCCATTTTGTCCTGATGGCCTCCCACTGCCTCCTGACAAGGCCCTTGCATTATAACGGCCCCTCTCCCTCTTTCTCCCCTGAGACAGACCAGGTATCACTGTCCCCCAGAAGCAGGGGTGGTGAAAGTAAAGGAGGGAAGCCTGACCCTTCTCTTATATTTCCCTGGAAATCCTGAGAGTCACATCAGGAGTCTCCCCTCTGAACAACCACAGGAGACTTGTTCACCAGAGAAGTGCTCCGTGGCTTCCTGAGCAGGCTCAGAGTGTCATCGCTCAGGACCTACTGAAATCGTGATTTTACATTTTTCACGGAAAACGCAAAATCAGGTGACTTCTGTGAAAAACGGCAGCCTCTGTGATTTTGGCAGGATTGCCTGAAAAAAATACCAGCAAACAAAGAAAAGAGTGGGAAGCCCAGCAGCCTTGGAGCATGTGGGGTGAGAGGGAGCTAATGAGAGGCTGAGCCTGTGACTTAGGCTCAGTACAGGTGCCAGTCCAGGGCCAGTTGGGAAAGTAAAAGGTCCATGGTGCCATCTTTGAGGCAGCCAGAGGTATGCTACTGCAGCATGCTGCAGGAGGATGAATAGGAGAGGAGAAATCCTCCAAGAAGGAAAATATGTTTCAGCTCTGAGCCATGTAAGGCAATATCCTGCAGAGACCTTGCACGCAGATGGAAGCAGACTGTTCTGTGCCCCCTGCAACGTGACTCTGGATGTGTCAAGGAAAAACAGTATAAACTGACTGACATTTAGAGTCCAGGGTGCATGTCAAGTGAAAGGCTGCTGCAGAAGCTGAAGGGCAGAGCAAGAAACAAGTGACCATGTGTTCTCTCTTTAAAAGGAGCACAGAAAGCAGTTTGGCAAGGCAAGTGGCAATATTTTCCCTTGTGGAGACTTTTGCAGCAGCAAACATGCCGCTGGAGAAAATTGATCACCCTACGTTAAGGGACTGACTACCTGAACAAAAACATGCCAAACGCTGGATGCTTCCCACGTGTGAAGAAGCTTCACCAAGACTATCTCCCTACAGTGATGGTTTCACATGTACAGCCCACAAAGTCTGCATTGGCAGAGCATGAATCCTTCTCCATTGTGACTGATGAAGCCACCAGCCCTCAAAACAATTGTCTTGCCCATTTTATTTGCACTTGGGAACTGGACAGCCTGGGACCTGCCTGTTTTTCAAACAGAGCCGGTCCACCTCACTTCTGTCAATTTTTTCTATCGTGGCTCAGGCTGTATTGAAGGCTGTTTTCAACTAAGGCTTAGATTTAACAAGATCTCAGCATTTCTGTCTGACAATGCCATGTAATATGTGCGAGGCTTTCTCTGATGTGTTCCATGCAACGATGCCCAACACAGTTCATGTCACCTGCAATGCACACATTCTGTCTTTAGTAAGTCACATCTGGTGCACGCAGTTCCCTAATGTGGATAGCCTGGTTTCCTGCTTCAAGAAATCCTTCAAGCACTGTTCAGGCCATAAGCTCTGGTACAGGGAGTCCTTCACCAGTCAAAGTGAAGACCCATATATGGCAGTGTTGCTGTCACCAAAACCTGTCCTCACAGGGTGGAATTTGTGGTTCAACATAGTCCATTAACATGCCAAGAATATGCAGCATTATCAGCATTTTATGTCCAAGGAGCTGGAAATCATACCTGGTGCACAGTGCTGGAACAGGGAGACATTCAAGATCAAGTGAAGTTTGTGGCAGAAAGTGCCACCCAGTTCATGGAGCTTCTAATGTGGTTTGAACGCCAGCAGGCTGTGATCCATCACACATACAACAAGCTGATGATTTGATAAGTTGGGTTGAAGACGTGGCCTCACAAGAACTGTCAAGCTGTCATCATGAAAACCAGCAGAGAAGGAACCTTTTTCCAGGCAATAGCTGAGAAGTTGAACCAATACTACAAGTACAACCCATCACTACTTTCACCTCGCAGAGACAGAGGATGTCAGTGGCAACTGCCAGTGGATGCTGCATGCTAGCTAACTTGAATTGCCTGTCTCAGGCGTAGCATTAAGTATTGCTAAACTCCTTTTTACATGTTAATAATAAATTATAGCGATGGTATTGGTTACAATTCATGGTGCTTTAGTTTCATAAGACATTTCAGTTTAGAAAAGCTTAGATTACTAAATAACACATCCATTAATGGCTTCCATGGTTTTATCAGGGTTATTACCATGGTTTGGGCCCCTTGGCCAATCAGCAGTCAGGGGCGGGACTGCCAGGGCCCCTTGGCCAATCAGTGGCATGGGGGGGAGGGCCCACTGTGAAAAGACCACAAAAACTGTGGCCAGTGCTCCAATCTGGCCATGAATTTTGGACTCTTCAGCTGCTATGTAGGTAGACCCCTAGCCATCACTGTCCTCCTTGTCTGGTCCTCTCTGCTCCTGGAAAGCTTCCTCTGCCCTGTGAAAGACAGGCACTCCCCCACATCCACGTTTCTCCCTTAGCCCTTCTTCCATCCCACAGTCCTCCATCCAAAGATCCACATCCTCTTGTTGGCTCCCTGCTAAGGCAGAGGCAGTGCTCCCAATAGCTTAGGCATGTGGGGAAACTGCAAAGATCCATCCTTTGTTCTAGCTGGCCAGCCACTGGAGGGAGAGAGCTCTAGGAAACTGTAACAGGTGTCAGGCCATAAACTGGAAAATGCTTCCTGTTGTCTCCGAGGTGATGTTAAAATGGCCATGCCTACTTGCAGCCTGGGGCCACAGGAACAAGGTATTCTTCTGTGCCTTCTGTTCCGAACATGGCTGCTGCCAATAACTATTTTCTGAATGGCTAGTCCATCAGGACAAGTGTCCCTATCCAGTTGTAGTGATTGCCAAAAGCACCCACCCTCACAGACTTGTGTCGGGCCTCAGCATGGACTCACAGCACACATTCTCTCATTGCAGTGACGTGACAGCAGCCCAAGTTCCAAGTGCATCCTCTGCCCTGTCCCCACGTTCACAGGGACAGTTACATAATGGGATAGGTCCAGCCCCAAAACAACAGGTAACCCTGGCCCACTGCTTCCATCCCAGACCCTCTCACTGAGAAGGTGACCTGATCAGACATTGAGAACTGTACTAAACAGAAATGGCTGGTCTCTAATCTCAGCTTTGGGCCTGCTCTCAAACTGACTGCACAACTGGACAATTTGTTGGGCCAAGCCCTGCTGTCAGTTACACCAGTGTAAACCTTAATGGCATCTGTAACTACCAGAATTTATAAGTGTCTATATCATAGGACCAGTGTATTACAGGCAGTTGTAAGTAGGTTTGGGTGCTTGTAAACTCCAGATGGTTGTAAGGTGGTTATAAGTAACTGGTTGACTTCTTTGCACTCTAACTCTCTATCAGCAATTAACCATTTATTAAAATGTCTATGTCATTTACTTACCTTTGTAATAATTTATTCGTGTGGTATAAACAACTTAGGAATGTAGGTGCAGCATTACCTGCAGCCCTTTAATCAATGGGAGCAGTGAATGTGTTCAGATGAATGGGACTTTACTCAGGAGTCTGCCCCAAGGGTTTGAAGCTAAAAAGGTCTGCTTGCAGGGAAAGCCTGGTACCAGATAAGCAGGCCTTCTCTTGTGGGGTCTGACCCCGAGTAAACCAGGAACCATTTGGCTCTTGTGGGAAGACCTGGTTTTCATAGAGCTGCTTCTGATTCTTTGCTCCATACCCGCCACTAAGATCGGCTGGGACACTCTTGTTTTATTCCCTAGATAGGAACATGCAAGGGGTCTGCTGGCAGAACATCCCTGCAGGATGGAACAGAGCTGAGCTTGCTCATGTCTGCCAACCTTCAAGCCACCTTCCAACTCCAACTTTCCTGGGGACGGATTAGCAGCCCCAGCTCTCCATGGCCTTTGGGAGATTGCTTTGGCACTGGGCTGTGCGGCCTGCCTCAGTGTCTGTTACTACAGCAAGTGGTAGCTGCACATTTTGTTCTTGCTTCATAACTTTCTGTCATTATAATACTGAATGTTGTTGAACTGAGCTGGATTATTGTGCTGTCAGTGGATCCAGATCCCCAGGATCTACAAACTCCATAACAAGTACATTATGAAATAAATACAGCTGACCTGGCACTTCTTAGATCCCCAACTAGGATTTAATATTACCCCATGATAGCACTGCAGGTCACTGGGGAAGAGGGCAGCTACTTGAAAAATAGTCTATTCCTAACATTTGGCCACGGGAGGCAGATCCTCTCTATGTAGACTAAGTCACCTTCATACTATCTCAGAGGCACAAAGAGGAGTTAAAGCTTCCAGCTGTGCGGAAGAAATAAAAAAGGCATAACCATCTCTATGCCAGCCTACCATCACCGTCCTCCGTGAAAGAAGCACATCTGGAGTAAGATGGAATCAGGAGCAGGCAAAGGCTCTTCAGGGACAGCTCCAGTTGGCATAAATTAGAGCAGCCTTGTGGCAGCTCTAACTTGCAGTGGTGGCCAGACTGGCCAGTGGTCATCCCCAGGCTGACTGGGGGATAGATGGAAAAGGGACATGCTGCCCTTCAAACCCTTTCCTCAGCTGTGCTTGATGCAGGTGAGGAATTCCCATTTGCTCAAGTTTTAGCAGGGGCTCAGGATTGCCTGCCCCTTTCTGCCCTACCCAACACATGAGCATTTACTTTTGTTTATGTCCCAGTGAAGCAGAGATGGCAACAGCTGCCAGGAGGGTCAGCACATGTTTATAAACTGTTACATAACTGCAGAGCGGGGCTACTGAAAACAACAAGCGATCTCATGGCTGTGCTTCGTACAAAGAACTCCTTCCAGCACCCCTTCCTCCATGCTGGCCATTATCAAGTCCCTGTGACATGCCAGGGCTTCTCTTGAAGAAGGCGAGCGCTGGCAGCTGGCCACAGGACTCTGTGTATCCAGGAGGTGTGCAGGTGAGGCAGGGGGGCACCAAAAGACCAGTCAGGAAGGGGGGAACAGCCAGTCCCCGCTGCAGCTGCTGCCTGGCAGCGCAGCGCCTGGACACTGCAAGGAGCTGGAGCTCGCTGTACCAGTCCGCGTGAGGAGGAGCAGGGGAGGAAGGCTCTGGTTTGTTTCATGTTTGTTGTCAGGAAGGCTCAGGGTCTGGGCCCAGTCCTAGTGAACTTCCACCCGTCTCCCTCCAATGGAGGGAAACAAACATGCTCAGCTACTGGGCTCGGAAAACAATGTTATTGATGTCCCGTCACCAAGGTACTGCATTTGTGTGAACGATGACCTTTCTCAGGCAGCTCCCCAGAGGAATTTCCCTCCAAGAGGCAATGAAAACATCAAAGGCCTGCGCTGTGGTCCACATGAGCGCTGGGCCTGGCCCTGCCCTCATCTACCACATTCACACACAAAGGTACACACTTCCAGTACTCAAAAGGGAGGGGAGTTCACAGAGTTGGGTGCTGGTTGTCATGGGCCACAGTGTCGTGGGGTGCAGGAGCTGCATTACAGGATTGCCGTGTCCAAGTCTTCACGACTGGGGTGCCAGGCCCCAGGTATCGTGAGACTGGCTTAAGAAGCAGTTCTGTTATTTTCTGATTAGAATTTTGCCTAAGGAACTGAACCTTACAGATCTGCTCAGGACATCTTCAATGCCTTTTTTTTAACCAACCTGAATTCCTCCTTAAATACTGTGACTCCAAGAGCTTTAAGAAAAACACAAAAACTACAGGACTTGAGAATTAGCAATGCTGTGTCATCCTGCCCTAAGGGAATGGATCAGGGATGGAAAGGAGCAAAATCAAGCACAAAAAAGGGATGTTCCTGCAGCAGATATATTTCCTTTCCCTTTCCATCCTGCTCGTATGCACTTCTCTAGTCTCTGGCTTCTTTCTACCCTCCATCGCTACTCACACTCCACCCCACACTTGCCTCCTCACAACTCTCATGGTGGAGAGGAAGGAGTAACAAGATGGGTGATCCAAGCAGCTTGAGATATGGCATGAAGGTAGTCTGCATGCACCACCAACCCCCAGAAAAGGAGGGATCTTTCCATCTCCCCTCCTTGCCTGCTGGGAGGAGAGGCTGGCAGGGCAACAGATATTGCTGGAAAAGACTGAAGAGGAAAGGAGTTGGCTAGAAGGTCACAGCCTGCAGAGCTCTCAGCCATAACCAGCCCTTTTCACTGCTTCTGCCTCAGAGCTCTTTGCCTCCTGAGTCCTCACATCTCCTGCAGTGAGGGGTAGAGTAGGGAGAGCTAGGCTCCCTTACTGTCTCTTGTAAACCCTTCCAATGCAAGTCCACTCTCTCTTTAAACTACTTGAGCACTGGCTCCAATTCAATGTCTCCCAATTTACACCAATGTGAAGAATAGCAGAATCCAGCCCTACAGGTCTCTAGGACAACCCAGTACCAGTACACACTTATTTCATAAATCAAGACAAAGAAAATGCTTCTGCTGGTTTAAACCAATGATAAGCAGCCTTCCCAACCTTCAGAGGGACCTGTGAGGAGGTAAACTCACCTCCTATGAAATAAACTAAACTTAGGTATTTGAGCTCTAGTCCCCTCTCACGTACGCCAGGTTTATACTGAGGTCAGTGACATTACTCTGAAGTTGTGAATGGGGGGAGAATCGGAGCCATACCTTTTACTTTTGTGTGCAACATTTGCACGTGGATGACACCCCCCTGATTCCTGCCCAAGAGTCGCTCTCATCAGCTGCCCACAAACCACAGGAGGTAGTGATGCAGCTCTGCCCAAATGAGAAAAGCTTTTAACCCCTAGCACCTTCCCAGTGAGAGTCCCTTTCCACATCATTCTAGGCAATGTCATCACAGAAGGTTCCAGTGGAAATCACAGGGATTTGCTCAAGTTAAAAGCAATTTAATAAAGTCACCAATGAAGGGAAAAATCGTCCTCAAACCCAAAATAACCAAATCCATTCACTATAATTACAGTTGACGTCTTTTTTTACTAATCCCTGAGATTTACTGAATCATTGCATATAAGAGTAAAACCATTAGAGATTGTTTAGGATCTACTATGTAATCAGATAAGGGACATTACTATAAAATGTCACACAAATACACACTCACACATGCCTCATGCACACTCTTGGTACCTACAACTGAGCTCCAAAATTACAAAGCTCTGGTTCTTGAGCTAAAGAAAATTCCCCTCTCCTCCCACCATTAGCTTTCAGTTTCTTTGTGAGCCAAACATAGGTGGGCACCATCACTCATTCTTAGCAAGAGGCTAATCTTCGAAAACACTTCAGCATGGCAGTAAATTCACTCACGCAAGTCAGCCTGTTGATGTCATCTCTGAAGTCAGTGAGTGACTTCTCACAAGAATATATTAATTCATGAGGCTGATTGGAAGATCAGACTCAAAGGCAGATTTACAACAGGGACAGGTATTTACAATCAGCATTTAGACTTTTCAGTTTCAGAGATAAAAGAAAATGGTTTCCACTGTCACATAAGGCTGCTCTGTGTAACCAAAGAAATGCAAAGTGGCCAGTCCTCGTTTCTGAAATCCAAGTAACAGCATGGATTAGAGCTTCCTTAGTAGGAAAATCATCATCATGTTGGGAAGTGATTTCTTGCAGGGTGACAGATGAGTTTTTGCTTACTTGTACTGTCTAACCCAGTTACAGGGATGGAAATTGTATCAGGTTTTCTCCCACACAATTCAATGCTTGAACAGCAGTCTCTGAAGGAATCACCAAAGATGATAAAGTGGATTCACAGCTGTCACAGTGTTGTTATTCTGTCCCAGAAGCACAGAGGTTGTTCTCAATCTCGCTGATGAAGTGTACATCCTTTCTATTATCACTGTCCCCCTGGGTCTCAAAAGATTAAAAAAGGGAAGAAGAATTTCTGTGAGGGGAAAGTTTATGAGTTGACAAATATTGATCTATTCAAATTGCTCAAGACTGGGCTCCTTGGAAAAACTTCCCCATCTTCCCTTTGTGACTTAGAGAAACTTGGGGGCTAAGGAGACATATCAAAGTTCAAATCCTCAGGGCTGCTGCGGCACAAAACAGTCAAATTAACTTCTGCACCTCCCGCTACTCCTTAAGTGAACAAAGAATCAGCTTCTTTCTCTGCGC
The DNA here is from genome assembly GCF_000455745.1 of Alligator sinensis. Taxonomy (NCBI): domain Eukaryota; kingdom Metazoa; phylum Chordata; order Crocodylia; family Alligatoridae; genus Alligator; species Alligator sinensis. The sequence continues at coordinate 1,482,495 of NW_005842134.1, read as the reverse complement.
GTCCAACCCTACAGAGATGGTGTACTGAGATAAGCCTCCCTCCCCATTAATATACCCCTCAGGGATCTGAGACTCAGGAAGGCACCTGCCTCTTTTCTTCCCAACATAGATGTGGGAATGCAAAGCTCCATGAAAATGGGTCCGGCCTAATTATACTGACATGTTACTCACAACATTTGCCTGCAGTAAGGTTCGCCTGGCTCCCCCAATCCTGGTCTCATACATGCTTCTAATAATGGGACTGCTTAAGTTTTGCTTAAACCATTTTGCTTAAACCATTTAAACAGTTAAACTGTTTTCAACCCACGTGCTTTCAGCAGTCAGCCATCTTCCTGGGACACACAACACAGAGAAAATATAAGCTACCTCACAGGTCTGAGGGTGTAGTTCACACCTGAACAGTACTGTACCCTGCTCTACTACTCCTGGTCCCTTCACAGCTCATTCATTATCATCTGTGGCACTACCTCATCACCTGTAGTTCCCTCCCTCTCTGCTAAACCAGTCTTGGTCTCTGCCCTGGCAAAACAACCAGTCTCAGTCCTTCCCTATATCTTGCCCTGCTAGTCCAATCTATTAAGAGTTAGAGCTATTGATGCATACCACCCTTGAGTTTCAATACCTCCTGCTGTTCCAAAGATGAGTTTTTCCTAGACAGACTGCAAATTAGAGTGAATTAAGTGGTGCCTTTGTAGTATGTTCAAATGATGCATTAACTATCCAACAACTCAAGTACATTTCAAATCAAGAGACATATAGGTGTTCAGAGGAATCATCCTATTCCACTGGCAAATGCAAGGACTGAATATCAGCTTGTAGAACAGTTTCCAAAGACAGCTGTTAAAAATGCCCTTAGTTAGGATATTAAAATGTACTGGATCAACTACTGGGAAACATACCATTCTAAGCAGTCCCAAGAGAGAGGTTTACTGGAACCCAGGGAATAGTTTTTCCAGTTCCAAATCCAATGCATAATTGATATTTTGGGGTATTCTATCCCAGTCACCAGGGACTCTTGTGAGTCTCAAGGCTAGTAACTTTCCACAAAGACATAATTAATCAATCAGGAGGGAGAGAAAAGTTTCGCAGCTCCTTTCTGTCCGCTCTTGCTCTCTCAGTTCAGTCAGGCCTTATGAAAGGAAAGCAGTAATAATAAAGAACATCATACTCTTCTTTCAGAGAGAAGGGCAGCCTTAGGGCTTGGGATATGGATTGGCAGAGTAAAGGAGACTAGTGCCCATTGAAGCATGGGAAGTGTGAGTCAGAGCAAGAAGACAGTTGGAAACAGGTTTATAAACACATCAGCTTCTGAATTCTCCACTCCAGGCACACAAAGTTCCAAACACACCACATACACAGCTGGAAAACTACTGTCTAGGTCCACAGAGGTTAACAGAATTCTACTCTTTGTGCACTGGTTCTGTTGCTAAGGAGTTTTTCTCTCTTCAGCATTCCCCTTACAGTCTCTGAGTCCATAGGATCGTTACAACTTCCAGGGATACTACTTCTAGCCCCATTGCATCAGGTTCAACAGTGAGTAAAATACACCAAATAGAAGCCAAATAACCTTTATTCACTGTGAGCTGGCTGGTAGGTCAAAATGACAGAGGGGATAAGCCACAGGGTACACAAATCCAAAGCTATCCAGAGAATGCGCAACTCTATACATACATTCTTCTCTGAACCATTCAATTACAGACGAACACATGTATAAACCCGGCTATTATTCCTTTCTCTTGCATATCAGTGCATTGCCATTCTAATATGTTCTCCATGTCCCTTGACTATGTTGTCAACTTCCAAGTTACTCAAAGTTACACCTTGACTAAGGCAATAGTAAATACAGGGTATTTACAATCAATTGTTAACCACTTAAGATTTTGACACGTTCCAGTCCTCCCAGGATGTTCACTCCATTCCTATTACCTTCCCAGGGAGGGCCCAATAATAAAGTCCTAGAGGACTTTCCTATTCTCCTAAAAGCCAACAAGAACCATTTCCCAAAGGTCACTACTAGTTTCATGCTGGTATTTCTAGTGTGCTACAGATCTCTGAAGTTTAGATGCTTCTTCCTCAACAAACACCAAAATGCTGTTGCAATTGTTCCTTCTTGCTGGAATTAGCCCAAAGGATAAAAGGAGATGATGCATTTATAAACCAGTTGCCAACCCATTTTAACCCCATGAAAGAGAAACAGATTTGTCTCCTCTTGCTCTGACTCTCACTTCCCATGCCTCAACGGGCACTCATTTCCTATATTCTTCCAACCCTGCCCACATGGTAACAGAATCACAAACTGGGCATAAGTGCCACAAATGCCACTTATGCCACTTTCAATTCACAAAGGATAGCAGAATTCTGCCAAAGCATCTGCCTCAGAACTGTGGTGGCAAGGTCAGGTGATGCTCTGTTAGCTAAGGAGATAAAACAGGGTTTGTCCACTGAAAAGGAACGGAACTTAAAGAATAAAGCAACTCTGGTTCCCACTACAGTCAATATGAGCTTAGTTTTGGCATGGGCCTTATCTAGACTAAGGGGAAAGCTATTCCCTAAAAATACATTCTGTCCTCCCTTATGTAAGTTCTTACCCCATGCTTATTATCACAGTACCTGGACATCCTCCAATAATTGTGTTGAACAATGTGATTATATCTAGCAAAGGTTGTTTACTCTATCACCCTAGTTTGCTTGTTTTAGTACTCTTACACTTGCTAGAGAACACAGGTCAAAGATTCAGATTAAAATATTCCAGGTGCAGAACCAGCCTTGCACCTGGAGCAGAAGGTAAGAAGGTTTATGGCAGTCCTTAGTTCCTATGGTTTCATCCCACAGTCTCAGACCATCCTCAAGGAAGTCCTGTCTCCTGTAATTGCAAAAGTTCACCTAAGACTGACAGCACATAGAGCTGACATATTTGAGATGCAACCAGAGTTTTCATATATGTTAACCAGTGGAAGCTATGTCCATACTAGGATATTAACATCAATGATAGCTAACACATGACAGATACAGATCCACACTGTTTACCTGGCATAGTACTGCCCTGAGCACTGTTGAGAAGCTGCTAACATATTTTTTAAAACATCATTTGACCCAATACAGACAAGGCTTTAAGTAGGACTCATTTGGGGGCCAGAAGGGATTAACTATCTTAAGTGGAGTCAAGGTAGCGATGAGAGGTAAAGTGATTACTATCTTTTAGAGTTATTTCAATCCCTTGTGAAACACAACATGACAAAGCAGATTCAGGTGCAAGCATGCAGTGAACACAACAGGGCTTACATGAACATGAAATCACACATCAGTGTTTACATGAGAACTGAGAACATTGTTGGTAACATAGCTAAACATACACAGCAAGTTCCTTATTGAAAAACACACAGAATATTTTTCATGCCTTTTGGCTGCATTCATAGTGACATCTTGCCCGTCATCCAAGAATGGAAGTGAGATTATATTAAGATTGTAAATTCTTCGGTGGTAAATTCTCTCTTTTGCCTTATAGTACATGCCTGTAAGGTGTTTAATAAACCAGATGCTGGTATCAGTTCTGGCCTCTAACCACAAACATAATGTAAATAAAATAGAGTTCTAGTAGGGTAAGTGCACAGGTGAACATAGCAGAGAATCTAACTCAAAGATGGTTGCATCTAGAACAGCAACTCTAAACCATGGTACTGCTCAATATTAGCACTGTTAAAGGTGGAAACACATTCACAAGAAAAGCTCAGAGATTTCAAATAGGAAGCCATAGTGTCAAAAATTTTCTGACCTGTTGTGGTCTTTCTGAATTCTTTGCTACAGAAGAATTGCTCTATTATTCTTCCATAGTGAAAAACCAAGCGAAAACTAAGAGCTTGTATTTTCCAAGGGGTATCTTGAGTCTAACGAGGGGTTCCTTGAGTCTAAAAAGGTTGAGAACCACAGATCTAGAGGGACAGTACCATGGCTTCAGAAAACTAAGAAGAAATTGTGGAACTATTTTTTTCAGAAAATCCTTGTTCATCTTTGCAGAGAAAGGAAATGACCAAGAAATCCTCATGCTATGGAAAGGGGGAGTCAGCTAGAGCAAGTAGGCAGGCAGTGGAGATGCCATCAACAGGAAGAGAAAAGCTTTTGCTGAAGACTAATGAAAATTCTTTAACAGAATGCAAGTGCCCCGGGCAGCACACGGGCTAGGTTCGATTCCACCTGCTCAGAGCATAAATGAACTTAAGTGCCACAGTATGATCCTGTTCTGCCCCAGTTGAGTCCCTGAAAATCTGTTAATACACAAGGTAAGTGGGTCCTCCTCCTCACTGCTTTTTGCAACTCAACCTTGAGGGTCAGATGGCAGCCTACTACAAAAGTAGATGCCTTCGTGTATTTTCAGGGACTTGAGCAGGGTAGAGTAGAATTACACTTAGGCAACTAAGTCCACTTACATGCCCAATAGGTAGAATAGGGTCTGGCACAATGTGTTTAAAGGGATGCAAACTGCTACCATCTGATGAAAATCCCACTGTGAGACACGCAAACATCTGGATGGAGTGGAAAATTCCTCTCTACTTTCTGGGCAATTTCTTGAGCCTGAACACATCAGCCACAGTCTCACAGGACCCAGCATGCATTGGAATATTTATCAACAGTGTTTCGCAAGAGATGCAGCACATTCTGTGCCATTACTTGGCAAGGACACGAAATGAAACTAATCCCCTTGTCTTCTTTACTCTGCCAGATCTCTCATTTGGGTGGTGAACTTTCTCCATTCACAGGCTCTGAGATAGGCATCTTATCTGTAAGGGCCTCTCCACACCACTTCTGGGGTCCGAGTCCACTAGGACATAGCTCCATGTGTCCTCCTCAGGCAGAGAGTAGCTTCTTGTATTTTGAACACTGAGGAGAGAACACAGATAGGACAGGAAGAGGCGTCCTAAGCCATCAAATACACTTCCCTGTATTTGCAGGTAACTATCTACCCAAAGATTTCCCAAAACAGCCCCTTCAAATCTTGACACACTGAAAGCACAAAACTGCAAAACACCAAGAACACCCTACAACATGCCATAGGGAAAAGCAAAGGAGAGAAGGAAACTCCCAATGCCCTGACACTTCAGTGGCAGGGAAGTATTTAGTTGCTATACACTCAGAGAATCCTAGGAAGAGAACCACACAGCACATCACAAAGCAAGGCAAAAACCTCAGTCTGTGCCAATCTCACCAAGGGGGAAAATTTCTTCCTGACCTCCAGTTCGGCAACATCTACAACCCTGAACAGAAAAGCAAGCCCCTCTAGCTAGGAACATGAGTTTCCAAAGTATGGGCAGGAGTATCAGCACACCCCAAAGTAGATTCAGTGTCCAGCATATTGGCATTTCCTGCTTATTTTTATACCTAATGAATACCAGACTAGCTCTTTTCAGGACTTTATCCTTCTTTTTCTGCAGACTCTGCTCCCTTTCAGTTCTGCAAATACCCTTTCACCTCCATGTTCTCCTCAGTTCATGTACCTGTCAAGTGTCCTAAAAAGACCAGGTCAGTTCTGCCATAAGAATACCTGCCTTGGATAGTTTTAGGGCCAAGCTGTACACCTCATCATGGGTTTATGACCGCCAAATATGTAAAAAAAAAAAAAAAAAAAAAAAGTATCATCTCTCTCTTCAAAAGATTGTATCAGTCATTAGGGCTATTGACCAGCCTTTGGTGACTCCGGTACTCACTCTAACTTCTCAAAAGACCATGGTATGTAAAGAAATCAGTGAAGAGCAAGCATTCCCATCTGAGGATTTTAAAGGATGTCAAAAGATGTGTTACAGGCTCTGCCCAGAGGATTTCTCTGTGGAATCACTTTGATGCTAATGGCATTCACAAATCTCTCTCTGTGTGATGCAGTATCCTAAAACTTTCCCTCAAAAAGCCCATTATTTGTCCCTGTTCCCTTTGATGCCTGCCCTACATGTACCAACTAAGGAGCACCGCTACCAAAATGTCACCTTAGAAAGATAGATGACATTGGTCAAGTTTCATGCTCAATCACCCTGTTGTTCATAGCATTCTCTCCTCCCCACCCTCCATTGGTACAATGTCTGTTTGGAATGATAAGCCCTTCCAGAGTTACTTTGTTTTCATGCAAAGCTCCCGGCATACAGTTGACACTAGATAAGCAGCAGATAACAATGACAATGTTCAAGGACAAACTTCTCTTCATGGCTTTGCCTAAGATCTCTGCCCTGTTATTCTGCACCAAGCATATGGGAGGAGAAAAATATCAGAGTGCACATTTAAACACCAAATTCACTTAGAAACCTTCAATTCTGCCCAAGAAGCAGAATTGAGCTACAAGGCATGCCCTACAACACAGCAATTTCCTTATGGATGATACACCTTGATGGGCCATCTGTTAAGAAATGTCTTCCCTCTTGTGATGTGTGCAGTAGAAAACAGAATAGAATAGAATCAATGGATTGGAAGGGATCTGTAAGATCATCAAGTCCGGTCCTCTGCCATAAGCAGGAGGTTATTGGGCTCAAACGAGCTCAACAAGGTGCTTGTCTGGCCTCCTCTTAAACACCTCCAAGGATGGTGACTGCACCACCCCTGCTGGGAGCATGTTCCAGATTCTAGATACCCGTACGGAAAATAAGTTTTTCTTAATGTCCAATCTAAATCTTTCCTTAATTATTAGCTTGTGGCAGTTGGTCCTCATCCTCCCTGGAGTTGCCTTATTGAAGAGATGCTCTCCTAGATCTTGGTGTTTACCCTTGACATACTTGTAGGTAGCTATCAAGTCACCTCTAAGTCTTCTCTTGCTCAGACTGAACAAACCCAGTTCCTGGAGTCTCTTCACATAGGGCCTGTTCTCCAGGCCCCTGATCATACAGATGGCCCTTCTCTGTACCCTTTTGAGTTTATCCACATCCTTCCTCTCTGGATCTGCTCACAACACATCAGCTGATACATGCCAGAGTCCTATTTGCACTGCTGACGACTTCATCGCACTGTTGGCTCATATTCATCTTCTGGTTGACTGTCACCCACAGGTCCCTTTCAGATACAGTGCCAGCCATATAGATATAGTGAAGGTTCTTCCTACCTAGATGAAGGACCCGGCACTTGTCCCTATTGAACCTTATCTGATTGCATTCAGCCCATAGGACCAGCCTGTTGAGGTCATCTTGGATCCTTACCCTACCCTCTGATGTGTCCACATTTCCCCACAGCTTGGTGTTGTCCGCAAACTTAATCATTGCACTTTCCACCCCCTCGTCCAAGTTATTGATAAAGATATTAAAGAGGACAGGCCCAAGCACTGATCCCTGGGGGAAACCACTGGAGATGGCCCTCCAGGATGAGGTCATCCCATCAATTACAACTCTCTGGGATCGGCGTCTGAGCCAATTGCCAACCCACATCACTGCTTGGCTTAGCAGCAGCATCCACAGTGTATCTGTGCATCTCAACTGGGTGCCCCCATGCTAACCAGCCTGTCTGCCTGGTCTTCTAGCACAGTGAGCTGTAATGGTACCCATCCAACCACTATAGAAATTAGGCCAGGACTTCCATAATACATGAACAGCCAAGCCACAGACAACTTGCCAAACTGTCATATTCAATGCCTGGATGTACATTATAGCATTAACCTCAGCCCCTGTTTGCTGCCCCTAGTGTCATAATCTTGGATGTGGTAGAGGCTTCTGGACAAACTGGCTGCATGTCCCATTCTCTGGCATGCATACAGCACATTGCATATGCTCCTAGGGCTGCTAATAGTCCAGGTGTAAATGTTAGAACAGTATCTGGCAGGTATGTTTCTGCCTGTACTGCCTCACTGGTACCTGTGAGTAGCCAAGGGGTCATGTGGCATCAGTGTCACCAACACTGTAATATATCTGCCTACATTTGCACGCTGTCCTGTGTGTCTAGTGGAGTGAGTCCAAGGTACCAGTATGAGTCAGTTTAGGTGCTGCACTTCTGCAGCCTGTTGCATGGGAATGATTAACTTCCAGGGCTAGGAACACACAGCCCTGTTGTAACCGTACAGACATCTCCTCCAGACTGAAAAAATGCAGGCACATGCCTGCAGTGACTAAAGCTAAAGTTGGGGGGCATTAGAGCATCCCTTCCTTCCCTTCTACAGTGCTGAGCTGAGGGGGGCATGGCTGGGCAGAACACGCTCCCCCACCCGCCACTAATCAGCGAGGGAGCCAGCAGGGATTTACACAGCATTTATCACCCCATCAGCAAAACAAAAGGACCTCTCATTAGTTCAAGCTTTTCTTAAACAACTTTTTCTAAGGAAGAAATGGAGGGACATTACCAGCTACCTGTTGATTAGCTCCAAAGAGTCCTAAGCCACTGTCTTGTCTGCCTTTGTCCCATTTCCCACATCATGGACCGTAGCCAGCTTGTGGTATGCTAGCTAATGCTGAGAGGTGTCTGTGTAAGGCAGAGGGGAGAGGGAA
>NW_005842134.1:1460767-1474023 GCF_000455745.1 Alligator sinensis | reverse complement strand
TAAGCAGGAAATAGTGGAAGGAGGAGGGGAGCAGGAGGAAGCTAGGAAGACCCTGCTGTGTCTGCAGTCTTTGCCTGAGCTGCAGCCAGGGAGCAAAGGGGAGGTGCCAGCCCAACTCTCAGGAGCAGAAAGCCCCACCCAGCCCAGAGAGCATGTGGGGATGCTGGGGGACTCTGATTTAACTTAAACCAGGAAGGGGTCTGGGACGGACATTGCATAAACCAGTTTGACCCAAATCAGTTAAGTCTGATACTGCATTCAACCAGGTTTATCTCAAACCAGTTTCAGCCATTTTCAAACTGGTTTATGTGCACTGAACATCTGTTCTGTTACAGATTTAAACCAGTTTCTGATCACTTAAACTGGTTTATGTGTAATGTCTGTCCCTAGCCCTGGTGGCCTGTTCTCTTCTTCCCCAGGTCTTTGCATCTCTGGATATAAACAAGTCTGATGCTGCTGTAGAGATGAGTTACTTCCTCTGAAGAGCTAGAAATATCCTAGGATTAAAAGGAAGCAATTCCTCTGATGATTTAGGGCAGTGGCTTTCAACCTGTAGTCCATGGACCCTTGGGGGCTCAATGAAAGATGACTATGGGATCCAGGAAAGATGACTATGATCAATCAAAAGTATGTGAATATCCATACTTTTAATTAAAGGGGTCTGCACCTCCATTCAAAATTTTCAAAGTGGTCCACAAATATAAAAAGGTTGAAAACCACTGATTTAGGGAGCTGGGAACCCAATGACTTGCAGAGGAAAATGCCTTCCTCAGTCCTCCAAAATATGTTTACCAAAGAGTCTGCAAATTGGTGCAATTATGTCCTTGATCATCAGCAGTTGGACGCAATGATATAAGCTTTCCATCCAAGTGGAAATGAGGATAAGTCTTCAGTCTTAGAGACAGGTGGTATCAAAGGGAGAGGAGAAGAATAGCTGGTGCTTACAGAGGGGGCTTTTTGCTCCCTCAGAAGAATCATCAGCACAGCTACTAAGATCTCTGCATTGTCAGAGGGTTTCATGCAGATTTCACTGCACATCCCTCAGCTGGCTCCCTGGGTAGATAAATCCCCTGAATCTAAGAGGAAGGGGCTAGAGATTGGAATTTAGAGCCATAGAGCACCAGGTTTAGACAGATGCCAGGAGCAGAAAATAACACTTCCAAGCTTCTAAAGTTAGTGGCCCCTGGGCCTGCCAAAGCCTCTTACCAAATAGAAGCTCTCTCATGAGCACAGCTGTAACTTCTGAGTACAGCAGCCCTTCCTTCAAACAACAAGAGCTGTCCAAGATGTTAGTAGGATCAGAGGCATGCATAAACAATTTGCTTAATAAAGCACTTTGGGTAAACACAATGTACCCTGGCCTCATACAACAAAAATGCTGGAGAAACATCTGTGACCCCACCCTACCTAGCTAGAATCCATATGTCCAAATAGGCAAGGAAACAGTGGCACCTTGCGGCAGATGTGATTTTTGCTATAGCCTGAAGTTTTGGCTGTGATTCTGGAACCCAGAGAAGCAGGAAGCAGCTGCCCTCCTCAGTTCCAAGTTCAACCCTCGACTGAATGGATCCTGCCTCTTCATCTCTTCTTCAGGATCCAAGATTTTAAGTACGCTGGTGCCACCACCAGTTAGCAGAGATGTGCAAAGCAATAGTATTGAAGACACTGGACTGACACTCTTAAATTGCACTTGCGCTAAAACTGGTTCTAAAAGTGGTGCAGGGACTATTATGAAACACAAAAGTTGTTTTGCCAGGTGAAGCAGTGGGAGAAGTTGATTAGTAAAGGAAGAGAGGGGATCATTTCCCTGTTGAGTCTGAGATTACAAGGATATTAACTTTATGAGTGGCTTCTCAGTAGGACTCCCATGGAACAGTCTTATAAATGATGTCTCAAATCTGCAGCGAGGTCTACAGGGAATATTCTTTTGCAGCATCACAGTAGTTAGGAGATCATGTGTTCTTTTCCTGAGGCCTGTGATCACCTCACAGAAAAGTGTTCTGTTCAGGTCTCTCTCTCTCTCTGCAGCAAATTAGTCTTTCAAGCTGCTGAGCATTGGACCTAAGTGATGCAGATAGCAGGCTGGGGGAGCAAATGTTCTCCTCAGTGCCACGCCCCTTAGGCTTGTCATCTACCTGAAGCTTCTGTGAATCTGCTTCCAGCCAGTCCTCTTCCGTATACAGTCGGATTGGTGCAGACAGCCTACTTCAAATGACTGCCATAGGTTCAGTTGCTTGGCACTGAACCTGGCACATGACCTGGAATTGTGAATAAGCTGCTAGGACTTACTCTAGCTTCAGGATCATCACTAAGATTCCCCAAAGCATTCACTCACTGACATGCTCAGGAATTTTCAGGTCAGGGCAGAGCAGCAGTCCAGACACTCTGGCAACCAGTCTCTAACTGTGGCCAGTATTAGCTGCCTCCAGGGAGGGTGCAAGAAAATCTGCAACAGACATGTATGAAATAACCTGCTCTGAGAAGCACTTTCTTCCTGACCCCATCCATTAGTTTAGCCATCTCGTGCCGTGAAGCACAGGAGCCCAGAGCTCTTATTGAGCAAAGGCTGTTAACAGGACTCACTTCATGTAATTGTGGCTGTTTTCATTATCCATATCAATGTCCCTAATCTTCCACATGAAATCTGGGCCTCACTGGTGTATTGTGGCATTGCGTTCTGTTATAAAACATTTAGCACAGTTGAGGAGTAAGCCTTCTCTCTGCCTTGACTATGCATTCCCAGCTCTCCTGATTTTGACTGGTTCTAAGTTTAAATGGGAACAAATTAAATCCAACACTCTTCTTAGTACAGCAGGGCTATTTCTTTTCAATTAGGACCTCAGGCAACATGTTAAGGTCTCATGACTGAAGCTGAACATGTTGAAGGTAGACAGTTACAATGCCTGTTCTCTTGTGCAGCATTTAGACAGGTGTTAAGTTCTTTTCCAGGGGTGTAGGTTGTAGCCATGTTGGTCTAAGGGCATAGGAAGACAAGGTTCTTTGAGTGAATCTGATATCTTTTATTAGACCAACTTAAATAGTTGGAAAAAAATTCTTAGCGACCTTTTGGGTTTAAAACCCCCTTGTCAGGCTGAGGAAGCCTCTGCAGTTGGTGTGTGCTCATCCTGGGTGGAATGAATAGTAAAGAAGCCAGAGGCTGGGCTGGTATGCATGCAAGACAGGTAGTCAGTGAAGATGTAAACTGAGAAGTCAGTGGGTGAGAGACAGGGTGGGGGGCGGGGGAGAGAAGGGGGATGAATGTAGCAGGTAAATAGTAGAGAGGTATCTTCAGATGTCAGACAGATTATAAAGTGTTATAAATCTAATGTCTATATTTAGTCCATGATTTTTTGTACTCAGGAGGTTGATGAAGTGAAGTTCATAGGCTTGGCTGTGAAAAGTGTTTTGTAAGGAACACTTTGAGGATCAGGACTGAGAGACTGGAGAGAGAGTGGTTTTCTTGTGAGAAATGTGCCCCCACACCACAAGTAATTAGGTATTCCTGTCTTTGATAGATTTCTGGTGTGCATTCATTCTGGTGAGCAGTTGTTGTTTGGTCTCTCCTACCCAAAACCCAAAAGCTTGCTAAGAAATTTTTTTTCCAACTATTTAAGTTGGTCTAATAAAAGATATCAGATTCACCCAAAGTTTTCCCAGTAATTAGCTAAGGCACTGAGCCAGAGCTTGCTCAGAAACATGTCACTAGCAGCCTCTGGTGGCCAGCTGGATACATGACTGGCTTCTTAATGTAGGTTTATTTGCTGTAACATAAGTTAGTTCTATTTGATTTATTTTTGAGTTATTAAAAACACTCCCCTTGGTGTGCCCACAGTTGTAGTGCTTGGTGCTGATAGATTGACTAAATACATTGGATAGACTGGGCACAGTGGAAAGTCTTAATGAATGAAACAAAAGATAACATTCAGCCTAAGAAAATTCCACTTCCCATGGCTGGCTGACAGCATCAAGGCAGGATTCTTTGGGAAAACCCTCAGCATTAGCCTAACTGTTCCTATTAAATTCAGCACCGAACCCTTTTGCAAATACCACCCCATGATTTCATTCCATATGCACTGGCTCCTGTAGGCCAGATTGGTACAAAGATGTTCTGTTAATAGGATCAACACTGTTGTATGTATGCAGAAATTTAAAGGTACAGCATTTAGAGTACCAAACCATTCTAGTGTAATAATTATGCACACTGTGTGTACAGCTAGCAATTTGCAGATGAACAGGTCTATACTTTCCATCTGTTGGAACAGAGTCTTCCCTGAGTAGGTGAGCTCCACTCCTGCAACCTGAAAGGGTCCTATTACATGATTGTGTTCAGAGCTGGGTCTGCAAGGGAAACAGGAGAAGTTCTGTGCAAGTGGACCCAAGGGAAGGAGCTGTTTACAGGTGAACACAACTTGGAGGGGAGAGATAGAACTAAACCTGGAACACTGATATTTTTATATGCAAAATTCCTGGGTAATCTCCCTCTCTCTGATACTTACATGCCCCCTCCCTTACTGGGATATCTGAGTATGCACATTAAAGATGTTCAGGTACCCTTCTCACTGTCCTGTGAAGTAGGGAGGTGCTATTATCCATGTTTATGGATAGCCAGCTTGTCATGCAGACAGGCTACACAACTTGCCCTAGGGTAGACAGGAAATCTGAGACAGAAGAGGAACTAAAATCCCAGTCTCCTAAAACTAGTCAGTGCCATAACCAGTGAATCACTTTTCCTCTCTGGTACAGCACCTTTTAATACAGGCTGATGTGTAAATTGTAAAGATTTAGATGAAAACGGATCAAAAAACTGTTAACAGAACAACTTCCCATTCAGTTTTATTGGAGCTGAAAGTGTTTCACAAGATCAAGCCAGTTTTGACAAAATTTCCAACGTGCAAAAGCTAAAACAAATCATTTCCATGTTGTCATTTGGTTTTGAGGAGGTAAAACATTTGGCATTTTGGTTTTGGGAAGTATAGGGATGAGGAAGAGATGAAGACAGGGAAGTGTTAGTGCCATTGTACAGGACATTGGACAGAGCTCATCCAGAACACCAAATACAATAGTGGTCACTTATGTTCAAGAAAGATCAATTCAGATTGGAACAGGTCTAGGGAAGAGCTACTAGGATGATCAGGGGAATGGAAAACGGCTAAATATGTTTAGCCTAGCAAACCAAAGGCTGAGAGGAGGTATGATTGCTCTCTATAAACACATCAGTGTAAACCTAGGTGAGGACAAAGTTGACAGAAGAACCAATGGGCATAACCCACTCATGAATAAATGTAGGCTGGAAATTAGAGACAGGTTCCAAACCATGAGAGTTCCTCTCCTTAGAGGGATATGAGCAAAAAGCCTCACCAGCTGGAAAATGGAATTCAAGGGTTGATAAACCATGGAGTATTTTGCTGGGCTTTGAGTCCTGATCAGAAGCTGAATCCAGTTCCATTGCTCCTCAGACAGCTACAGCAGCTGGGGCAAGCCAGGGTGCCAGAGACAGATAAAACAAGAGCGGTGTTGCACTGTGACACCAAGCCCCCCAGCAGGCGAGGAAGCCTAAAAACAAAGCACACACCAAATCCAAACTTCCTGCTTACAGCAGCAGGCATGGGACTCAGCAGGGCTGGATGGGGACATTTACCAGTAAATAGGAAATAGACACACCTCGGGAAAACCCTATCTGTCTGCTGTTCTTTGCATGTTTAAGCATGACCAAAATGATCTCTCAAAGATGCTGCAGAGCCACAGGAAGTTAGGCAGTTTTTCTGAACCCGGGGAGCTCCAGCCTGGGGTCTGCTGGTTGATAAGGTAAGTGCCACTTCAATAAGACTTGAGGACAGGGCTCTGATACCTTTATTGTCTATTTCAGTCCCTGCCATAGCAGGTATAAGTGAACAATTCACCAGCTTAAAAGGCTGAGAGAGTGCAAACAGAAAAAATGATTGTCAAGCAGCATCAGGTTAAAGGAGACAGGTCTGCAAAGCCATGTTAATCAAAGGAACATGTATGTATGGGGATATACCTCGCCAGGGAGTGCTCAATTTAAATTACTGTGTTTCTGAACCACCTCATCAGAATAGTCAAAGGGAACGTGGCAAAAGTCACTTTAAAAGGACAGAAATTAAAACACAGGGACAAGAAAGAAATGTTGATCAACCTTCATGTCACACAGACTTGTGCTTACAGTGGGCATAGGTCTGTATTAGCAAGAACAAGAAAGAATAAACAGATACAGTATATGCCCTTGAACTGACACAATGGGATCTGAGACCATGCAGCTTATTGTGTTCCAATGTATTTACATAACATTTGCTAAGCCAATGATGCCATTGATAGATTTTTTTATGAATGGTGTTTTTCATATACACTCGATTTGCATAGGGTAGTTTCTCTGTGATATGTATTTCTTTTGGATCTCTGACCAAAATGTCTGCTATAACTGCCAGTTTTAAAAAAGTGAAATCTGCTGAAGTAACAGTCAGCCAAGTAAAAGAGGTCAAAAGCAAGAGCTTAAATGAAGTTTTTTTCCCAGGTGCAGTCCTGAGGACAAGAACAGAATTACAGTAGTTTAACATTGTTGGTTTTTTTAGCAGACACATAACAACTTTGGGTTTTTTAGCAGATACATTCTGTTGGTTAAAACTTTGTCACTGTGTATGGGAGAATGGGTGTGTACATGTATGGTTGTCTATCATATCTTTAACCTAAAGCTTCTCTTGTAAGGAAAACCTATTGTGATCACTGGGGCCTTACATGTTGCACTGCCTGCCGGGTGAGTAGCCCCTCTCCTCAACTCTCCTGCCACGACTTTGATGTTATGCTATCAAGAGAGGGGGTTCAATGGAGATCTTCCTGGGAGGGCCTCCCAGCAAATGGCAGTACTCACGATTTTTTTGGCAGCATGTTCCATGGGGCTCCGCCTCCCCTACACCCCATCCACTCGCCAACCAGAAGGGTGTCCATACAATGGTGGATTTGGCCCTGCGGGCTGGCCTGCAGCTTGCTTCGGGTGGGGTCCCACATCTGTGTGGGCTCAGTTGGCTCTTGTCCCTCCAACCTCAATGCACCTACTTTAAACTGCTCCAGTCACCAGTCAGCTACCTACCTCTTTGAATTTTTCCTTCAAAAGAAATATTCTCCTGGGGAGGAGAGGGATGTAGAGCTGCCTCCTTTCCCCCATCCTCCTACAGGGGGCTCAAATGCCTCCCCTGCTCTGCCTCCTACAGGGAGCTTAAATGCTTCTCCCTGTCTGCCTTCTGCAGGAGGCTGAAGTGCTTCCCCTGCTCTGCCTCTGTCAGGGGTCTCAAAGGTTTCCCCTGTTCTGCCTGCTGGTGCTGCTCTGGCTGTGCTGCTCCTCAACCCACACAGGAGCCTTAACACGTCTGGCGTGCTACCCACCAGTGCTCTCTCTCTCTCTCTGGCTGCTCTCCCACCCGGGTTCTGGTGGTGCTTTTAAACTTTCCCTTGGTGGCCGGTATGGCTGCCATGATTGGTCCAGCTGTTCGCCGCACGGGAAACAGCTGATTAAACAGTCGGCGTAACGCCAGCTCGCACAGCTGTGGCCGCGGTCCTGGCTCCTGCTCTGGCTGTCTGGCAGGAAGTAAGTTATCCCTGCGGAGGGTCTGTTTCTGGGGTTTGGGGCCCGCGGGGATTACCCTCTCCCCTTCGGGAGCCTGTGGGAGCATCTCACCGTCACACCTATATATACACACCTTCATAACTTGCTGTGACCTTTCATCCAAAGATACCCACATTCTTTACACACATCCTTACGGGGCCCCAAAGGAGGCAGAAAAATATCATGAGATTTTTGGGGGCTTCAGGGCAGAAACTGCCTCATGTACTGTACTTATGGAGTATACAGTGTTATTAGAACTCAAATACTAGTGTTTTGAAGACAGAAACCAGGAATGTAAGTATCAAAGATGTAACTACAGGCCTGAGAGCCCTGGGTGGCAGCAGTACATGGGGAAGGGACTAGGATGGCAATGCAGTTGCTGCTGTTTTTGCAGCCCCCAGGATCAGTGCCTGGGGCTGGTGTTCTAGTTCCTCCCCTGCCTCCCTCTTTGTTGCATTATTCACAAGTATCATCAAGTAAATTGGTGGCTGAGCTGGGATTCCTACCTAGTAATGCCTGACTTGCAACATATTACTGCTTCAGCTGCCAGAGTACACATCTTCATGGATCCCTGGTAGCACAACCTCTAGTCTGGTAACCCATCAGGAGCTCTAAACTCATTTCACATCAACCCAGTGAGTGGGTTTTAAAAAATGTCATTTGTCCCACACAGTTAGATAGCTTGGTGCTAAATGAAGGGTCTGAGCAGACACATAGGAAGCAGTTCAGATCGTGCCTTGATCTGAAGCTTATTTGGAGCACACCAGTACCAAGCAGGCCTCTCCTGGCTAAAGTATCTCAAAAGATGCCAGAGACCATGCTTTCTACTGCTCTACAGCTAGGGAGCTGGTGAACAGGGATCTCAGCATTCCTTTTGGCCCAATATCCTGGAGGCTTCCAAACACTGCTGAGAGGAAAGAGCAGAGCCTTTGGGTATTTGAATACCCCAGGCTTCTACTTGGTGTTTCCTGCCATTGCAGGGCTGGTCAGCTTCACATCCAGGGGTGCTTGTACACATTCCTGGGGTTCTTTAATCAATATATTTTTTAATTTTTTGCCCCACAATGTGAGAGAATCTATCCCATAACTATTTTGCACATTACATGTCTAAAACTTGCAATTGGTCAATGTGCTATTACAAATGGAAGACGCTAGGGGGCACCTCAAAACAATTCTATCTTCCCAACCTCTTACTACTAAATTACAGAAGGGGCACTTGTGACATGTCAAATGTGTTGTCTACTTCAGAAGAAGGCTGGCCAGATTAACATGTGCTGCATTTCCAGCAGGAGTAGAGTGGACACCTACAGTCTCCTCCCAGCGATCTCTCATGGAGCAACGCAACAAGGTACTAGCTCTGCTCTCCAGCTCACAGCAGTCTGCCTGTCCTTGTTTACAGCATATCTGCCAGCTGATGTACCATAACAGAGCAGCTCCGGACTCCAACCACTGCCAGTCAAAAATACCTTCTCAAACTATGTGTCCAAGAGCAATGTGCTTGAGGAGAATGAAAAAAGGAACTCCGTAGAGTGCAGCCCTTTTTGGACCCACCTGCATCACTGCTGCTTGGCCCGGGTGACAAGTGGTGACTGGCAGGAATGGACAGTCCTGAGGATCTGGGACAATAAGCAGTGGCAGCAGAACTTCAGCATGAACAAACTCACTTTGTTTAAGAATTGCACCAAGCTGATTCAGTTGCTTCAGAGGCAAGCCACCATCATGAAAACGTCCACAATCAACAAGAAGTATGAGACTACTGGGTAGTCAGGGCAGCAGTCCTTATGGGATGGCATCCAGGCATACATGCAGCCACAGTTCTCCTCTCACAGGATGCTGCTAGGTTTGCAAGTGTTCCCTGCACGCTTTTATTCTTCCTCATCAGCCTCACTATTCAGTGAGCTGCAGTCTCAAAATGTGACCTTGGGCTCTAGATGGCAGTACTTGTGGAAGCAGCTGTAGTGCAAGTGTTGACCTTAAAATGACAATACATAAACAGGAACATGTTAAATGTGTTACTTGAGGGTAAGGGATGACCTCCCACACAGACTCCATCTCAGGAGTCTCTCCACATTTGCTGCAGGGTCCTGAGAGAATAAGAGACCCTGCTAGAGGTTCCTTCATATCCATCCTTGTCTGTCCGTTACCCCCAGACACCCCCAGGTTGCCTGCCTTTGGTGACCCTGGAGCATGGCATCAACCTGGAGAGTACCTCTCTCACTTGGGCTGCTACAGAACTCTCCCTGGATTTTGCAGAAGTGGGTTGGAGAGGGTGGGTGCCTTGGTGACCCTGATATTCTTGACACCTTCCCCATTTTGTAGGACTCCGCAGTTTTCAATAATGTGACCCTCTTGCACGTGCCAACAGCCAGATGGGACTAATTGCATGCTATGGCCCAGGGAAGCCCTTCAATCTCTGCTCTCCTCCTGCTGGAGGAGACAATTCTGCCTTGTGACCTTGCTTCCTGAAAGGGCTCAGTGAGTTCCAGGGCCATCTCACCCTGATGCAGAGGTTGTGATCTACTAGGCCCTACTTAGTGTTGCCAGCAACCTCTTGTCTTCTATTCTGTATTTGTGATTGTGAGTGCTAAATTTTTGGAAATGCTTCCTCCACTTTCAATCTAGCAGCATTGTTGGAATGTGCTTGCATTTGCAAATTTAAACAGTGCTTCAACTAAAGGTTTTTTTTTCCCTCCAGCCTTCCTTTCCCAGGGTAGCTTACACATTTTCTGGGACCCTTTGCCTAAGGGGAGGGGATGGCATCTAGAAGTCAGGGACAGGCAGCAGCAGTCATACAGGCAGTGTAGGACAATGGAACCACAGGCAGGGGTTGGCTGGGCATTCAGATGGTCCAGCTGACTGGTGACTGGAGCAGTTTAAAGTAGGTGGTAGGAGGACAGGCTAAGATAGGGGGATTGGTAAGTCATGCCAGCCAGGGATCAGGGCAGAGGAGGAAGGAGCAGGACTGCTTCAAAGTCAGGTTGGTCTGCGTCTCTCCCTGTGAGGGCTGGTTCTAAATAGTAGGATAGGAGGGATAGAAATGTGACCGCCCATGGCCTCACACCCCTCCGGTTGATGTTGGAATACCTGCCATATTTGGGGAGAGAGTGGTAGGGTGAACTCTGGCTTGCTCTCTCCTCCAGAAGGTGGGGGAGGGCATGTTAAGAGAGAACTCAGTGCATGGAGAGAACTCCCTATAGAGTTGCCTGCAGAGGTCTGCATTCTCCAGGCCAGCAATCAGTTTATTAGCTTTGCACAAGAAAAGTGGCTTTAAGTTAAAGTTGAACCTCTTCTCCAGCTTCCCAGAAATGGCTTTCAATGGGCCCTGTGTTTACCAACTCCAGCTGGATCCATCCCAAAGGCATTCTGTTTCTAAGCCTGATCTAATTCTCAGCTTGTAAACTCACCCTGAGCTGTTTCCTCCTTCCTCAGCACCAGCAATAATTAAGGGTCCAGAGACAAAATTAGACTCTTAACGATATCCACTTGTGCAGCCCCAGGATGTTTAGTGGTTTTGCCAAATGGAAATGATTGACCTTGTAATTGCATCTGTAAGGATGTTGGGCTGGGTAGAACAAAACCAGGTCGCTCCCCTGCACTGCAGGCAGGAGAAAAAGCTGATTGCTCTCAAAGCCAGCAGGTTGAATGTGAAACCCACAGGTTGGCAGGAGACCAGTGGGGTCAGGAGGAGTCATTATTACACAGATGCTTTCAAGCTGAAGGGCACTTGAAACAAGTTCTTTTGCACTGTGGGACTGCCCTTTGGAGGTGCCTCAGTGTATTATCCTAAGCAACTTGGGAGACACAAAGGGAAAAATCCTATTTCACTATACACCTAAATAGCATGTTTGCAGCTGTAAAACTACTGTTTGGGGGCATTTCACCCTGGATCTCTCCCTGCCCACCTCCCCTCCCCTATCCCAGGGGGATTTGGTCTTGCATCCTAGTAAGGGTTCTAACCACCAAGCTATTTAGGCATTATCTAGTGCTCTCCCCAGCCCTGTTCTAGAAGCTGACCCACTGCACCTTATTGGGAAAAAATGGGTCAATAGCCCAGAGGAAGTCCCATTCCTCCCCACAAGCAAGGGTTCCAACTAGAACCCTGGCCTGTCTCCCAGACTGACCACACAGCTTCTGGCTTGGCCTCTTCCCTCTGCCCACACAGTAATCATTTACCTGGGCAAGTCAACTCACTTCTGTGTGCGTTAGTTTTCCCATCTTTAACATAAGATGATAATGCTCCCCAGGTGGAGGCCACACTTGGCTCCCTAGCAAATGTAAAGCACTTTTTTAACACTGCCCTGTGGCAAGCAGTCTGGGATGCTGAAACATGATTCTTTCTTTCTAGGCTGCCTACACAGTTTCCACAGTCACTTAACGTTTTGCGTTCCTTTCATTATTCTGGTCATCTTTAGTATTCCCTAGTTATTCATACACTTTTACTGATGAGTGGCCTAGTATTGTACTCCAAAGAGTCTACAGAGAGCATTAGCAGCTCCTTCTCCAGCTAGTAACTGATGCACTAACAGAACCAATGCTCTTACAAAGTAGGTCCCAAAATAACATTTTCTATGGCAGGTGTGCTCTATCATTTCCAAATTGTCTCTACATCTCTCTTCTTTATATAGAAGTCTCCAGTGAGTTCCTGGGTTGAGAATTATTCTAACACATTGGGTACTATATACATTTCTCCAAAATAAGGGCCTGCATGTGCCTTTAAAGTACAGTTTTTTGGTGGGGATGTTAAAAAAAAAAATGCACTACCCTTGTGGATGTTGTGAGAGTTACTACTGCTGAAATAGGTATAAGGGAGTTTACAGGAAGCACTCCATTGCTTGAGAGAGTGCAGCATAAGTCCTAATCTCTGCACCACCATTGGTCAGGGGTTTGGGGCTATAGCCCCACTTCCTCTCCATCCCTTCCCAGTACCTTTGTGAGCAAAGACCATTTCTGACACTTGAAGGAATGCAAGAACCATCAGTTCTACCTAGTCCCTTTTTGGGAAAGAGGTTCACCCCCTGCTCCCCTTGGTATCTGCCTACAACATCTGAGATCACCTGGGTATTCCCTCTACTTCTCTGGAAATGTCCTAGGAGCTGATACCTCCCATCAGAGCCTGAGGACAGTGCAAGCTAATAATACAATATTCTGCACCTCTCATCCCGACTAGGACCCACCCAGACCTGCAGTCTATCTCCTTCCTGACCTGCATCAACTTTGTAGTCAAGCTGATTCCCTTTCCTGTCCAGTGACTGTCTGCCATTTATTCCAGTCATTTTGAAACATGCACAAAACCAGAATTAGGCTCTGGACCTTACTAAAGCAGCTGACCACAAATCTTGTGTCTGCATTTGTGTTAAAGGTAATTAGTGCAAGGCAAAGAAGTGGGCCTTGTTATCTTGCTCTGTAATTGGCAAATACTACTAAGCCAGATCACACCCACTCTGCCTGGCACCTGATCCTTTCCAGCTGTTCCAAACACCCTGCTTGATACTCCACAAACTGATAACTACAGGAACTACCATTCTTCAATGCAAAGGGTGTGCTTGGAGCCATTTCCAGCATTTGCTGGTTGCTTAGAATTCTCCTACAGTTTCCTTTCAAAAACCCACTAACTTAGAGCAATACTACATTTCATCTGCTG
>NW_005842134.1:1453321-1460725 GCF_000455745.1 Alligator sinensis | reverse complement strand
GCCCACCCCCCTTTACCTGAGGCAAGCTACCACTTTTATTCTCTCCCCTCCAGCTTGGCATTGGTTGCAGGCAGAGTGGGGTGGAGCTAGCCCAGCCTGGAAGCTCCCTTTAACTCCTTCCTTGCCAGGGGAAAGCCACTAACCAATCACAAGAGGTTTCTTTTACATTTTTTACTAGTTTATCTTCCTAGCAAAATGATAGATTCACTAAATACCTTGCTGCTTAAACTGCAGGGCAGCCAGTAGCCAGCTGCAGTTCAAACTTCCTGAACATTAAACCTCACCAATAACTCAAACGGAGGTGAAGACCCCATCTCTTAAATGAGGAGCCTGTGGCAGAAGGCCTCCTCTGTTTCTCCCCAAAAACTCTGTGACAATTTGGTTAAGATGGGCCCAGCAGAGGATATACACCGTACCCTATCTCTTTAGGTAACCTGAGCTGGATATATTCCTGATGGAGGGGGGAAACCTGCTCCCTCTGTCTACGTGACTGGCATCACATACCTGGGTGAGGGGCTTGGTCTACCTGGGGAACTAGGAACTGCCAGTCTGCCCAGCAACTAGTGATGCTTTCCAAATTGGTTGGCTGACAGCCAACAGGTGCTGGCCTCCATTGGACCAGGTCACAAGGGCTATATAAGTGAAGGACTGCCCAGAAGGAGGAAGTAGCAGCCATGAGGAAGACTGAGAGAGAGAGAAGAGCTGTACCATCTGAAACTTGCTCTCTCTCTCTCAAAACTCATGATCAAGGAACTGCCTGCCTCCAGAGGGAAACTCCACCTGCCTCTGGATGATACTTGTGAGTAAGCTACCTGAGATCTAACTAGATATATAGCTTGCAGTAACTCAGATGCGTGATCAAAGGCTACCCAGCCATGCCAGTTTGCTCTATGGGATTTCTGTGATATTGCTCTACCCTGTACCCTATTCCAACCCTACCCCTTGTAACCAATAAAGTTCTCCTTTGTACCTAGCATGGGAGACTTATTGGGAGTGGGTCTAGATTATGCCTTGGGGTCCCCTTGGTTCAACTGACTAAGGGAGACCACTGCTTGTGCTTCTGACTGAGGGAAGCATCCCAAGTTCTTGAAGTGAATCAAGTACCCTCGAGGGCTACTAGGCCTGTGTTTCTCAGGGTGCGCAGAGCCAGAATCAAGCCCAGCCCTGGGTGGTGGCAGTGTTACCCCCAGACTAGCAGGTGTGCTCCAGGAAGGGGGTTGGCCAGATGTGAGGCGCCGCCAGGGAGGCACTCGGAACCTGGAAGGTGGTCGGGCACAGTGAGCCCATTTAGTTCTGGGTTTTCTGCTGCTTTCCCACATGAGGGGCAGTGTCATAGTGGTTTCTGTGAGGTAGGACCTAGCTACTGCACTGAGACCACAAATCCTTTCCCACAGGCCCAGTAAGCAGCTGCTCTCAGATGTCAACTTATTTTGATTATTACTGACTTTGTCAATTCACATCAATAAAGTAGAGGTGAAAAGCCTCAAATCTTGGTACCAACCTCCTGTCCCAGCCAATCCATCTCAGTGGCATTACAACAAGATTAACAAAAATTGATGTTAGACGCAATCCATTGTGAAACAAGAGGTACGATGATTTGCTTGACACCTTCAACTTGGTAACCTGAGTTTTTGCTTCACCTTCTAGCTTGATTTCTGGTAAAGACAATGGAGAAATATGAGATTCCTAACTATAGGCAGGGGATTAAGTGCTGAGGTCTTCCTGATGAGGCACATGGGGACAAAGAATATGTTTGCTGTGACGAGACAGATCCATCAAAGGAACCAAGAACCAAAGAAGCAGTGCTTTAAGAGGTGACCATCTTGGACAAACTCAAGCATGCCCATATTGTATCCTGTCATGAGCATTTTCCAGGATTATTGTGATGGTAGCTCCCTAGAGGAACACATTAAGTTGAGGAATAAAAAGAACTTCTCTGAGAATACAGTCATGTAGTGGTTTGTATAGTAAGCCATGGCTGTTCAATACATCTACTCCAGAAAAATCTTGCACAGAGAGATCAAAGCATCCAATGCATTTCTCACCAAAAAAGGCATACTGAAACTGGGGGAATCTGGTATTTCTAAGGTCATGAATAGCACCTTGAACATAGCATGCACTTATGTAGGCATGCCCTACAATGTGAGCCCAGAGCAATTCAAGGGTGTGCCATACAGTTCCAAGTCTGACATGTAGGCACTGGGGTGTGTTCGCTTTGAACTGTATGCCTTAAAGCCATCCTTCAATAGAATCAATTTTGTCAGCATGTTTTATAAGATTATGAAATGTGAGTATGCCGCCATGCCACATTCTTACTCAGAATCCCTGCATAGTTTGATTTAAAACCATGCTGGAGAAGTACCCAGAAAACAGACCTAGTGCCAGCTGCATCCTCAATATCCATATGTCCAGCAAGCAAGGCCCTCTAGGCTCACCACAGAAGGGAAGACTTTGGCCAAAGTCAGCTCCACCAAGTGCACAGAGCTGTGACCCAAAGGAGCAATCTGGCATTCTAGACAGCAGCTCGGATTACTTGGAAGACTTTGAGCATGATAATGTGTAGAACATAGAACATACTCCTTCCACTTCAGACCAGTGAGCTGTAAAGAAAGATCACCCAGTCATCAGCTATCCCTCAATATGAGGGTGATGTCAGAGGGGCAGGGGTGAGGATTACTGGTGAGTTTTAAGATGGCTGAATAGTCCAACCCATGCTCTGCAAGTTTTTCCACAGATATTACAAGTGGTACCCTGGTGGGGGCACAAATGTTAGCCAGAATGTTGTGCACTTCCCTTCCTCCTCTCCCATTTCTCAGCTTCCTGAGCAAGACGGTTCTCTTTGAAATGGGCTGTGGCTTGATGTATGGTGCAGTGCCATTGAAGCCTGTTACCAGCCAGCACTTCCTAATTTGTCGGGTCAATGCCACAGTTCTTAAGGTATGCAAGAAAGAGATAGGTAAAGCTTACTAACTGTCCATGTGGACAGTACTCTGGGTTAGCATCTCCTTTATATCTAGGCAGTGTCTAATAATTGGTTCAAATAGTAAGTAATATCTAGGAGCACCCAGGGCTTAAACATTAGGTGGGAGGAGGGGAAGGACAGCAGGTCTGAAATCTAAGAAATTGGAAGGAGAGAGGGATGAGATTTTGACAGTTCATTTTAACTGGCAGGGCTGTGGGTTCAGAGTGAGGGGCAAGGGCAGGGGCAGGGCACTAGTATATCAGTGCTGCTCAGCACCACAAAGCAACTGTGGGGACAGCCGCAGCTGGACCCCCATCCTGGTGAGCAAAGGGGGCAGGGGGACCTCTGATTTCCTATGATGATAAAACCAAAACCAAATGCCAAAATATCTAGGTATTTAGAATGTATTTTTGTATGATGATTGAACAAGTGGTAGGCTTCCAAATCACTTTAAAATTGTAAATATATCAATAAAACATTTGTTCTGAACTGATATATCTATATATAGTGTTTCATTTTAATTGTGGAAAAATGCAGATTTGGGAGGTTTTAATCACCACAATGAGCACATCTTCCAGGTGATAGCTGCCCAGATGGCAGAGCAGGGCACTGGAAGATATGGCAGCAGTGTCACATGAAGGCCAACTGTGCAGCCACAGCCTGCTGACAGCTGGCCCATAGGTGCAGGCAGCTCTGCTACAGTGCCCATACCACAGCCCAGGCAGCCGTGCAGTGCCCAGCTGGGTCTGAGGGGCACAGGCAATGGGGCCGCAAGTCCAAGGGGGCAGATGGTGTTGCAGGTGGCAGCAGGTCACAGCCAGGTAGCAGTCCCTGCTGCTGGAGAGCTGCAGCGGGTAGAGAGTGAAGGATACACTCTAGGTCAGGGCTGCTGCAGCAGTCCGGCTGGCGCAGGTGGCTAGTGTTCCCAAACACCAACTGGCCGGGCCTCAGAATCTCCTGAGGGCAAGTAACTGTAAGCAGCTTGCCAGGACAGATTTTTATACTGCTGGAGCCAAGGGAAATCCAAGGGTCAAAAAAACCCACATAGAAAAAAAGTGGGGTGGCATGCACAGAGGCAGCCTGGAGCCACATTCCAGCTGCCAGCCAGGCTCCAAGCTGCAGGAGCAATGTGGCTACATCATCTCCGGCCCCCAGGACCGCAGGTAAGGATGCTGGGGCAAACACAGTTGCTACTAGTTGTCCCCAGGGAACCAAATGTCCATACTCATCTGGACACGGCCTATCTGTCCATTTTTGGATTCACCCTAGGTCCGCTACACACAGCTATAGTGTAAAATTGCTATTACAGTGCATCACCACTACACTAGGTGGTAATGTAGCAGGTTCAACTAACAAATAGATACCCTGGGATGGTTGTGGACAGAGGACATTTGCATTGGTGTAACTTATACCAGTGTAGTTTTAACCCTGGATTCAGTCCTGACCTGGATTTAACCCTGATTTTTCCCAGAGCAGTTCTACACTGGATTCAAGTTAGTCACACCGGTAAAGGACTATACATTTTCTTTCTTCTTCTTGTTTACATCAGTGTAAAGGCTCATTACACCATGTGAATGTGTCATGTATCCAGGGTCCCAGAGGTATGTGATTTCAGTGTAGGAGTGAGGATATACCCTATAATAAGTATGGAACTTACCCAACATCTGAATATTACAGAAGGGTGCTTGTTAAGGCAGTAGGATAGATTCATCCAAATTGATGTGTGTACTGGGAGCTGAATAAGATCTAAAGAAGGGTCTCATCTATGGCCCTGAATTGAACACACTAAATTTTGAGGGATTTGAAATCTAGACCTAAACCAAGGTTGGCTTCTACTTCTCAGGATATGAAGCTCTTGCTTGGCCTGCCTTGTACTGTCTTTCTTTTCTTTTAGACCAGTGCAGCTCACCTGACAGATCACTAACCTCCAGACCCTTCAGCACAGATTTACAAGGTATCTTCACATTTTTACATTGCTGATGAAGCACAGATCAGGATAGTAAAGAAGGGATGAATGAACGGGGTCAGACAAAATCAAAACTCCTCTCTGAACTCATCTGATGTATAGCATCCAGCACTGCTACCTACAGATGAGATAAACCTGAGAGCAGACATGGGAAACAAACCACAGCAAAGGAGATTGTTCTGAATAGTAGTAGGAATGGCAGGCGGACTTCAATTGTCATGAAATTCCAAGCATCCTCTGAAGGCTGTAGATTCAAATAGTGTTCAGAGGAACATCCAAACATCTAGGTGATTAATCAAACCCTACACAGTCTGGGAAGCACTGGAAATTCTTTATCTTGTCCCAAAATGGCTTCCTGTATTGACAATCTCACTGTTCTCATGCAAGTCTGGTAGGTCCATGGCAAAGAAAGCCAGTCTGTCCTACAGTTTCAGGCTGGTGTATAAAGTACAACACTAAAGAGCTCTTATCCCACACTGCTTTGGTGAGGCTTGCAGCACTAATACAAGACTTACACAGGGCCTTTTCTTCCCAACTGCACTGTGGCCATATCCCATACAGGGACACAGAAGAGTGAAGAGACTTTTTCAAGGGCATGTAAGGAATGAGGTGTGAAGAGGCCACACTGGTGGGAGGGAGTGTGAATGGTGGTAAGGTGGGTTGTGGGGAAAGGTTTGTAATGTATGAGAGGCTGGACCTGTGTTCTGTGAAGTGATGCTAGTGTGGTACACAAGGGTGTGTGTCAGAAAGTGTTTTGTAGGCACCTCTGCTGTGTGTGATGTACCTGAGGAGAAGGATTAGTGGGCTGCAGATTAATGGAAGTGCATGGAGCTGGCTGTGCCTGGGAAGGAGGCACTGCATGGCAGCTAACTCCTGCATGGTGTTGGATGGAGATGTTTCATGAAGAGTTATGTGTCGGGTGGATCTGTGGTAAGACCAGCATGACAGCAGTCTAATACTGTAGCACAGCTCCTGGACTCTCTTAAGCAAACAGCTAATCTGCCTCCGCCACTGCAGAGTCTAAGGACGACACAAATATGGCCAATTATCCTGATGATTTTGAAAAAGTGGAGAAGCCCACCCTGGAAGAGGTGGTGAGCAGTGCTCACTGCACCATAGGGGTGCCAGTGGGCAGTGAGGCCTTCCATGAGGAACAGATGGGTCATGCTCCCTGAACACTTCACAGGAGATGTGCAAAGGTGAGGTAAAAGATTTATGTAGCCGGTCTCTCACCTTCTGGCTTTTCCAGCTTCTCTGCAACCCTGCCAGTGCTGGGGAAATAGATGTAGCTGATTGTATACTTTGACTTTACTTTTCTTTCCTGGAAACAAGGTCAACTGATGAAGTGATCCTTGTTTTTCTCCACATTATGAAGGAATTCACTCAACCTCAGCCCATCTCCCTCATGTGTCCAAGAAGGTTTTGCATTAGAACCCATAGTTCTTTGATATATGCATCCCTCCAGGTGACTGAGAAGTATAAGTTGAGATGTGAGTATGAGATATGAGACAGGCAATAGGAGTAAGGTATGACTCCATGCCCCACCCCCAGTAGCTATTGGTACTTTTCTTGGGGAAGGAGCAAAATGCAGTCACCATAGCCCATTCTCTCTGCTAAATCTGCAAGTTTAACCTGGTAGAGTTCCTACCCATCCCTCAGATAGGAAAGTATGATTATCCCCATTATACAAAGCCAGAAGGTCACATGCCTTGGCTAAAGCCACACAGCACATCAAGGCAGGGCTGAGATTAGAACTCAGTGGGCGCATCTACACAAGATGCTACATCGCTGTAGCACCACACTACGTAGCATTGGCAGGCACAAACCATGATGCCGCAGCTATGTTGCCATAACAATGTGCTCCTTCACTATAGCAAGTTGCTACAGAAGCATAGCAGCTAAAAATAGCTGTGCACCGTCGGCATGGTGCAGTATAAGCTGTTACTACACCATCATTTGGTACTTCCAAAAGGAAGTACTCAATGATGTGCAGTAACAACAGCGCCATAGGGGCACATGTAGACGTGCATGTATTTAGTATATTTAGTTTATACAAGTACTAAATGACTGCGCAGTAACAACTGCACAATCAGCGTCTCGTGTAGACGCAACTGATGGATTTACTTGCTCCCCCAGACGATGCTTATGAACATAAAGCTATAGCAGACCATAATGCCTCAGGCTGAATTGCTGAGTAACAATAAATGTCAGCCTTCGCTTTACTTAAACACACTGACAGCTGAAGTGCTGTGATGCTTCTGCTCTGTTTCCTCTATAACAGACTACTGCCAGGAAAAAGGATATATTTATTCCCTCCTTGTCCATTCAGCTTTCTGTAGTCCAAAAAGAACATCTGTTACAGGTTCTGTATAGAATAGGTGAAACTAGGAAACACATTCATAGATTCATCGATGTTAGGGTCGGAAGGGACCTCAATAGATCATCAAGTCCGACCCCCTGCATAGGCAGGAAAGAG
>NW_005842134.1:1446755-1453218 GCF_000455745.1 Alligator sinensis | reverse complement strand
AGGCAGCCACAAGGTCGCCTCTCAACCTTCTCTTGCGGAGGCTGAAGAGGTCCAGGTGCCCTAGTCTCTCCTCATAGGGCTTGGCCTGCAAGCCCTTAAGCATACGAGTGGCCCTTCTCTGGACCCTCTCCAGGTTATCCACATCCCTCTTGAAGTGCGGCGCCCAAAATTGCACACAGTACTCCAACTGCGGTCTGACCAGCGCCCGATAGAGGGGAAGTATCACCTCCTTGGTTCTGTTATCGTGCATCAGCAGATGCATGACAAAAGTGCCATTAGCTTTTCTGATGGCTTCGTCACACTGCCGACTCATGTTCATCTTGGAGTCCACTAGGACTCTAAGATCCCTTTCTGCTTCTGTGCCACCAAGCAGGTCATTTCCTAGGCAGTAGATATGCTGGACATTTTTCCTCCCTAGGTGCAGCACTTTGCATTTCTCCTCGTTGAATCGCGTTCTGTTGTTTTCTGCCCATATGTCCAACCTGTCCAGGTCTGCTTGTAGTTGTTCCCTGCCCTCCGGTGTGTCCACTTCTCCCCACAGTTTTGCGTCATTCGCAAACTTGGACAGAGTACACTTCACTCCCTCGTCCAAGTCACTGATGAAGACATTGAAGAGTATCGGTCCAAGGACCGAGCCCTGCGGGACCCCACTGCCCACACCCTTCTAGGTCGATGTTAGCCTTCATTGTATATTCTTCTTATTGAAACCTACACATACACCAATATGATTTTAACAGTTAATCTGTCCGGTAATATCAGCAGCTAGAACATAAGTAAGTGAGTAAAGAAAGGTTGGGACTGACAGCTGAATAAAATGTGACAACTATAGACACTGTCTGTTCTACCAGTGACATGAGACATTATCTCATCCCTCTGATAACTACCAATGTTCTTACATGGATAAAGAGCTACTGGAAGAGAACATGGGGGAGTGGAAGGGGATGGGAGAGATGTAGCAGTATCTTAGGGGAAGAGAAATTTACAAGAAAGTAATTTAAAAGTTACTCAGTTGAGAAATTAAACAAGTCAAAGGAAAGGATGAAAGTAAAGCCCCAACAGAAATCACTCATAATTTTTATACAAACATTGGCAGAGCAGTTATGCTGCCCTGCCATTTTGAGATGAATTTTACTTTGATTCCAGTTTCCCAAGACCATACACAGCCTTATAAAAACAACTGATAATAAACTATTATAGTTACAGCTCTGGGAGGTGCCAAATTCTTCTTACAGGACCCACATCTTGTTCTGATGCAGTGAGTTATATTAGTAAAAACATATATAAGGCATCCTGAGATCTCCACAGTGGCAGTGCACAGGTCTGTATCTGCCCACTAGCCCAGGGTCTCAACTTGGGTATGGAAATAGAGTCCCACAAGTCCAGTCTGATCATTACTGTGAAGCCACTTGTAGTATAATAATAGGTAAAAGCCATCACTAGTATTCTGACTATAGTTGAATCAGTACCTGCCCCTGCTTGTTCCAAACACTGCCTGGTGCTACATACTTAAGAACTGCAAAACACACACTTGGATTTTCTTAACAAAGTGCTAAACCTGTTGAATACAGATAGATGTTCAAGTGTTTCATGATCATGACAGCCACTCTCCATTGCCACCTTTCAGACAATTTTCCTCAGCACAGCTTTATCTCACAATTATGTAATCACTGAAGAAAGCTGGGACTTTCATAGTCACAATGTAACACCATGGCTACCTAGTCATAAATAACAGCACCGGACATCGACACCAGTTTAATGCATGAGAATACATAAAAAACGTATTAATCCAAAAACTGCTGTACTGTATATTGTGACCCAGTTCAGCATCTTCTCCAGAAACAATTATTTCTGCTTCTTTTTCAGAATTCCTGTGACCCTTGCTAACATGAACAGCTCAACTGAAGAAACACTTGTGACTAAATCAGGCTTCAGTCTCAAGTGGTTTTCTATTTTTCAGCTGCTCTCAACATGGATACCAGTTCACACATCAAGCTAAGCTGGGTGATTCATCCTTTACAGGTCCAGCACTTCACTCACAGAACCAATTACTGAAATCAATCCACAAGCTGGAAACTCCTTGCAGTAAGAAATATTCCAGTAGGTCTGGTTTCCTCCATGCTGGCCACATCTACACGAGATGCTTACTGCATAGTAACTCATTACTACTATGCAGGAGCTCATTATTACGGCGCAGTAGCATCGCCAGGCACAAACTGTGATGTGACACTACTGCACAGTAGTAACGAGCTACTGCACAAGAGGTATCACTAGGCAACTGTGGCAGGACACTACTATGCAGTAATGCTGTATACTGTGCAGTCATTTAGTACTTGGCTATGTAAGTACTCAATGACTGCACAGTAACAACTGCACAGGGGGCAGCTCGTGTAGACCTGCCCACTGGGCAGGTCTACACATGCATTAGTTCCAGGAGCAGTTTACTCTCGAGTAAACTACTCAAGAGTAAATGCTCCCAGACAGGCATCTACACATGCAGGGAAGTGGGAGCAGATTTGCTGCTCCTAGCAACAAACTGCTCTCACTTCCTGTGGCCCTTCAATGGGCCCCTGCCATCACTAGGGGAACCTGGAGGCTAGGGAGAGCTGAAGGCTCTGACCACAGCTGCCTGTGGCTGGCAGCCGTCTTCAAAAGGCAGTCCCACTCCATGCTCCCTGGCCAGCCACTTCTCTGGCAGTGACAGCCAGTGCCTCAGGCTCCTTCTAGCCATGGTGCTGGCCCTGCTGAGACCCTGCCATGACTGCCATCTGGCCCAGGGCAGTCTGGGCCCTGTCAGTTCCCCCATGTAGCAACTGCCTGGCCAGCCTCACCAATCCATCCCAGGCCCTCCACTGCTGTGCAGCTGCCACCTGGATCCCATCCTGCTGGCCAGATCCTGGCAGGAATGTCAACAACATGTTTCTGGACACCACTGACAGGGTCATCTATGCTCTCCTGGGCCTGAAGCCCTGCCACCTTTGGGCCTACCAGGCCAGCCAGGGCTGGTGGCTTCATGTTGTCCAGACCACTTAGGACAACATGCAGTGGCTGGCAGTATTCTGCATGACCCGGGCCACCTTCCAGGATCTACTGGAGCAGCTCTGGAGTGGCAGGACACCTGAAGTGGCAGGACACTGCCATGTGGCATCCCCTCCCTGCAGGCACCCAGCTGATGATCACCCTGCTCAAGATGGCCACGCCCATCAGCCTCTGCTATGTTGTCCACATCTTTGGTGTGGGCAAGGTCACTGCTGGGGCATATGGTGCTTCACATGCATGACCCCCTGGAGGTGGTGGTGGGGTTCCATGCCCTGGGCTTCCCTCAGTGCATCAGGGCCCTGGACAGGACCCACATCCCCATCACCTGCCCACTCCACAGCAACCACCTCTACTACAGCTGGTGAGGCTTCCAGTCCATCATGCTCCAGGCTATCATTGAC
This sequence comes from Alligator sinensis, assembly GCF_000455745.1. NCBI lineage: Eukaryota > Metazoa > Chordata > Crocodylia > Alligatoridae > Alligator > Alligator sinensis. Next base: position 1,449,781 of record NW_005842134.1, on the reverse strand, counting down.
CACCGCAGCACCTTCACAAACATGAGCGCCAGCTGGGCAGGTAGTGCCTATGACACCCGCATGTTTCAGAACTCCACCCTGCCAGCCCTGGTGTAGAGCAGGTGCTTCGTGCCGAGAGTGCCAGACCTCCAGCTGGGCATGGTGGTAGTCCCACCCCTCCTCATTGGGGACCCCCCTACCCACTCCTCCCTTGGCTCATGCAGCCCTACACTAGCCAGCTGGACCCCCACCAGGCACACTTCTAAAAGTGCCTGGGACAGATCTGCACCATCATGGAGTGTGCCTTCAGCTGGCTGAAGGGATGCTGGTGCTGCCTGACTGCTGGCCTCAAGTTCACCGAGTCATTGTTGCAGCTGAGGCCAACATCCCCCTAGGTCATGCATGCTGCATAACACCTGTGAGGCCTGGGGGGAGCTGTTTAATGAGGTCTGGGTGAGGAGGCACAGCAGGCAAAGGATGCCTGACAGTGGGAGCACCAGCTGTAGTGGCAGCAAGAGTAGCGGGCACCCCCGGCTAAGGCCCCGGGTGAGCTGCACATCCACCAGTGGAGGCCACAGCACCAGGTGCAACAGGCACTGGTCTACCACCTCCTGCACTCCCTGCTGTAGCCCATCTGAACAGCTGCTCATGGACCTGTGCCACTGCCCACCCCCAGCACCACACGTACTGTGGACAGTTCTCTGAAAAACACTGTATTCCCCTCACAGAAACAGACCCCTGCTCTCCCCTCCCTCCTCCCTCCCCCACAACAGAGCCCATCCCCTCTCCCTCCCTCCCTCCCCACAGAACACCTCCACCACCCACCCCACCCATCACCAATAAAACACCCTCTTCCCTGTGTAAACTATTCACATTGTTGTGTTTGTGCATGAACTCCCAAGATGGGGGGCTATGGGGTGAAGGTGATTAGGGGGCAGAGCCCAGAGACATGTGCCCAGCACCCTGGCCTCTGACTGTGTTCCCACAGATATGCACACCACAGCGAGCCCAGCAGGTGGGTAGATGGCCCAGGGTGACAGCAGCTGCTGCTCTCCTGGTGCATCCATCTCCTCCTCCAGCAGCCAGTGGCCAGCAGGGTCTGCGCATGGTGCTGGGCCTGTTGCAGGCAGCTCCTGCTCTGTGGCCACATGGAGCCAGGGTGAGTGGCAAGGCTGGGCCCAGGCAGAGGGGGTTGGTGGCAGGAGACCTGGGGCAGGGGCTAGGGCTGGGGCTCCTAGTCTGTGAAGGTAGCACTAGACCTCCTCCCAGGCCTAAGTAGAGGCTGCTGCTGGGTGGCGGGCAGCTGCCAGGGAGTAGGCAGGGCTGCAGGTGGGGCCATGGAAGTGAGCAGCCATGAAGGTGACAACCAGGGCCAGGATGGTGTCCAGACCCTAGCTGTCATCCTCTGTCGCCACTACTGCCCTGGCCACGAGCACAGCCTGCCACTCCAGGACCGCAATATGGTGCTCCTCCAGGGCCAGGAGCCTTGCTTTAAACTCCCAGTCCACCTGGTCCCATGGCTCCAACCAGGTGACATCCTCTGCCCACCACACCTGTGAGTCCACCAGCTGCTCCTCAGACACTGTCGCCAGCCAGTCCAGGAGGAGGGTCTTGTCCTCCTCTGACGGAGCAGGCACATACACCAGGCCCCTGCCAAAGGTGACAGTGACCCAGAGCTGCTAACTGCAGGACCTTCAGAGCCATGAGAAAAAAGCTGTTTGTGAGAGTTTGCAACATTTCTGAGATAAGATGCTCTGTACCAGCCTTAGATCAGGGGTAGTGCATGCATGGGTGCCCATGGACCATGGTAAGTCAGCCAAGCAGGCCCTGGTACAGGCAGCCACCAGCTGAGCTCCCTGTCCCCACTTACTCCCCAGGGGCTGGTGGACTGCTGGGTGCTGACTGAAGGCAGCCTGCCTCCCCCATCCCCTTCCCAGGCCAGGACAGGCCTGTCTCCTGGCAGCACCTGCTGCCATGGCCTCAGACCCACCCACCCCACTTCTCCTCCTGCAAGCCAACTTGTCTCCTGTGCTGCTACCAAGCCCATGGTGCCCAGGCTCGGGGAGTGAGGGGCTTCCAGCCGACTGGGATGCAAAGCTGGTGGCACCCCTGCCTGAGAGTGCCGCTGCTGAGAGTGTGCCAGGAATGTCATAAGGAGCTGTTTGTGAGGACTGAGAGGTGCCCAACTCACTATTCCCTGCTGCCGCTCCTTCCCATGGTGTCCCAGGCACAACCTGAGAGCCTGACACGGGACCCTGAGCTTTGATGGTGTAGTGGGCAAGCCCACAGTGCCCTGTAACCTCTGCTGACACCTAGAGGACTATCTGTGGCTGCAATACACATCCTTGTCCTCCACAACTGAGGATGACATTGCCGCCGGCATGGACGCATTCCTCCACATGTGAAAGACCTGTGTCTGCCTAGCTGAGGGGGCATAGGCTGCTTAATAAAGTTTTGTACTGTCTCCTGCCTCCCTGTGTGACTCCAGAGGCCAGTGGGAGCACAGCCAGGCTGGGCAGGGGCAGGGGGGGGGTGCAGGGAGGCTCTCTGCCCAGTGTGGGGCTTACTGTGTGGCCCAAGTCTGTTCCCACTGGCAGTGAGGATATGCAGCTTCCAGTGGTGTCCTGGGATACAGAGGCATGGAGCCTGGCTGCCTGGGCAGAGGTCTCCTCTGGGGAGGAGCTGGATCTCCTGAGGGCCAGATGGCCTTCAGGGCAGGGCTGGTGGGGGAGGCACTGGCCCGGGCTGATGGAGCTGTTTGATGAGGCTGGGGGCAGGGACCATGGCAGGATGCGAGGTCACAATGGAGGCTTGGGCAGGCCACCCATGCTAGAGTAAACAGCATGTCTTCAGCCAGCATCCCCAGGGTGTGAGGATGTTGTCCAGCTGCCACATAAAGGGCATGGACTTATGGGCAGTGTCCCAGGAGAGAAAGGGGGGAAAGACCTCAGACAAGAAAAGAAAGTTATGAGAGACAGGAGAAAGAAAAACAACCACACAGGGAGGACAAAACAAGAAAAAACTACCTACCTTCAACAGGAGCCGCA
>NW_005842134.1:1442330-1446724 GCF_000455745.1 Alligator sinensis | reverse complement strand
AGAGAAAGAAGCCCGGGCGGCTCATTAGCCGCGCCTTTATTCAGCTGAGGTCAGCCGGTGATGTCACGAGGAATCCCCGTCCGGCAGGAATAAAGGGGGCAGACGGATGAGGAAGGGGAGGAGAGAGGAAGGACCCAGGGAGTGTGGGGATGCCAGGCCCCCTCCAGGATCATCACTGGGAAGAGAGAGCAGTGAACAGAGCCAAAGGAGGCTCCTGATGCCAGCCACAGCGACCGGGAACAAGCTGCCAGCGCTGGAGGCAAGTGGGAAGTAGCACCATCAGCCTGCAAGAGCTGCAGCAGCAGAGGAAACAGCAGAGGACATGCAGGAATCACCACCACCGCAGGTGGGAGTACTGGGGACAGGAGAGAGGAAGAGGAGCTCTACCCAGCAAGAGAGCCTCAACAGAAGCAAACAGAAGGATTGCAGAGGACTCAGGCATTGATCCTGAGTGTGCGGGAGAGCCAGCCACTCATCAGGAAACAGCAAAATCTTCAGACAGGGACGGTCCAGAGAGGAGAGGAGCAAGATAGCCCAGGGCATATAGAGGCAGGGGAAGGAGGGGAAGGGAGGACCCGAGCAGGGGTCAGCTCCTAGGCAGGCCATAGGGAGCTCGGCACCCAGGGTCTGATACAAGAGACCTGGGAAGGAAGTTGCTTTTTGTTGTTCTTTTGGTGTTTCTTTTGAGTTTCCCCGTGTGAAGGGGTTGAGGGATAGGAGACTACGTGAGAGTAGGAGAGACATGGCGGAGTTCATAAGTCAGCCTGTCGAGTCAAGGTCGGGGAAAAGCTCCTCCTAGGAGAGTACGGACAACACGAGCAAGACTGGTGAACACAAATCATAACGGAATAAGCGAATCAGCCTCGGAAGTCAGTATCCTGAACCGGAGGGAGATTGGGAGACTCTACAGTAGTAGAAGAAGAGGTACGTGGTCACAAAGGCATGACTACTCATCGAGGTGGTGTGAGGATGGGGTGTAGGGGTGGCAGAGCCCTGCTAGTGACCACTGGGCCACCCATGCCATAGAAGATTCCCCGGATAGTCATTCCCCCCACTGGGAAACACTCAAGTCATGGCAGAAGAGATAGGGGAAGGCTTCCCGTGGAGGGAACCTCAACACAGCATTTTTAGGGAGGCTGTAGGGCATACACCCTTCTGTGCGCGAGCCAAGGTAGCACATGACCGATTACTTGAGACCTGGCAGTCACAGGCAGCCCCCGACCAGCAGTTGTGATCTGTGATGGTGACCCACTGTGCCCATAAGGCCTTGACCTTTATGCAGCACTGGCTTGCTGACCGATTATGTCTGTACTCCTGCATGTGGCCTGCTGTATGTGGCACAGGCTTTCATACATGTGTGTGTTGAAGCACCTGCTCCAGGCAAACTGCCTCTGGACCTCAGCCTCATCCCACAGTGCTACAAGGTCCATGGTCTCCTCCTGGCACCAGTTCTTGCCCCAGGAGGCTGCGTGTGGTGTCAGGGACAATGCCAGTGTGGCTTTCTTGACAACCTGCTGGGCCTCCATGGCACAGTCCAGGTGCTGCCAGGCCTGGACAGGTGCCTGCAGTGCCCAGTGCAGGAATATGGTGCATGATAGCGCTGTGCTAGGGACCAGCACCAGGGTCTGGGCAAGTTGGTGCAGCTGCCTGGGGGCCACTGGAGCAAACCCCAGTGGGCAGAGGCTGGCTACAGGTAGCTCAGGCTGCTGCTGGGCCTTGACAGCTGCCTGCAGCACCCAGAGCAGCACAACAGCATGGGAGAGGCAGCCATGTGATGACAGTGTGCCAGGGACCAGTGCCGGGGTCCAAGCAGGCTGCTGCAGCTGGCCTCGGGCATCTGCTGTGGGACCCAGTAGCCAGAGGCTGGCTGTAAGTGGCCCAGGGCCCCAGGGCCCCAAGGCCTTTTAAAGTCCAGGGGCTGGGACAGGCATAGAGCCACCCCAGCCCTGGGACTTGAGCAGCTCCTGGCCCTGTAGCCCTGAGGCTAGCCTAAGGGTGACCCCCTGGTGGTGGGGCTGACTGGGAGTAAATTTGCTCCCAGTCAGCATCTACACTTGCGTTACTGCACAGTAACTACTCCAGAGTTAATTTACTACTGGCATTTTCAGGTAGCAAATTAACTGCGGAGTAGAGCAAATTATTGCTCAGTAAGTGTCTGCATGTGTAGACGATCATGCTTACTGTTCAGTCATTTGCTCTACTGCACAGTAAAGCTTCTCATATAGATACACTCACTGGCCTGTAATTTCCCAGATCCTCCTTCTTCCCTTTCTTAATGATTTGCCCTCTTCCAATCTACATTTGCCCTCTTCCAATCATCTGGCACCTCACCCAACCTCTACAAGTTATCAAAGAGGATAGCCAATGGCTCTGAAAATAGGTCAGCCAATTCCTTCAGTACTCTAGGGTGCACCCCATTTGGCCCTACTGACTTGAAAGCATCAATCTTCTCTAAGTAATCCCAACCCTGTTCTTTTATTACTCTAGGCTGTTCGTCTGCTTCCCTACCTTTGCTGCCAACTGCACTTGTCATCTGGTAGCTGCCCCTATTTGTGAAGGTTGAAGCAAAAAAAAATTAAATACTACAGCCTTTTCTGGATCATCCATAACTGGATTGCCTTCTGCATTCTGATAGAGACCGGTGGTTTCTCTGGTCTTCATTTTACTTTTGATATGCTTATAGAATATCTTTTTAGTGTCTTTAACATCTCTTGCCAGTGACATCTTAAATGCCTTGGCCTTGCTAATTTTCTCCCAGCATGACCATGAGATACCCTTGTACTCTTCCCTAATACCAGAACTAAGTTTCCACTTCTTATAGGATTTTTTTTCAGGTTTCAACTCATTGAAGAATTGCTGTCTAGCCAGGCCGGTCTCCTGTTACACTTCCCATTCGTCCATTACATCCAGGTAGCTTGCTTCTGAGCCCTTAAATGGGCCTTCTTAAATTACAGCCAACTCCTTCAGCATTTATACACATGCTCTAAGAGTGGTGGGGAGGACATTTTAATTAGAGGAGCTCCAAGAAGTCGCTCTAATTAAAGTGCCCGAAGCCTCTTGTGTATCAGTACCCCGCACTGAAAAATGGCAGCAAAGGCACTTTAACTAAGGCTCATCATATGAGCCTTAGTTAAAGCACTCCCACTGCCATTTTTCAGCATGGGGACGCTGATGCATATGATGCTGAAGCCTGCTGGAGCTCAGTAATTACCATTGTCCAGGAGACTTAATTAATTGAGTCTACTCTGATATGCTGTAATTGCAGCATGTCAGAGCAGCCTCGCTGCTCATGTATAGGTGCTCCTTATCCCCTCAGCTTTGCCTCCCAGGGAATCCTGCCCACCACTTTCCTGCATCTGTTTAAGGCTGCTTTATGCCCAAGGGCACTTCCAAAATTTGCTCTCAGCCCCTTCCTTTGGCAGTCCAGCTTTCTAGTGAGGTGCAGGTGACTCATTGGAGTTCTGCTGCTGCTTTGGAAACCTCTAGTAAAAAGTTTATTAAATAGTCTAGCAACCACAAGTGACACCCCCCCCACCACCACCACTTTGTCATAGTTGACTCCAAGATGAATATGAGTCGTCAGTGTGACAAAGTGATCAACAAGGCTAACCGCACTTCATCATGCATTAGCAGATGCATGATGAACAGGTCCAGGGAGGTGATGCTTCCCCTTTATGCGGCACTGGTCAGGCCGCAGTTGGAGTACTGCATCCAGTTTTGGGTGCTGCACTTCAAGAGGGATGTGGAGAATCTTGGGAGGGTTCAGAGGAGGGCTACTCATACGGTCAGAAGCCTGCAGGCAAAGCCCTATGAGGAGAGACTGAGGGACCTAGATCTTGTCATGACCCAAAGGGTATGATTTTGTGTGTGCTTCGGCACTGCAGAATTATTTCCCGCCACGAGGAGCTTTCTTCGCACGGTGCAATTCTCAGTTTCATAGAGAAAACCCCGGTGCAAAGGAGTTCCCGCCATTCTCATGCAAATTTGTTTCCCACTATTGGCTGTTTCTAAATTATTCCCCCGTGGCGGCTAGCGATTGGCTTGCTAGCCGTATAAGAGGCTTGAGCAGTTTCCGCCCAAGTTGGAGGAGGAGTACTCCACAACCATCTTGTGGAGGAGGAGAAGGAGGACTTCACATCTCGTGAAGAACTCTAAGCGCGCTGTGGAGCTTAACGAACCCAGCGTGTGCCTTAAGAAGGATATAGGGGCCTGATCAACCTCTAGTCTCTCCCCGTCGCCGCCTGATCCCTCGACGTACCCTTCCCTGCGCGCTCGTGGAGAGTCACCTTTTGGACTCTCATCGTGGTATCCAGAGCTCTGTCCGGGTTTAAGAGGCTCGAGTTTTCTACGGGTCTTGTTCGTGCGAGTTTTCTTTTCGTTTGTAACTGCAACTT
>NW_005842134.1:1437327-1439950 GCF_000455745.1 Alligator sinensis | reverse complement strand
GGTGTGGCTAGCGATTGGCTTGCTAGCAGTATAAGAGGCTAGAGCAGTTTCCGCCCAAGTTGGAGATCTCCAGGGAGGACCTCATAGAGGAGGACTCCACATCCATCTCGTGGAGAACTCTAAGTGTGCTGTGGAGCTTAACGAACCCAGCGTGCCTTAGAGGAGGATACAGGGGCCTGATCAACCTCTAGCCTCTCCCTGTCGCCGCCTAATCCCTCGACGTACCCTTCTCTGCGCGCTCGTGGAGAGTCACCTTTTGGACTCTCATCGTGGTATCCAGAGCTCTGTCCGGGTTTAAGAGGCTCGAGTTTTCTACGGGTCTTGTTCGTGCGAGTTTTCTTTTCGTTTGTAACTGCAACTTAAGCGAAGTTTTTCCTGCCTGCACCGCGACCATCTACGATGTAAGTAAAATAATCTTTAATCAACCGCTATGTGTCCGTGCCTAATTCTAGTCCGCCGTGTCGAATTCCCCGACCCACGTGCCAGGGCTGCTGGCCACAGCCCGCCGCGCGCCCCCGAAAGCCTTGGACCGCTCCCGGCCCGCACAGATCTCTTCAGCCTTCGCAAGAGAAGGCTGAGAGGTGATCTTGTGGCTGCCTATAAACTCATCAGGGGAGGGCAGCAAGGAATAGGAGATGCTCTATTTACTAGGGCACCGCCTGGAGTAACTAGGAACAATGGCCACAAATTGACAGAGAGCAGATTTAGGTTGGACATTAGAAAGAACTTTTTCACAGTAAGGGTTGCCGGAATCTGGAATGGGCTTCCAAGGGACGTGGTGCTCTCCCCGACCTTTCATAGATTTCATAGACATTAGGGCTAGAAGGGACCTTGGAAGATCATCAAGTCCAGCCCCCTGCCCCAGGGGCAGGAAGTCAGCTGGGGGCATAGGATCCCAGCAAGAAAAACATCCAGATTTCTCTTGAAGGCGTTTAAAGTAGGTGCTTGAACCATGTCCAGCAGCAGGCCATTCCAGACCTCAGGGGCTTGGACAGTAAAGAAGTTCTTCCTTATGTCCAGCCTGAAATGGTCTTGAAGGAGTTTATAACTGTTCAACCTTGTCAACCCTTAGGGCGCTCTGGTGAACAAACGTTCCCCCAGGTCCTCGTGAGCTCCCCTTATAAACTTATAGGTGGCCATCAGGTTGCCCCTGACCCTGTGCTTTTCCAGTCTGAAAAGTCCCATGGCTCTCAGCCTCTCGTCATAAGGTCTGTTTTCCTGACCTCTGATCGTGCACATGGCTCTCCTCTGCACTCTCTCAAGCTTCTCCACATCCTTTTTGAATTGTGGAGCCCAAAACGGGACAAGGTACTCCAGCTGTGGCTTCACCAAGGCCGAGTACAACAGGAGAATGATGTCCTGGGATTTGCTTGAGAAGCATCTATGGATGCAAGCCAGCGTTTTGCTCGCTTTACTGGCTGCAGCATCACATTGAAGGCTCGTTTTCATCTTGGGGTCAATCCTGACCCCCAAATCGCTCTCGTCCGTAGTGTTAGTCAGCGTAGCACTGCTGAGCCTATAGACATGCTGCAGGTTTTTCCTCCCAAGGTGGAGAACCTTGCATTTTTCGGTGTTAAACACCATCAGGTTTTCATCCGCCCATTTACTGAGCCTGTCAAGGTCAGCCTGGATTACCCCCCTGTCCTCAGGTGTGGATGGTTTACCCCAAAGTTTGGTATCATCGGCAAAATTGGCCAGTCTGCTTCTGACTTCAATGTCCACATCATTAATGAAGAGGTTGAACAAAATAGGTCCAAGGACAGAGCCTTGAGGGACCCCGCTGGTCACAGGGCACCACGAAGATTGACTTTTATCAACCACCATGCTCTGGGTCCTACCACGGAGCCAATCTCCAGCCAGCGGATCGTGGTGAGGTCAAGGCCTTTTGCTAAGAGGTGATCATGGGATACCACATCGAAGGCTTTTTTAAAGTCGAGATATATGACATCAATCTCTTCCCCCTTGTCCAGGTGATAGGTCACCTGGTCTTAAAAGGAAATGAGATTGGTCAAGCACGACCTACCCGCAACAAACCCATGCTGGCTGTCCCTCAGGGTATTGCCATCAGCCAGTCCGTTGAGAATGTCCTCCTTGATGATTTTTTCTAAGACCTTCCCCAGGATAGAGGTCAGGCTAATGGGTCTGTAGTTTGCCAGATCCACTTTCCTCCCTTTCTTGAAGATAGGCACCACATTGGCCTTCTTCCAATCGTTGGGCACTTCACCAGAGTGCCAGGAGCTCTCGAAATCTGTGCCAGGGGCTGAGTTATGATGCTAGCCAGCTCCTTGAGTACTCTGGGGTGTAAATTGTCAGGGCCAGCTGATTTGAAGGTGTCCAGCCTCTCAAGCTGTTCCTTCACAAGGTCAACATGGATGGAGGCCAAGGAACCACACTCACTTAGGTGTCCTTGTCCTGTAATGGGCAGGGGCGTCCCATGGGACTTCTGAAAGACTGACGCAAAGTACCCATTTAGCAAGTTGGCTTTTTCCTGGGCATCAGTCGTCAGTTCTCCCTTTTGGTTTAGCAGGGGTCCAAAGATGCCCTTGCTTTTCCTCGGGCTCCCCACATATCTAAAAAAAGAATTTTTATTGTCCTTGATACTTGTGGCCAGTTGGAGTTCCAT
>NW_005842134.1:1429882-1437167 GCF_000455745.1 Alligator sinensis | reverse complement strand
CTTGTGCTTCTAGGATTGCTTCCTTAAGGAGCAACCACTCATCTTGAACTCCCCTCCCTGTGAAATCATGGCCTCTCAGGGCCTCAAGAACAAGCCTCCTGAGCTTATGAAAGTTAGCTTTCCTAAAGTTGAGGACTACTACATTGCTGGCTGAGCTGCCAGCTTTGCGATGGATAGTGAAAGTGATGAACTCATGGTCACTGTCACCCAACTTCCCTTCGATTCCTAGGTCACTGATTAGATCATCCCCTTTGGCCAGTACCAGGTCCAGCAGCTCCTTACCTCTTTTTGGTCCATAAACTTCTTGAGACAGGTAGAACTCATCCACGCATGTAAGGAAGCTTTGAGACCAATCTGATTAGGCCAAATGCTCTTCCCATGAGATGTCCAGGTATTTGAAGTCCCCCATGACAACCATGGACCGGGAGCATGCAGCCTCAGCCAATTCCCTGGTGAACTCCTGTTCAATCTCGTCATTCTGGGAGGGAGGTCTGTAGTAGACTCCCACCATTGTATCTCCTGTGCAGTGTTCCCCACGGATTTTAACCCAGAGGGACTCTAGTCGTCCACCCTGGGTGCCAATGTCAGCTTGTAGGGACATGTAGTTCTCCTTGTCATAGAGAGCTACACCTCCACCCCTTTTGTCCACTTGATCCCTCCTGTACAGGGTAAAGCCATCTATACCAATGGTCCAGTCATGGGTGGAATTCCACCAGGTCTCCGTCATCCCTATGACATCATAATTATTTGCGTTGAGCAGGAGGACAAGTTCCTCCTGTTTATTCTCCAAGCTCCTGGCATTGGTGTACAGGCATGCATTAGTCCCCTTGGGGGCCCTTGCCTTGCCCACAGCTTGCTCTAGGGCTGGGGCAGGGGTGGGCTCCCTTGAGTGCCTTGGCCTGCTGTCTTTGCAAGGGTTGCTCAGCGGGCCAGCAGTGGCGGTAGTCCCCCCGTCCCCCGGCAGGCTTAGTTTAAAGCCCGGTGGAGCAGGTCAGCCAGTCTGGCTGAGAAGAGCTTCCTCCCCAGCGGAGAGAGGTGGAGGCCATCCCTTCCCAGCAGCTCACTGCCTCTCTCACCAAAGAGCGGACCGTGGTCATGGAAGTCGAAGCCTTCTCGATGACACCAGTGCCGCAGTCTTTGGTTCACTACCCATATCCTCCTCTCCCTCTGCAGCCCATAGCCCGAAACCGAAAGGATCAAGAAAAACATCACCTGCGCCCCCAGCCCCTTTAGCCCTGCTCCCAAATCCCTGTAGTGCCTCATGACCCGGCTGGGAGAGCTCCGAGCCATGTTATTGGTGCTCACATGGATAAGGAGCATAGGGTAGTGGTCAGTGTGCTGGAAGACTTTAGGGATCTTCTCTGCAATGTCTTGGGTATGGACTTCCGGGAAGCAGCAAATGTCCCGGGCTGAGGGGTTGGGGCGGCAGATTGCTCCCTCTGCCCCCCTCAGGATGGAGTCTCCCACGACAAACACTTTGCATTTTGTCTTAGGGAAAGCAGGGGCAGTCGCTACAGTTGAGCCTGCATTGCCTGCAGGAGCTGGCAGCTCAGCAGGCTCTGAGGGTGTTAATATGCAGAGACACCTGCCTCACTGTGCCAGACCCAAAACCTCACTTTGAGGGTATCCCTCAGGGAGCCTACAGCCGGTTGTCCCACTTTCTGGAGAACCCACACAAGCCTAGAGTAACACTGCCACCACCCAGGCACTGGGCTCTAGCAGGGCTCTGTGCAGCCCAGGGCACACAGACCCCATGAACCTAGGGGGTGCTTTACCCACAGTAATATTTCTGGGTGCTTCTTTCAGCCCAAAATATCCCCAGATAGCATCAGAAAGAACTGAGGGAAAATTAAAAAAAGAAAAACTTTGCTGGCCAGGCAGTGGGGCAGAAGGCCCCTTTCTCCATGCCGTTCTCAGCAGCCCAACAATGCAGACATAACCCAACACCTTTATTGATCCAAGGCGGGGTAGGGGGGCCAGTTGGATGAGGTGAGTCAGAATACACTTTGAGGAAACGAAAAAAACAACTTGAATCTTTACAGAGACTAAATGCAGTGACCCTTTTAAGACGCAACTTGCCTATACATAATTCTTGACTCCTGGCAGGTTTCAAGGTTTCAACTTACAGAACTCACCAGGCCACTGCCTGGGGTGCATGCTTGCAGATTCAGGATGCCCACCAGAAGGAAGAGAGCACTTCCCCCTCCCCCTAGGAACTTTATCTGGCCAGTTGACCTGATTGACCAGCCTGAACAAAAAGTAGCAAGGAGGGGGGTGGTTCTCCTGGGCTAACCCGAGTGAGGGTCAGAGAGAGGGGGAGGGGATTTCTTTAAAGGTCAGTTGAGGGAAAGGAGGTGAGCCCAGGAGAAAGATGAAGTCAGGGGTGTGAGGATGGTGGGGAAGGTGGAGTGGAAAGGAGAGGCTGAAGCCTGGGGTGAGCCAGAGGCAGGGGTAGGTCCAGCTTGAGTCAGTGGAGGATGCTGGAAGCCACCAGGAAGAAATCTCCCTGCCAGTTCCTGCCTGTGGCTGAGCTGGTTGAGAAGGAGGGAGCGGTGCTGATTCAGACATTATTGGATAGTGCCGGTGAGAGGAAGACAAGTGACTCCCCACAAGAAAATACCTGTTAAAACTAAGGTAAGATTATGAGGCTTGCAAAGAAGCTTCTGCATCTCATAGGATTCATTCCCCTGACTTCTTGGGCTGCTCTAAACATAACTGTGCATGTCACCTAGATACTACAGATTTTAGATAAATACTAAGTTAAATACTCCCTTTATCTCAAGGCACTGTCCTCTATCCATACTCGCTAATTACATCTTTCCTCAGATCTCAGTGGGCTTTGTAGCAGGCCCTTAGTTATATTGGTTCATGGCCTCTGGGTACAGCAGGGAAGCAAATATCTCTCAGAGACCTAAATTTCCCTGGCAAGTTCTTTGCTTGGAAACAAGAACTCACTTTAAAATATCTCAACGTTAGAAAGCCTAAGCCATTTCTCTTCTTCTAAACGGGACTGTCCAAGTGATTAATGCTTTGTAGTCTGCAAGGGGTTAATTCACAGCCATTGGGTTTCTGGTCTGGATGCCACTCCCCTGCATCACTCTTCTGCTGCTGCCACTAGGATCTCTGGGCTTCCCCTTCCTCCTTCACCCTCCACTTCCTGCCCCTGGGGATGTGGTGGGGTGGCTCATGGGGGCCCAGAGACACCCATGTGGCACAACACAGCAGAGAATCCCACATAGTGTGGCAGGGGTTGCCCACAGTAAGGAAGTGCCTGCACATGGTGGGCAAGATGGCCCAGGGCACAATCACCCCCTGGTATTCAGAAGTTCATAGATTCATAGATGTTAGGGTCGGAAGGGACCTCAATAGATCATCAAGTCCGACCCCCTGCATAGGCAGGAAAGAGGGCTGGGTCTAGATGACCCCAGCTAGATGCCTATCTAACCTCCTCTTGAAGACCCCCAGGGTAGGGGAGAGCACCACCTCCCTTGGGAGCCCGTTCCAGACCTTGGCCACTCGAACTGTGAAGAAGTTCTTCCTAATGTCCAGTCTAAATCTGCTCTCTGCTAGCTTATGGCCATTATTTCTTGTAACCCCCCGGGGCGCCTTGGTGAATAAATACTCCCCAATTCCCTTCTGTGCCCCCGTGATGAACTTATAGGCAGCCACAAGGTCGCCTCTCAACCTTCTCTTGCAGAGGCTGAAAAGGTCCAGTTTCCCTAGTCCCTCCTCGTAGGGCTTGGTCTGCAAGCCCTTAACCAAGTTAATGTAGTTAATAAGTTGGACAGCCCTGTTGTATAATGTAAAAGCTTGACTCCCTAACCTTCAAAGGCCGTTCACAATCACAACAAGCAAAGTGGATCATTAGCATTTCAAGCAGAAATCCCAGCACTGTATTCTTTTTCTTAGGTCAGCCACAGAAATCATTTAACAACATTAGGATGTAATCAGCTATTGGATATGCCTCTTCATGACAAGTTGTGTTTGCTACTAGGCTCCAATACTTTGCTTTATTCTAAAAAACTAACCAAAATAGTAAAACTTTATATATAGAAGGTAGTAAAATATGGGCAAGCAGAGAGCAACAGACATCCCAGTGTCATTTATGATGATTTTATACATTGATATGAATTACATCAGAATTCAAAGCAGACACGTATCCAAGTTACCTTAGCACACAGTAGGTGGTGGGAAAGCAGGCCAGAACCTGCTGTTAACAAGGAGCTTACCCCGTGATAGACAGGTAAAGCCAAATGTAAACCATTGACATTTGCACTGGTAAAATCTTACCTCTGATTCAGACGGGGTAAAGTCACCCACATTTAGAAGTTTGCAGTATCTATCCACTACTTTCTCACAGCAGAATTTATGTCAAATACTTGGCCTGTGCAAGTCGGCAGTGATCCGATCCAGCTTCAGACCTGGCCGCTTCAGATGGCCGCAATCTGATCCAGAGCTTCGGACCAGGTTTCCACCTCGATCCGCCAGAAGCGGCTCCAAAGCTTCAGAGCCGCCTCGGAGATCTGGCCATAGGGTATAACGGAGGAATCAATTAAATATCTATAACTTTGTTGTTTTTTGTGCAATTTGGATTAAACTTGTAGGAATGGTAGCCTCTACTGAGAGCATAAAACTTGCCAAGTTTCAAGAATATCGATGCACCGGTTTGGGGAAACTGTACCCCAAATTCTTGAAAGCCAAACTCATGTCACGGTTGTGTGTTACACCACAGGGGGGTCAAAACTGCAGGAATGGTAGCTGTTACTGAGGCCACAAAGCCTGCCAAGTTTCAAGAATATCGATGCACCGGTTTGGGGAAACTGTACCCCAAATTCCTGAAAGCCAAACTCCTGTCACGTCTTATGTGGTACAACACAGGGGGGTCAAAACTGCAGGAATGGTAGCTGTTACTGAGGCCACAAAGCCTGCCAAGTTTCAAGAAGATCGGTGCAGGGGTTTGGGGGGAACTGCCCCTCAAGCCGTGGATAAGCAAACCTCGTGACATGGGTGACACTGCGCGTGATAAGGCGCAGTGGGGTGACAGCTGCAGCAATGGTGTCTCCTGCTGCGGCCACAAAGCCTGCCAGCTGTCGAGGAGATCAGTGCAAGGGGTTCTGGGGCCCTGCACCCCTAGGTGCTGACAGACAAAACTCATGACATGGGTGCTTGTGGGACTGACTGTTGTCTGTCTGGGGCAGTTGATTGTCTGTATTGATTCTTTCCTCTCCTTAGCCTGGTTTTGTAGGTGCTAATTGATGCCAATTAACTGGCGACATTAGCTAGGTCCTGTGTATTGAGCTGGTTCCTGAGTGAATCATGATTGATTGGTAACTGGTAACACAGTAGCTTAGCAGCCAGGCCTGCAGTAGTGTCTCCCCGGCCTCAAGGCAGACACAGTCAGTCCCACACATATCTATGTAGGCCATTACAAACAAGCAACTATGTCTAAAGAACATTAAAGTTAAAAGTCAAGAGCTCAGAAGACGGCCAGGTAATATGGATTCAATCCCCCTGTGCATAAGCATGATATAGTCTTTAATTACATGATCCTAGGCTATTTTTTCAACAAAAGCCTCATCTCCTGCACTGCACAGGTTGGACTTACTTTGGAGATGAATCATGGATGTGCAGTGAAGGAGGCCAGTGGGGCTTACAGAAATCTGGAAGTACGGGGGTGGGGAGACTTAAGAAGATTCAGGTCCATCCCAGGGTCTAGACAGGGGTGTAGTGCACTCCTGTGACCCCACGCCCTGTACCTATTCTCTCTCCCCTCCCAACCTTGACCTTTGCTCCTGGATCCCCTCCAACTAAGCCTTGCTTCAGCTCTATTTCTTCCCTATCCCTAACTCCTTGCCCCATTCCCATTTTTCCCCTCACCCATCACAGTCTTCACTCTTCACACTTCTCATTCCGATTCCAGGCTCTTTGACCAGCCAGGTGTAGTCTTCCCCTCAAGGCTCCCTATGTGAGTCCCAGTCCTTCCCTTGCCACTAGGGCTGTGCGAAATTTCACCATCAGTTTTGTTTTGACACTGTTTCGACCTGTTTCAAGGTTGAAACAGAAAAATTGAAATTAAACAGATATGGTCAAAACAGCCTCGAAACAAAACAAGGCAAGTTGAAACGTTTCACCGTTTCGACGCTGTTTTGACATTTCGCCCATAGGCTATAATGGGGAAGGTCAAAAAGGCCTAGAACTTTGTCATTTCTTGCCAGATTTGGATAAAACTTGCAAAAATGGTATCCCCTTCTGAGGGCATAAAGCATGCCAAGTTTCGAGAAGATAGATGCAGGGAGTTTGAATAAACTGCACCCCAAATTCTTGAGAGCTAAACTTGTGTCATATGTATGTGTTAAGCCACAGCAGGGTCAAAACTGCAGGGATGGTAGCCCCTGCTGAGACCACTGAGTCTGCCACATTTCAAGGAGATAGGTTCAGGGGGTTCAGAGAAACTGCACCCCAAAATCCTGAAAGCAAAACTCATGTCACATGTATGTGTTAAGCAACAGTGGGGTAAAAACTGCAGGCATGCTAGTCCCTGCTGAGGCCACAAGGTCTGCTAAATTTCAAGGAGATAGGTACAAGAAGTTTGGGAAAACTGTACCCCAAAATGGTCAATTTCAAGGAGATAGGTTCAGGGGGTTCAGAGAAACTGCACCCCAAAATCCTGAAAGCAAAACTCATGTCACATGTATGTGTTAAGCAACAGTGGGGTAAAAACTGCAGGCATGCTAGTCCCTGCTGAGGCCACAAGGTCTGCTAAATTTCAAGGAGATAGGTACAAGAAGTTTGGGAAAACTGTACCCCAAAATGGTCACCCTTGCTGAGGCCACAAAGCCTGCCAAGTTTCAAGGAGATAAGTGCAGGGGTTTGAGGGAAACTGCACCTCAAGCTGCGGACAAGCAAAACTTGTGACATGGGTGACACTGTGTGTGTTGAGGTGCAGCGGGGTGAAAACTGCAGGCCTGCTAGCCCCTGATGCAGCCATGAAGCCTGCCAGATGTCAAGGAGATGGGTGCAGGGGGGTTCTGGGGCCCTGCACCCCTAGCTGGTGACAGACAAAACTCAGGTCATGGGTGCTTGTGCAACTGTGTCTGCCTTGGGGCACAGGGGAAGGGAAACTACTGCAGGCCTGGCTGCTAGGTCCTGTTGCGGCCACTAAGCCTGCCAGCTGTCAAGGAGATCGATGCAGGGGGTTCTGGGGCCCTGCAACCCTAGCTGCTGACGCGCAAACACCCATGTCATGAATTTTGCCTAACTGCCGCCTCTCATCAGGCAGCAGGAA
>NW_005842134.1:1428308-1429870 GCF_000455745.1 Alligator sinensis | reverse complement strand
CTCACCACAGACCTGGGGGGTAATAATTGACCACAGTATGAACATGTGCCAGCAGTGCAATGCTGTAGCCAGCAGGGCCAACAATACGCTGGCGTGCATCAATTGATGCATCTCCAGCAAAACCATTGCAAAGAAGTGATTCTCCTGCTCAGCTCGGCTCTTCTCAGCACCAGTGAGACCGCAGCTGGAGTACTGCATCCAGTTCTGGGCTCTGCACCTTAACAAGGATGTGGTAAACTTGAGAGAGTCCAGAGAGAAGGGCTACCCATATGATCAGAGACTTGCACAGCAAGCCATACAAGGAAAGGCTGAGGGACCTGGGACACTTCAACATGAAAAAGAGAAGGCTGAGAGGGGACTTGGTAGCAGCTTACTGCTACATCAGAAGCATACATCTAGGGCTCTGAACAACCGTTCAGGGCACCCTGGGGGAAAACTAGGAGTAATGGTCACCCTAGCTGTGAAGTAGTTTTTCCTAATGTTGAGCCCAAAATGAGTCTGAAATGATCTTCCAGGAGTTTGTGACCGTTACTCCTAGTTTTCCCCAAGGGTGCCCAGATGAACAGTTGTTCACTGAGCCCTAGACGTACGCTTCTGATGTAGTGGTAAGCTGCTACCAAGTCCCCTCTCAGCCTTCTCTTTTTCAGGCTGAAGAGTCCCAGGTCCCTCAGCCTTTCCTCATATGGCTTGCCGTGCAAGTCTCTGATCAAACGAGTGGCCCTTCTCTGGACTCTCTGAAGCTTTACCATGTCTTTGTTAAGGTGCGGAGCCCAGCTGTGGTCTCACCAGTGCTGAGCAGAGCCAAGTAGAGCAGGAGAATCACTTCTTCACAATGGTTTGCTGGAGATGCATCAATTGATGCTAGCACTCCTGCAGCTTTCAGCCCGCTGCGCCTTAACACACACAGGGTCATTTGTGTCATGAGTTTTGCCTGTCAGCATTGTGGGGTGCAGTTTCCCCCAAACCCCTGCACCGATCTTCTTGAAACTTGGCAGGCTTTGTGGCCTCAGCAGGCACTAGCACCTCTGAAGTTTTCAGCCCCGTCATGTAACACATAGAAATGACAGGAGTTTTGCTTTCAGAAATTTGGGGTGCAGTTCTTCCCAAACCCCTGCACTGACCTTCTTGAAACTTGGCAGGCTTCATGCTATTAGCAGAGACTACTACTCCTACAAGTTACACCCACATTGGAGCTAAAATAGCAAAGTTATAGATATTTCATTCATCCCCCATTATAGCCTATAGCCGGATCTCTGAAGCGGCTCCGAAGCTTTGGAGCCGCTTCAACCGGATTGAAGCAGCTGGATCCAAAACCAGATTAGATCGCTGCCGACTCGCACAGGCCTAGTAAGTGGTAACACAGTAGCTCAGCAACCAGGCCTGCAGTAGCCACCACCCCCACCCCGCCCCCTCCCCAGTGCCCCAAGACAGACACAGTTGCACAAGCACCCATGTCACGAGTTTTGCTTGTCTGCAGCTTGAGGTGCAGTTACCCCCAAACCCCTGCACTTATCTCCTTGCAACCTGGCAGGATTTGTGGCCTCAGCCGGGGCCAAGCACCC
>NW_005842134.1:1412772-1428211 GCF_000455745.1 Alligator sinensis | reverse complement strand
CCCTGTATCTTTGAAACTTAGCAGGCTTGGTGGCCTCAGAAGGGGCTAGCAAGCCTGCAGTTTTCACCCCACTGTGGCTTAACACGTACATGTGACATAAGTATTTCTTTCAGGATTTTGGGGTGCAGTTTCTCTGAACCCCCTGCACCTATCTCCTTGAAATATGGCAGGCTCAGTGGCCTCAGCAGGGGCTACCACCCCTGCAATTTTGACCCTGCTGTGGCTTAACGCATACACGTGACATGAGTTTTGCTCTCAAGATTTTGAGGTGCAGTTTCTCTGAACCCCCTGCACCTGTCTTTGTGCAACTGGGCACACTTCATGCTCTCAGAAGGGGCTACTATTTCTAAAAGTTTCATCCACATCTGACAAGAAATGACAAAGCTCTAGGCTGTTTTGACCATCCCCATTATATCCTATGGGCGAAATGTGAAAACGGCAAAATGTTTCAACGAAACGAAATGAAACAGCCATTTCAACTCGAAATAAAAGTCAAAACAAATCACTTTTCTATCAAAATGTCAAAACATTGGTCGAAACAGAACACTTCCATTTCACAGAGCCCTGGTCAGGCCAACTCTCAGGGTCTCAATATTGAGCTGTTATACAGAAGGGTGTGACACAATTGCACATATACAAACACACAAATCAAGTAGGTGCATATACACACACACTACCAACTCAGGCACATACACATCCAAACTAGCCTAGGCACATGCATACCTATCACCAATTCAAGCACATATCCTATACACCCCAAAATCTAGGCAAAAATCAATTGTCCATACCCGCACACTCAGTACAATTTGTGTATCATGCACACAATGACATATATATATATACATATATACACACACACACACTCACCAGTTCACACACACACAACCCACCTACACATAGGTAAGTTCCTAACTTGGATGGTACGGTATGTATGTGTGTGCTTGGGGTACCTGGGATACTTGGGGGAAGGTTAAGGTGAGAGAGAGTTATAGTGTAGGGAGTAAAAGTTGCCAGAAGTGGGATTAGAACCAGTGAACTAGAGAGAAGCTAGCTGAGGAACTGAGGCTTGGGGTTACTTAAGGTAGATTGGGGCTGGAAACTGAGGCAGACAGCTAAGATATTGTGGGTGGCGGGGGCAGATAAGTGGTGGCAATGAAGAGACAGCCAGGAAAGAGAGAGGCAGAAACCTGGGAGCTTGAGGCTGGAAACAGTCTGACACAGAAACAGGCTGACAGCTTAGAGACTGGGGGGCAGAGAGGTGGTGGCAAGGAGAAAACAGTCAGGAAACAGACAAAAACCCAACTTGGGGTTTCAAAATAACAGGTTTATTAAACAGATAACACACTACACAGCCCCATGAAGTTATTGGTACCCACACACACACACACACACACACACAAGTGCTCACAATGGCAGCAGGAGAAAGAGACTCAGTGGAAGTGTTAGAGTCCAGGTAGGGAAGAGAAACAGAGTCCAAGTCCTCGGTTGAAGAGGGGGTAGAAGGTGATAGCTACCTATCCAGGCTGGAAAGGGGTCCTCTTCCAGCAGGTGTTGTCCAGAGCAGGGTTGCTGGCAGGGCCTCTGGGTGGATAGGTGGTGTGGCATGGTGCTGGTCCAGATGGAGAGGGCATCCCAAGGAGTCAGTCTTCACTACCCCTTTTATGGGGCAGACTACCTCTGATCTCCTATGGGAGGGCCTGTCCAGGCAAGGTCAGTCCTGTCCCCGAGGGCTCCAGATGTTCTTACTGAGCATGTACAGCCTGGCACAATGGTGGATTGCCTTGTCTTTTGTGTCTTGAATGCTAAGGATGGTTCCAAGGGCTGGGTCGTTGGTCCAGGTATTGGTGTTGATGATTCAGTCATTCAGAGGGAGCTATTTTTAAACCTCCTGTCATTGTCTCTCAAGCACCCTCATTCATCCCCATTCATTCAGGACCCAAGTTACGTAGGAGGGGTAGTATGAGTCAGGTTACACAACCAGGCATGGGGATAAGATGGAGGCTTGACATTACAAGATGGACACTTGAAATGACTTATGCTAACTTACATATATAGGCCTAAAACAGTAATCACACAATATAAAAGCAGTAAAAAATCAATACAAACATAATAATTATCACTTATAAAACAGTGGATATCTATATCAAAATAGCAGGACACTTATTTGCAAAGAGGGGAGAGAAAAATAAAACTTACTACCTAAAATAAAATGTTAAAGCTTATCCTACATCTTAGCTTACTTATACTTATGCATAGGAAATAGGGAGAGAAAAACTTAGAAATGGTTGGGGAAGAGGAGGGAATGCATTTTAAAATAAATTTAAAAAAAAAAAAGAAAAACTGGGAGTTTTGCTACACTACTTGGCACAGTCTCTCAGTCTAGATCTTTCATTCTTTCTCCCTGTCCCAGTCATTTTGCCCAGTTCGTCCCATCCCACCCATTCATACTCAGCTCATTTTCTCCTGTCCCCCTCCTGGTTCCTGCCTGCCTTTCCCCTTGGCTTCTAGTCACTGCCCTCCATCCCAGCTGTGCCACCACTGGCTCCCAGTCTGAGCCCCCTTTCCTGGGCTTCTCCTCTGATTCCTCCCAACCACCCAATCCCTAGATCCTTTTCTGTTTCCCTGTGAAGAGGATGTTTGAACATAGACTATTACCACATACAAAGGAAGACAAAGGGTTCATGGACACCAATTTGCAGACAGCATCTGAGCAGTAGATTAGATATTTAACATCTCACTGCAATGGATTACTATAAAATGACAGAAATGGTGAACTAGGAAGACCCATAGAAAAGAGAGATTCAGAGCACCTTTCCCTTGCCAGCACATATGGGAAAAGGGCACTGTTTCACTCTCGTTGTGCCCTCACACAGACAGAACACAGCCTGTGCTAATTCATCAGCAACTGACCACACTGAAAGAGTTTGCAACAGCCTCAATACAAATATAACAGGAAGAAGGACAGGCAGGTTATCAGCATTCAAGCAGAAATGTCGGTGAAAAGCCGAATCACAGCTGGCCATCAAGGGCACTTGTTGGCCAAACAGAGACAGGGATCAGGCTCTTGCTTCCAGTGTTCACATGCTTTAATGCAGGAACCTGGCTCTGAGGTACAGGTGAGCAATTATTTTGGCTGGCAGGCCACTTAATGAGTTATGGTGAACACAAAATCTTTCAGAAGCCATCATTTTAACAAATTATAGATTTAAAAAATCATATACTAATGAACTCTGGGTGTACACAGGGTATGTACCACCCTCTCTGAATTGAAGGGGATTGTCAGCAGGCAGAGATACTATGGGAGGGAACTGTCAACCCCAGTTTCCCCTCAGTTTCCTATAGAGTCAGGCCAGGATTCAACCGCTTAACTATATACAGGTTCACTTATTAAATGGTACAGGATTATATTATATACTTGACTTATACCTCCTATAGAGCTTCAATCCTCACAGGTAAGTAACGGCTCTGGAACAGGTAAGTTTAGGTAAACGCTGGTAAATATAGCACGTCAACAGGGATAAATGCAATTAACTATTTACAGCCCATGAAAGAATATTGTCATGCATGCAGTGGAAATCAAAGATAAAATACACTTGTACTCATATAACAGTGAAACCTCAAATGACAAAATATGAGGTGCTCGCTCACCCTTCCGGGTGTAGAGGGTGCTACTATGCTAGGGTCTCCCCATTCAGTGAGGGGAAACCTAGCCGCAGCTCTGCCAGGGGAGAAGGGGACGACGCTCCAGGCCCCTCCAACCTCTCGTGGGCTGGGACGAGACCCCCTACCTCACAGGGGCCTCTGCTGGCTCCCTCCCCTGTGGGATACCCTTCTTCCCAACACTCACGACCCCCGGTGATTCAAGACTGCTCCGACTCTGTGGGATGGGCACCTCTCCTGTCAAGGTGGCTAGCCACTTCCCAGGCTCTCTCCCATCCTGAGGCCTGCTCACAGCCCTGTGCACTGACCCGTGCACCATTTGGCTCGCTCCTTATGGCTGTGGTTGGAGGCCTGGGCCGTCTCGTGTGACACCAGGGCTCAGTCAGCTCCTGGACCCACTGGGGGTGCTGCTGCATCGGCAGCCTGGCCACATGCCAGGGGTTGGGGACCCCAGCCACCTTGAAGCAGCTCCCAGAGTCCCAGTCTGCTCTTGGACCCTCCGTGAAGTGATCTCTGCACCGTGCTCCTAGCTGCCTGCCAGGGTTGCAGACCCGAGCCACCACAAGCAGCTCCCAGAGTCTGGGCTCCATGCACTGATCCGTGCACCGCTCCCTGGCCACCTGCCAGGGGATGCAGACCCAGACTGACACGAGCAGCCCCAAGGTCTGAGCCCCATGCTCTGCTCTGTGCACTGATGGGGCTGAGGCATCAGTTCCAGTGAGAGGGGTCTTCAGGGCTTTTCTGGGCGCTGCTTTGCCTGCTGGGAAGCTCTTCCCCAGCCCTTCTTAGCTCCTTCTTCCTTCGTCGTCCCCCAACGCGTCTGCCGTATGCTGGGCACACAGCTCCTTTTATTTGCTTTGGAGGCTCTTCCCCCGAAGTCTTGCTGGACCTGCAAAATGCAGGCCTCAGTCAAGTCTGGGAAGCTCCTTGCCCTCCTTGCCTCACAGGCTCCACCAATCAAAATGAAGATTTTCCAAGCCTAGGGTGTGCCGGGCTGAATCGGTAAATCCGCCCCACTAAAAATCAAACATCTATTATAATATTTTTATTTTATTTTTTAAAATATTTTTTCTCCTGATTTGTTTTTTTGAGTAGCGTACTTAGAAGCACTGCATAATAGCTCAAAATAAAGTCTTACTCTTGTATATTGAGTGTGAGGAGGGTGTGGGTGGGTGTGTGTGTGTGGGGAGGTGGTGTGCATGTGTGTTTGGGGCCATCTGGGCTCAAGGTCCCAGGAGCCGGCCAAGGGTGAAGGGAGGGAGAGGGGGCAGGAGGCGCATGAAGCAGAGCTCGCCTGGGCAGTGCAGGTGCGGTCCGTGGCTGTCCCCACGGCACTCTGCATGAGGCTGAGCCCCATCCGCTCCCATCTGGGGCAGCCAGTGTCACGTTCCTGTCTATACCCGCCAACCCCCGCCCCAGCCAGTGCACACAGCTTCCTGGCGGGGCTGCTCCCAGTGCAGCTGCAGCCACCTGGGTGCTGCTCATCTACCCCCACCTCCAGCAGCTCCAATTCCTCCTCCTGTCCCTGCTGTGCCACCCCACCTGAGGCAGGAAGCTTCAGTTGGGCAGCTTCTACCGTTGCATGCAGGGCTCCTGCTCCAGCTCCCAGCCACCCAGAGTTGGCTGCTCATTGCAGAGGCAGGCAGAGTTAGTGGAAGGCAGCTGGGATCTGGATCTGGAGCCCTGGACAATGGGGCAGGAGCTGCCCCAGCTGAAGCTTCCTCCCCATACCTGGAGCATCACAGCAGGGGCGGTAGGGGAGCAGGAGAAGCTACTAGAGGTGGGGGGAGCTGAGCAGCATCTGGGCGGCTGCAGCTGTACCAGGAGCAACCCTGCCAGGAAGCTGTGCGTACTGGCTAGGACTGGGGCTGGCAGGGACAGGCAGGAGCACAGCGTGGCTTACCCTGCGCAGGAGTGGGTAGGGCTCAGCCCCATGTGGAACACCTCAGTGGCAGCCACAGGCCCCATCCAATCAATTGGTGGGCAACCCTCATGGACCGGATCTATTCAGTTGGCAGGCCAAACCTGGCCCATGGGCCGGATGTTGCTCTGAGGTCACTCTACTGCCAATAGCAAATGAGTTCCTACCTGCCTCTGCACTGATATTCAAAATGCTACAGGCCATCTGTTGTTATCTGCTATCACAT
This sequence comes from Alligator sinensis, assembly GCF_000455745.1. Lineage (NCBI taxonomy): Eukaryota > Metazoa > Chordata > Crocodylia > Alligatoridae > Alligator > Alligator sinensis. The sequence continues at coordinate 1,422,404 of NW_005842134.1, read as the reverse complement.
CCTAAGCAGGGCTAATGTGTCAAAGGCAACGTAACATTATAGGGTTAGACATACTTTTTTTATTAAAGAAATGCAAAAAAGAAAGGCCTGCCCCCTTCCACAGCCCGCAAACATTTGATCATTAAATGAGGGAGTTTCTCTCTGAGTAATCCAGAGGCTTTCAAAAAGGGGTTGAATGCTGCCACAGAAAGCTCTGAACACCTAGAGGGCAAAAGGAACAGGCAGAGCCGGATGGTGTTTAAGGACATGGTTGCCCACTCCCAAAATGCAGCAGAATTGCAATAGTGTACAAACTATGTCCTTTCTTAGCACCTTGCTTTGCAGGGTGAAAACAAAGTGCTTGACTGTCAACATGCAGTTTGGTGCCTGTCAGAAGCATAAGGCCTTCATATCCATTCCTGATTTTCAGAAAATGCTTGAAAAACATCCTACATCCTTGAAAAACAAGTGGCACAGCTACAAGATGCCAGTAATTTCCAGAAGAAGGTGATACCTGCCAATTCAAAGAAAAGCTGCTGCAAGGGAGATTACATTCACAAGGCCAAGGGACACACAGGAAGAGCAGGTAAAGGAGAAACAATTAATTTATAATTTTCTAATGGGATTGTTGGTAAGGGCTTGTCCAAAGCTCAATGAAGTACTGCGGGCTTATTTTTTACCTATCCTGAGGCTAAATGATGAACAGAACAACAGAGAAAGGAACATGGACACAGTGAAAAGAAACAACATATGCTTCGTAACACAATAGAGGAGGTTAGAAACAGCCACAGTATAACTTACTGTAAACTCGTGTGGTACACAGAAAGTACCCCCTCTCCAATTGAAGGGATGTCAGTGGGTGTGTGTATGCTGCGCTGGGGAGCGTGGCTGCTCAGCTGTAGGCCCACTCACCTCCCTTGCCCTACAGGGCAGAGCAGAGACCCAGGACACAGTGACAGTTAACTATGTACAGGTTTAATGAATATAAATAGTATAAGCCTTATAACCACAAACTTACATACATGTATCTATATAAGCATACATACATCTATCTGTGTGTATATACAGACTTTATTTACAAATGTAGGTTTACACAGGCAATAGCACTTCTCAATCCTGAAGCCAGGCACAGGCCTGTCCCCTGTGGCCTTCTGATTAGTCTACAGTGGGCCGTCTAGGCAGCAGGCAAAGAAGCACTTTAGGATAAAACACAGATTAATTAACAAATCAACAACAGAAATAGCTGGCATGATGGGACAATAATTGAACATACATAATCAGGTTACATCAGAAAAGTCACAAACATATATTTGAAATAATTGTATTGCTTATCTGTATAAAACAGCTTACAATCCTTTCCTAATACAACAATAAGGATGTGGGTTACATCAAGAATCCCAGAAACATGGGTAGCCAGAACACCAAAATGGCACAGCAACTGTGCCCAAAAAAGAAATGACAACCTGGGGAAGGATCCTTTTACCTAATAGCACATCATTACCCTTTCCCAGGTCAGTCAACCAGGTGGTACCTATAACCTTGAAACCACCCTCTCCTCAAGGGCTTCCCTTGATCACCACAATGAGGAAGGTCCCTCCTCCCCTATGGAAGTCCCCTTCCCTGGGTAACTCACAACTCCCAGCAATCTCCCTCGCAGGGGGTTGACCCGTCCGGTGGCTGTTAAATGTCAGGAAGGCTCGCGCTGCCTCGTGGAGCCACCAGAGCCCATCAGCCCTCTTTCAGCCATTCACCAGTCCATGCATCGAGGGCTTCCACTTCATGCAGGGTGGGGAATCTGTGCTACCTCATGCAGCCCCTTTCAGTCCTACCAGTCCTGTGTACCAATCCGTGCACCATGGGGACTTCTGTTGCTTTCAGTGTTGGAGACCCATGCTGCCTCGTGCAGCCACTGGGTCCCTTTCAGCTCTCCACCAGCTCTGTGCACCACTCTGTGCACTGAAGGGGCTGGGCTCCTGCCTCATGCAGGGTTGGGGACCGGCACTGCCCCGTGCGGCCGCCAAGGTCCCATCCGCTTCTGGACCCTCACCAACCCTGTGCACCAACCTGTGCACTGAGGGTTCCTGCTTCATGGAAGGTTGGGACCTTCGTGCAGCTGCCGAGGTCCCATCCGCCAAGATCTCGTCTGCCCTCCGGACCCTCTGTGCACCATCATCATGCTCTTCACATGGCAGCTGGGATGCAGCCACCTGCCGCTTCTGCCCTGCTAGGTGCATCTTCAGGGCACTTCTGGGGCACCTGCTCTGCCCCTGCTGGTCAGCTCAACCAGCTCTTCTACAGCCGTAGTCTTCATCATCCCTTGATGAAAGTTGCCCATGTGCTGGGCATGCTGGCTTTTTATTCCTTCTGGAGGCTCTGTCTCTAGATTGGGAGTGGACCAATAGGAAAGCCTGAGGGGTTAGTTCCCCCTCAGGTCCTCTTCTTCATTTTGCCCTGAGGTCAGAGTGGGGCAAGCCTTTCTCCTACCTCCTCCTTACTGGTGGGGAAGGGGAATGCCCTCAATCTGAGTCCTCCAGCTTAAGCCAAGAAGCCGGGCTGCCACCAGCAAGCCTGCCACATTACAAACACACACATACCCCTTATGTGTCTTAAAGAGACAATCAGCAAATGCCTTGAGCACCTAGTAGCTAATGAATTTATTGGCAACTCCATTTAGAACTGTATAAAGAAGTTGATGACTATTGCCCCGGTGCTAACAAAATGTATGTGCTTTGTTTCAAGAATGTGTGTGATCTCAGGGGCTAGGGACAGACATTACACATAAACTGGCTTAAGTGATCAGAAAGTAGTTTAAAACCTGCAACAGAATAGATGTTCAGTGGCCATAAGCCAGTTTGAAAATGGCTGAAACCAGTTTGAGATAAACCTGGTTGAATGTAGTATGTAATGGTTGATGTAATGGTTAATGGTTGAATGTAATGTCAGACTTAAATGATGTGGGTCAGACTGGTTTATGCAATGTCTGTCCCAGACCCCTTCCTGGTTTAAGTTAAACCAAAGTCCCCCAGAACCCCAGATGCTTTGCAGCTTTGAGTGAGGCTGTGCTTTCTGCTCCAGCCCAGCAGGGCTGGCCCTCCCACTTTGCTTCCTGGGTGGAGCTCACCACCACTCCCTGCTCAAGCAGGGATTCCCCCCTCTCCTCTGTCTTACACAGACACCTCTCAGCATTAGCTAGCATACCACATGCTGGCTATGGACTATGCTGTAGGAGATGGGGTAGAGACAACAGGACAGTGTCAGCCTAGGGCTTTTTGTAGCTAATCAACAGATCACTGGTAATATCCCTCCCTTCCTTCCTTCGAAAAAGCTGTTTAGGAAGAGCTTGAACTAACTTGTACAGGAGGGATTGTGTTGCAAGGAAGTGTGGGGGTGTAGCTCTCTATGTAAAGGAGCAGTACACTTCCCTACAAGCAGACATTGACACCCAAGGAAGGCAACTTGAGACCCTCTGGGTTAGAATGAGGAGAACATGGTGAAGGGGATATAACTGTAGGAGTCTATTACAGACCTCCTAACCAGGAGGAAGAGCTTGACCACAAGTTCTCTAGGGAATTGACAGAGGCTGCATGCTGTCTGTGCATGGTCATCATGGGTGACTTCAACCACCCTGATACATCATGGGAAGAGCATTCAGCCAAATCTGATCAGTCATGAAGCTTCCACACTTGTATTGCCAAGCTCTATCTGACTCAACAAGTCTATAGGCTGACAACAGGTAAGGCACTGCTGGATCTGGTTCTGGCCAAAGGGGATGATCTAGTGAGTGACCAAAGGGAAGCTAGTGATCAAAGGGAAGCTAGGTGACAGTGATCATGAGTTGATCGCTTTCTCTATCCATTGCAAAACTGGCAAATCAGTCAGCAATGCAGAAATCCTCGACTTTAGGAAAGCTGGCTTCTACAAGCTCAGGAAGTTGGTTGTCGAGACCCTGAGAGAACATGATCTGACAGGGAGGGGAGTCCATGATGAGTGGTAGCTCCTTAAGGACATGATCCTAAAAGCACAAGAAAAGTCCATTCTGGCCCATAGGAAAGGTAGTAAAAGGGCTGGGAGACCTCCTTGACTCAATAGGAAACTCAAGGACCTCCTTAATCTGAAAAAAGAAGCTCATAAGGGTTGTGTGACAGGGGACAACTCCTGGGCTCGGTCACAGTAGTGGCCTGCCCACCTGTCTAGGGCAGTCTGCCTGGTCTCACCTGCTGCGCTTTGTTTTTCCGATAATAGTTGTATTATATGTGAGAGGCTGCCCATTTAAGACCCCGATGCCTACAGGTTTGCACGTGAACCCGACCTCTTCTTATCATGTCCCATGCCTCGCTGATGGCATCCTTGAGTTGCTCTATGCTCCAACTCGAGGCCAGGCCAAACTCAGCCCCTTGCTTGGCCTCACACATTCATCCTTTCTCTCTGCCCTAATGGGCCCCATTCACACCACCCACTCTCACTGGGCCTCTTACATGCTGCCCCACACTGGGCCACACTTCACCTGCCCTGCTCCCTTGAGCCACTCCCATAGGCCACCAGGCTTGCCTACTGGCACTCCTTGGCTGTCTGGTGCACAGCCTCTCATGCCCTCCTGCAACCCTCATCTGAATGGCAGCTAGCCAATTCACCTCACCCTGAGTGGAGCTCTGACCCAAGCCCCTCTCTGGGTAACTCATCACTCTCAGTTACTGACTGATTAGGGCCAATTACTTGCACACTTGGCCTCTGGCCCACTTGCAACCTCAGGCATCCAAGGACTTACCTGGGCCTAACTGTCCCCTTCATGGGGCTTCAATACACACACCTCCGCTCTGGGGCCTCAATTTGCTTGCGCAGTGGGCACTCTGCAGTTCCCTAGGCTTTTAGCCCCATGCACTCCACCCCTTCACTGAGGTAACTACTCTGCGTCTCTCACTGGGGCCCATACACCACCCCTATGCTGGGTGCTCAGGACCTTACACCCCCATGGGCTCAGGTGCCCCTCCCTGGGCATGCCTGGCCCTGCTGTCCTCTGGTCTTAATGACCCACCAGATCGTGGGGCTGGGGCTATCAGGTGCTCCTACTCACCTTTCACCAGGAAGGTAACTGGCCTGGCATTTCTGGGGGACTGTCCCATCATGCACAGCCCTACCAGACCCTGTTTTCCTTGTAGGGTGCAGTTTTCAGTCTTACCCAGGACCAAGCAGGCCTACCTGCCCATGGTCTAACTCCCTTTCTGGGTCCTGGGTATAATCCTCAGGCAGCTCACTCTCCTGGGCCCCTTCTCTGACACTGACCACCCCTTCCTGGAATACTTCCCTCAAGAGGGTGTATTGCCTCCTTCATCATAGCCAGCCTGCTAACTGACCTCTACCCTCTGTTGGCTGTGATGTCCTCCCCCTCGAGAGGACCTTCAGCCTATATAGGCTCTGGCCCTGCCTCTAGGCCTGCCAGGGTGCCAGATGGCTCTCCGCAGCCCTGGCCTGCCCCTCATGGTGGGCTCAATTGCCCTTTAACCATACAGCCTTGACCCCCTTACACTGGCCAGTTGAGGGATCACAAGGTCAGTGTAGCAGCCACTGCCCTCCATACTCTAAAGGGGGTCCCCCTCTAGACCTCACCATAGAGCCAGCAATCCGGGCTGTCCTAATGCCCCCAGCAACATTGCATGGGACCTATTTCTTCTGGACTCCCTTGAGCCTCCTGGCTACACCCCTGCTCAATCTAATCAGGGCCTACCTGGCCCCTTTGTAGGCCTACAAGCTGCTAGCCCCCTTTGCTAGGCTGGACCTAGCTCTCTCTAAGCTTCAACTTTCTTCCTGGGGCTCGGGACCCTATTGGGCCTGTGGGAATCTCCTGCCATCCCCATAGTTCTTCCCTTACCTCCAAGCTCTGCCATGAGCAGCAGCTCAGTTGGGTGTTGTTGTTCCCAACAGTGCTGGCTTAGCCCTGATGCCCGAGCTAAAATGGAGGCCTCTCAGTTGTCTCCACCAATCACATAGCCCAGCCTACGGCCATGTCACCTTCTCATCAGGGCTGGCCCACACCTGCTTATTGCCCTGCTGTCTGCTCTCGCCCTTAAAGTGGTGAGCCCCGAAGGTGCTTCACCACAGGTTGGAAGTCAGGAAATACCACTAAGGAGGATTATGTAGCATGGGTCCGCACCTGCAGGGAGCGGACCAGAGAAGCCAATCTCAAACTGGCTATGGGAACCAAACACTATAAAAGTCCTTCTTCAGATATGTGGGAAGTCAGAAAAAAAACAAGGGCAACATTGGACCCCTGATGAACCAAATAGGGCAGCTGACAACTGACACCCAGGAAAAAGCTAGTCTCCTCAATGATTATTTTGCATTGGTTTTCCACCAGCCCAAGGGGATTACCCTGCCTGACAGGACTCAGGATTACCAGGGTAAAGGTGATCATATGCCTACAATTGGCAAAGATCTTGTGAAGGAACACCTTGAGAGGCTGAACATCCACAAGTCATCTGGCCCAGACAGAATGCACCCGAGTGCTACAAGAGTTGGCTGAAATCATAGTACAACCAATGGCGAGGATATTTGAGAACTAGTGGCACTTAAGAGAGGTTCCAGAAGATTGGAGAGGGCCAGTATGGTGCCTATCTTCAAGAAAGGAAGGAGGATTCAGGGAACTACAGGCCAATCAGTTCAACCCCAGTCCCTAGAAAGGTCTTGGGGGGGGGGGGAAAATCAAAGAAACCATCAACAACAGGCTAACACAGTGGTCACCAGCTGGTGGATCCCGGAACCTCTGACAGTCAATCTCAGTCTGTGGGGGCTGAGCACGCATGCATATCTATGTATAGATATCTAATCTATATGTATAACCATATCCAGTCTAATCTATATCAAAAGCATATACATTTCAAATATATATTTTATCTATATCTAGTCTGCCCAATATAAACTAGATTGCATCTACATATAATCTATTTCTATATTTAATCCATAATTTATCTATATCCATATATCTCCTCTAATGCTTCATAGATTTCATAGGCATTAGGGCTGGAAGGGACCTCAGAAGATCATCAAATCCACCCCCCTGCCCCAGGGGCAGGAAGTCAGCTGTGGTCAAAGGATCCCAGCAAGATAAACGTCCAAACATCTCTTAATAGACTCCAGAGTAGGTGCTTGCACCACCTCTGGCGGCAGTCTGTTCCAGGCCTCGGGGGCTTGGACAGTAAAAAAGTTTTTCCTTAGGTCCAGCCTGAAACAGTCTTGGAGGAGTTTGTGACCATTTGGCCTTGTCATCCCTAGGGGGGGCTCTGATGAACAGGTGTTCCCCCAGATCCTGATGTACACTTCTTACATACTTGTAGGTAGCCACCAGGTCCCCACTGAGCCTGCGCTTTTCCAGGCTGAAGAGTCCCATAGCTCTCAACCTCTCACCATAAGGCCGGTTTTTCTCATCATAAGGCCTCTGATCATGTGCATGGCTCTCCTCTGGATACTCTCAAGCTTCTCTATATCCTTGAGTTGTGGAGCCCAGAACTGGATGCAGTACTCCAGCTGCAGCCTCACCAAGGCTGAGTACAGCGGGAGGATGACATCCTGGGATTTGCTAGAGAAGCATCTATGGATATGAGGCAGAATTTTGCTCTCTTTACCAGCTGTAATATATCACTGGTGGCTCATATTCATCTTGTGGTCAATCATGACCCCCAAGTCCCTTTTGGCCATGGTGCTAGCAAGCGTAGCACGACCAAGCCTATACACATGCTGTGGGTTTTTCTTCCTAAGGTGGAGTACCTTGCATTTTTTGGTGTTGAACATCATCAGTTTTTCATCCACCCATTTTCTGAGCCTGTCAAGTTTGGCCTGGATCACCATCCTGTCCTTGGGTGAGGACGCTTTACCCCAAAGTTTGGTGTCATTGACAAGCTTAGCCAGTCCACTTCTGACACCAATGTCCACATCATTAATGAAGATGTTAAAGAGTATAGGCCCAAGGACAGAGTCTTGGGGGATCCCACTGGTCATGGTGCACCACGACGATTTACTTTCATCAACTACCACACTCTTGGTCTGACCTCAGAGCCAATTCCCCAGCCAGTGAACTGTGATGTAGCCGAGGCCACAGTTAGCCAGTTTTTCTGAGATGATCATGGGATACCATGATCAAATGCTTTTTTAAAAATCAAGATATGACATCAATCTGTTCTCCCTTGTCCAGGCGATAGGTCACCTGGTCGTAGAAGGAGATGAGATTGGTCAGGCAAGACCTACCCACAACAAACCCATGCTGGCTATCCCTCAGGATGTTACCATCAGTCAGTTCGTCAAGAATGGTCTCTTTGATAATTTTTTCCAAGATCTCCCCCGAGATAAAGGTCAGGCTGATGGGCCTGTAGTTCTCCAGATCAACTTTTCTCCCTTTCTTGAAGATAGGCACCACATTGGCCTTCTTCCAATCTTCGGGCACTTCGTCTGAGCACCAGGAATTCTCGAAGATCCATGCCAGTGGCCGAGCTATGATGCTTACCAGCTCCTTAAGTACCCTGGGGTGCAAACAGTCTGGGCCAGTTGATTTAAAGGTGTCCAGCCTCTCAAGGTGTTCCTTCACATGGTCAACATTGATGGAGGGTAACAATTCTCCCTTGCCCTGGTCACCCTGTACTGTATTGAGTAGGGCCGTCCCTTGTGGCTGGTGAAAAACCAATGCGAAATACCCATTAAGCAGGTTGGACTTTTTATTATCCTTGATACGTATAGCCAGTTGGAGTTCAGTCGCAGCCTTGGCTTTCCTGGTTCACTCCTTACAGGTCCAGATCAGTGCAGAGTATTTTTCCTTGGAGGTGGATCCAATCCTCCATCCTTTGTAGGTCTTCCTTTTCAGACGCAGGCAGTCCACTAGCTTCCTGCAGAGCCAAGGGAGCTGCTGTACCCTTTTGCTGCCTTTCCTCCAAGATGGAATAAGCATTGCTTGTGCTTCCAGGATCACTCCCTTGAGGAGCAACCACTCATCCTGAACTCTTGTCCCCTTCAGGTCAAGGTCCCTTAGGGCCTTGCCAACAAACCTCCTTAGCTTGTCAAAGTCAGCTTTCCTGAAGTCGAGGACTTCTGCATTGCCGACTGACTTGTCAGCTTTACAGCGGATGGTGAAGGTGATCAGCTCATGGTCAATGTCTCCCAGCTTCCCTTCGATCATTAGGTCACTGATTAAGTCATCCCCCATTGCCAGTACCAGGTCAAGCAGTGCTTTGCCTCTTGTCAGTCCATAGACTTGAGTCAGATAGAGCTAATCCACGCACATGAGAAAGTTTTGCAACTGTTCGGATTTGGCCGAGTGCTCTTCCCACGAGATGTACAGGTAGTTGAAGTCTCCCATGACAACCATGCACTGGGAGCATGTAGTCTCAGTCAGTTCCCTGGTCGAACTCTTGATCCTGGGCTAGGAGGTCTGTAGTAAACTCCCACCATTGTGTCCCCTGTGCCTTGTTCACTGTGGATTTTAACCCAGAGAGTCTCCAGTCATCCACCCTGGGTGCCAATGTTGGCTTGCAGGGACACATAGCTTTCCTTGACAGAGAGAGCTACACCACCGCCCCTTTTCTCTCAATCATCTCTCCTGTACAAAATATAGCCATCTATACCTGTGGCCTAGTTATAGGTGGAGTCCCACCAGGTCTCCGTTATCCCTATGA
>NW_005842134.1:1409829-1412628 GCF_000455745.1 Alligator sinensis | reverse complement strand
CCTCGAGTGCCTTAGCCTGCTGGATTTGCAAAAGTTGCCCAGTGGTCTTGCAGAGGTGGTAGTCCCGCCCCCTTCCCTCAGAGGCCTTAGTTTAAAGTCCGGTCAAGCAATGTAATTTATATCTAATATAATCTATACCCAATCCATATCTATAATCATGTCTAATCCATATGTAATCAATATCCATATTGAATCTATTCTATATTCATATCTAATCTATATACCATCTATGTCTAATCTATATTTAGATCTATTTGATCTTGAATCCATATCCAAACTGAATGTATATCTAATCTATATCTCATTTATATCCATATATAAACCATATCCCTGTCTAACCCATTTCTAATCTATATCTAATCCGTATTTTACATATATCTATGGGCATACCAAATCCACATCTATATCTATAACCATATTCAATCTATATCCAATTTATAAAGAAAGGCAAGTACATTTATAATTTATTTCTATACATTTAAAGCTTTGCAGCATACATACATACATACATTATAGAATCTATATAGGCAGAAAGACATATTTCCAATGGCCTGACTGGTCACACCAGTGCCGTGAGGGAGAGGTAGGCATGATTGCCACCCCAGATGATCCAGCTTTCTGAGGTGAAGTGTAAGGCCACCTACAGACCTGCCTTAGATTCATAGATGTTAGGGTCGGAAGGGACCTCAATAGATCATCGAGTCCGACCCCCTGCATAGGCAGGAACACTCGAACTGTGAAGAAGTTCTTCCTAATGTCCAATCTAAATCTGCTTTCTGCTAGCTTGTGGCCATTATTTCTTGTAACCCCCGGGGGCGCCTTGGTGAATAAATACTCACCAATTCCCTTCTGTGCCCCCATGATGAACTTATAGGCAGCCACAAGGTCGCCTCTCAACCTTCTCTTGCGGAGGCTGAATAGATCCAGTTTCTCTAGTCTCTCCTCATAAGGCTTGGTCTGTAGGCCCTTAACCATACGAGTGGCCCTTCTCTGGACCCTCTCCAGGTTATCCGCATCCCTCTTGAAGTGCGGCGCCCAGAATTGCACGCAGTACTCCAACTGCGGTCTGACCAGCGCCCGATAGAGGGGAAGTATCACCTCCTTGGATCTATTCGTCATGCATCTGCTGATGCACGATAGAGTGCCATTGGCTGTTCTGATGGCTTCGTCACACTGCCAACTCATGTTCATCTTGGAGTCCGCTAGGACTCCAAGATCCCTTTCCACTTCTGTGCCACCCAGCAGGTCATTCCCTAGGCTGTACTTGTGCTGGACATTTTTCCTCCCTAGGTGAAGTGAATGATGAAGTGAAGTTCATAGGCCCAGCTGAGAAAAGTGGTTTGTAAATTGTTCCCTCTCAGGATCAGACCTAAGAGACTGGAGACAGTGTGTTTTTTTGGTGAGGAATGTGCCCCTACAAGTAGCTGGGTATTGTCATCTTTGATAGATTATGTTGTGCAGTTTGTGGTGCTACTGGAGATAGTTGGCAGGTTTTGTGTTTTGAGCTGTAGGAAGTTGGCTTCAGTTATAGTGATGAGGTTAGGTGCTTGTTTGAATTTACAAACCACTTTTCAGAGCTGGGCCTATGAACTTTACTTCATCTGCTGCCTAGGTAGTAGGTACAGAAATTCATGGACTCAATATAGACAGTGGAATTCTGACACACTACAACTTACCGGACATCTGACTCCCCAGGTACCGCTCCACTTTTACCTGCGCTGCTACATCCCTGCCCCAGGTTAGGTGCTTGTTTGAATTTACAAACCACTTTTCAGAGCTGGGCCTATGAACTTTACTTCATCTGCTGCCTAGGTAGTAGGTACAGAAATTCATGGACTCAATATAGACAGTGGAATTCTGACACACTACAACTTACCGGACATCTGACTCCCCAGGTACCGCTCCACTTTTACCTGCGCTGCTACATCCCTGCCCCAGCCCCCAGCCTGTCCCTCCCCCCCTAATGCCTCCATTTCCATTTTCACTGACTGGCTTTCTTGCCTGTGTTTCATGCCAGCCTCTGGCTTCTTTACCATTCCTTCCATCCAGGAACAGCACACAGACACACTAACTGCAGGAGTTTACTCAGCCTGACAAAGGGTTTTTCAACCTGAAAGCTTGTTAAGATATATTTCTCTAACTATTCAGGGTTTTTTTTTTTTAATAATAAACATATAAACATGAAAACACAACATAACCCATCACATACCACTAGTAACATATCATTCATATATATCCAACAGAACACCTGTACTTCTATTCAATTCTTCTATAAATAGAAAGGGTTCGTGACAGCTGCCTGAGATGCTGCTGGTGCTACTGTGCTGCTTCTCACCAAGTTATTATTTTACCGGTTGTCTTTTAAAGTGGTGGACCAGAATGAGGTGGACCGGAATGACACCCACACTGGGGCTTCTCATCCACACACCCCTCTCTGGGGCCTCTCAACTGCCCCCTTTCTGGGGCTGGGGTCAGTGCACCCCAACTGCTGCACCCTCACTGGCGCTGGGGTCCCCACACTGCTGGGGGTCCCCTATGAGGCCTCCTCCAACCCCTAATAGCCTCACCCAACCTACCAATCTTTAAACAGCAACACAAACACAATCCCCCTCAGCTATAACAGAAATTAAAGCCACCCGGCTAAAACCACATTACTCAAACACCCCAGGTACGGGCCATCCTTTACCCAGCTTGGGCTGTACCTGCGGTCAGACCTCTCCTCGCAGCTTTGCTCAGGGAGAGCTCCTTCCTCTCTGGCTGCTGGCAGGGGACTGCCTCCTGCCTCAGCCCCTAGGGGTA
>NW_005842134.1:1402084-1409776 GCF_000455745.1 Alligator sinensis | reverse complement strand
GGTCAGCTGCCCTCCTCTGGCTGTCCCAGCAACCAACAACTGGGCTCCTTATTCACTGCTAGGGCTCCCTCCTTAGCAGTTTCCCCTCTTTAGGAGCAGGGTACCTCAGTGATCTGCGACACCTGCACAATAGTACATATGTCATAGGTGACGCATAGGTGGGGCACAAGGGGGCATGTGCCCCCCCCCGACATTGGCCACCACTGAAGCTGCTGCTGGCTTCTGTGGGCAGTCGCCACCCAGCGCCCCCCCTTGCCACTGATGCAGACGCCAACAGCTGCAGGCAGTCCCTGCTTGCCGCCCACCACTCGCCATCCCCCCTGCTGCCAAGGCTGCTGTGGCTGCCTGCAGGCAGTCCACACTCAGCCGACCCTCACTGCCAATGTCACCACGGCCACCTGTGGGTAGTCCTCACTCGCTGATGCCCCCACTGCCACTGCCATGCCTCCCCAGCCTCCGGGTACACGCATTGTTCATGGCACATGTAGACACCAACCGAGAGCAAATTTGATCCCAGTCAGCCCCACCACCAGGGGGTCACCCTCAGGCTACCCCAGGGCCACAGGGCTTGGAGCTTCTCCAGCCCTGGGGGTGAGGCAGCTCTTAGCCTGACACAGCCTTTCCCTTAAAATGCTTTGGTGACCCCAGAGCCCTGAGCCACCTGCAGCCTGCCTCTGGCCACTCAGTCCCACACCAGTAGCCCTGGGGCAGGCCCCACACCAGTGGTCCTGGGCCAGCCCCAGCAGTCTGCCCAGACCCCAGCACTCTCCCCCAGCCCAGTCCCACCACCTGCCTGCCTGTCCCATGCCATGCCCCTGTGCTGGGTGCTGTAGGCAGCTAGGCAAGCCCACCAGCACATGGACTGTCGCGCCCAGCCCCTGAGGGCTGTCCAGGGAGCCACACTGGCATCATCCCTGGCAGCACACACTGCTGCCAGAGGTGGAACTGGTCCCAGAAGGAGACTACGGACCTCATGACACTGTGGGGTGAGGCCAAGGTCCTGAGTCAGTTCACGCGGAGCAGGCACTCTGATTCCCATGCCTATGAGGGCTTGGCAGGCCGAATGAAAGAGCATGGGTATGACCAGTCAATGTACCAGTGCCATATAGAGGTCAAGGCCTTGCCAGCACAGTGGGTCAGAATCACTAACCACAACCAGCAGCCAGGGGCTGCCCGCAAGTCCATGCCCTTTATGCAGCAGCTAAACTAGATCCTCACACTACAGGCCCCTGGCTGGAACCGTGCCATGTACCTGCCTGAGTGGCCTGCCTGAGCCTCCTCTGTGACCTGGCAGGCACAACATGGTGTCAATGGGGGAGGGTCCCTCAGGGCACCAGGAGCCTATCCCGCTATGGTCCCTGCCCCTGGCATCATCCAGCAGCTCTAAGCAGCCTGGGCCAGTTTCTGCTTCACCAGATCCAGGTGCACAGCTCCACCCAGGAAGCCAAGCTGGCCATGGCACCACCACCCCTCAGCAACTCCAGCTCCTTCCTGGAGGGGGCAGCTGCCTGGGCAGCCAGAAGCCATGCTCCTGCACCCCAGGACACCACTGGGAGCTGCACATCCTTGTTGCTGGTGGCGACAGACTCAGGCCACTGGGCCTTCCTGCTGTGCCCACATGGTAAGCCCCACACTGGGAAGAGGGCCCTCTCTACCACTGCCCCTGTCCCCACACAGCCTGGCTGCACTCCTCTTGCCCTCCAGAGTCCCCCCAGCCCACACACACACACACAGCATGCAGAGAGGTGGAAGGGAGGGCAAAACTTTATTGAGCAGCCTGTGCCCCCTCAGCTAGGCAGGCACAGGCCTCTCACATGCAAAGGAACATGTCAGTGCCAGTGGTGATGTTGTCCTTAGCTGTGGGGGACAGGGATGTGTAGCATCAGCACAGGTACCCCTACAGGTGGCAGCGAAAGTTGCAGGGCAGCATGGGTTTGCCCACCGCACCATTGAGACTCAGGGTCCTACGCCAGGTTCTCAAGTGGTCCTGGGACACCATGGCAATCATGGTGGGGTGTAGTGAGTCGGGCACCCCTCAGTCCATGCAAACAGATCCTTGCAGCATGCCTGGGACACTCTCAACAGGGAGTGGGTCTGGAAGCAATGGAGGAGATGGCCTGGCCTGCAGAAGGAGAATGGGAGGGGAGTGGGACTGAAGCTACAGCAGCAAGAAGCCATGGGAGCCAGGCCTGTCCCACCCTGGGAAGGGGACAGGGAAGGAAGATTGCCTGCAGCAAGCACCCAGGAGCCCACCTGCCCAGCGAGGCAAGCAGAGACGAGGGGCTTTTTCAGTGGCTGCCTGTGTTGGGACCTGCCCAGATGAGTTACCATGATACCTGGGCACCTGTGTGTGCACAACTCCTAATCTGAGACCAGACAGTGTACAGCCCCATGATGTAGTGCATGTTATCTTAGAAATGTTGCAAACTCTCACAAATAGCCTCTTTCTCCTGACTTTGTATGTCCAGCAGCTGCACGCAGGGGAGAGGCACCATCTGTGCATGGGGATGTGCCTTCAGGGTCACCACCAGCCTCAGCCAGGACCCTGCATACACACCAGCTCCAGCAGTGGTGGGCCCAGGACAGGACCTGGCTGCTGGACCAGCTGGTCAGCATGGAGGAGGACTGGGTAGTAGAACTGTGCACAAGTGAACCGGGAGGATCCAGGAGTTCTGGGACAGGCTCCTGGCCCTCAAAGAGAGGCACATGGAGGCCCAGAGGTGGCAGGCTGCTATGGTGGCAGAAGCAGTGGAAGCCACAGAAGAGGACCGCCAGGTGCTGGACACCATCCTGGCCCTGGAGGTCATCTTCATGGCTCCCACTACCCACTCCCTGGCCACAGCCCCACCTGCCCCCTGGCAGCCTCCCACAACACAGCAGTTAGGCTTGGTCTGAGGTGCAACGGAGCCTCCAGCGGCCATGTCCCTCTGCCCTGTGTCCCCTGCCACCCAGTGCCCCCTGCCCCCACCCCACCTGGGTCCTGCTCTGCCACTTGCCCCTGCTCCATGTGACCCCAATGCAGGAGCTTCCGGCAGCTGGGCCAGCACCATATGCAGGCCCTGATGGCCCAGCCCTCTGGCTGCAGGAGGGGAAGCTTGCCATGCTGGCAGAGCACCAGCCACCTGGACCCTGAGGAGAGCCCCCTGCCTGCCAGCCTCACTGTGGTGTGCTCCTCCATGGTGGTGGGGCCAGAGGTCAGGGTGCTGAGCACCTATCCCCATGGCCCGCCCCCTAGGCACTCCCACCTCACTGCCCCCCCACCCCAGAAAGGCACACAGAGCACTCTTTATGTAGTCTGCACAGGGAAGAGGGTGCTTTATTGGTGCTGGGTGGTGTGGTTGGTGGAGTATCTCTGTAGGTGGTGGGACAGGGGGAAGGGGAGGCTCTGTGGTTCAGGAGGGAGGGGTGGATGGGGCCTGCTGTGGAGAAGGGCTCTGTTCCCGGGGAGGGAGGGGCTCTGTCACTGAGGAGGGAGGGGGGACAGGGGCTGTGTTTGAGGACTGAAATAAAGTGCTTTTCTAAAAACTGTCTGCAGTGAGTGTGATGCTCCAGGTGCTCAGTGGGGTGGGGATCCAGGCTGAGCTGTCCAGGTAGCCTACAGTGGGGAGTTTAGGACAAGGTGGTCCACCAGTACCTGTTGCACCTAGTGCTCTGGATCCCAATTCTGGGGGTGTGGCTCACCCAGGGCCTTGGTGTGGAGGGGGCCATTATTGTTGCTGCTGCCACAGCTGGTGCTCCTGGTGTCAGGCATCATCTACCCGCTACACCTCCTCTTCCCATGTCTGGAAGGAGACTTCACCCCAGGCCTCGTAGATGCTATGTAGTACACAGGCTGTGACAGTGACCCAGGTGTGTTGACCTCCACGATCTCAAGGTGGGAGGTGAGGGTGCACCAGCACACCTTCAGGTGCCGAAGGCACACTCCACCAGTGCACAGGTCTGGCCCAGGCACTAGTTGAAGTGGGCCTGGCAGGGGTCCACCTGGCCAATATAGAGCCACATGAGCCAGAGGAGGAGTGGGTAGGTTGGGTATCCAATGAGGTGGGGCGTGACTGCCATCATGCCCAGCTGGAGGTCTAGCACCTCCAGCACAAAGCAGCCACTCTCCACCAGGGCTGGCACAGTGGAGTTGCAGAAGTCACCGGCATTGTGGGCACTGTTCACCCTGCTAACACTCACATTGGTGAAGGTGCTGAGGTGGTCAACAAAGGCCTAGAGCATGATGGAGTGGAAGCCCTGACAGCTGTAGTAGGCAGGGGTTGCCACAAGACAAGCTGGTGATGGGGATGCGGGTCCTGTTCAGGGCCCCAGTGAACTGGGAGAAGCCCGGGGCATGGCTGCAGGGGGCATGATCAGGGGGCAGCAGGGTAGGCCCTACAAGGAGAGGCTAAGGGACCTGAACCTGTTCAGCCTCCACAAGAGAAGGCTGAGGGGGGATCTAGTGGCCTGTTACAAACTAGTCAGAGGGGACCAGCAGGGATTGGGGGAGTCCCTGTTCCCCCAAGCACTACCAGGAATGACCAGAAATAACAGTCACAAGCTGGCAGAGGGAACATTCAGATTAGACATCAGGAGGCGCTACTTCACAGTCAGGGTGGCTAGGAGACCAACTTCCAAGCGAAGTGGTGCTGGCTCCTACCCTGGGGGTCTTTAAGAGGAGGTTAGATGAACCCTCGCTGGGATCATTTGACCCCAATACTTTTTCCTGCCATGGCTGGGGGTCGGACTTGATGATCTTCTCAGGTCCCTTCTGACCCTACCAACTATGAAACTATGAAACTATGAAATCCCACCACCACCTCCAAGGGGTCACACACCTGGAGCACATTGTCCCCCACCATGTCCTAGAGGGTGCCATACACCTCCAGGACAGCCTCCCTGGTTGTTGCCTTGCCCATGCCAAAGAGGTGGCTGATGTAGCACAGGCTGGTAGGCATAGCCAACTTGAGCAAGGCAATGGCCAGCCAGTAGGGCTGTGCAGAATTTCGGCAGCTGTTTTGTTTTGGAGGTGTTTCAGCCTGTTTCAGCACCCAAAACACCAAATCCAAAATGAAACAGAAGGCTCTAAAACATCTCTGCACTGAAACAAAACCATCCAAAATGTTTTGGAAAATTTTGGAATATTTCGGAGTTTCAGAGCCAGGCTTGCAGGGAAACAGAAACTCAGAAAAGGAAAGGCAGGGTGAGAGAAAGACTGCTCTGATATTGACATCTGTAGCTGGCCAGGGTCTGTGATCTGTCCCTGAGGGCCCTTCCAATCCCAGTGCTCTGGGGGAGGGATGGAGAAACAGCATATAAGGCTCTGTGTGAAGCCTTTTGTGAGCTGTCTCTCTGGAAGCAACAGCATGTGAAAGGTACTGTGGCTGGCTGCAATGACTGGCTTCCTAGTCAGTCTCCTGCTAGTTTCTCTTTTTGGAAAGGATTGGATGCACCTTTCCAATATATTACAGCTACAAGATATAGTAAGCAGATAGAAGAAGATATAGTAAATAGAAGATATAGTAAAATAAGCAGATAGAGGAAGATATAGTAAACACATAGATGTAGTAAAATAAACAGATAGAAGATGATATAGTAAACACATAGAAGATATATTACACACACACATACACACACACATTTTCCAGCACAGCAAACATTATGAAGTGTGCTGGAAAGGCAGGTGCCAGGTCTTCTGGCAGGGAAGCGAGGGGGCAGAGGGAGAACTGTAAGTTCCCCCACCCAAACTTAGACCTACCCTCTTCCCTAGCAAGCATGAGGTTTCTGCTGCTAGTGACAGCAAGGAAATGGAAGCAGTGTCTGCACCTGCCCCACCTCCACTAACACCAGCAGTAATAATAATCCCCAGCACCACCAGCATGACAAGCACCAGCATGACAGTCTCCTCCACCCCAATTTCAGTTCCCAGCATGAACCTCCCAGTGCCAGGGGAAGAGCTGTATCTGGAACCAGGGGAGCTCAGTGCCATAGCCAGGGAAATTCTGGGGAAGGAACGGGAATCTGAGTTTGTGCTCCACCCCCTCAACATTCCCCTAAAGCCAGGTCTCCTTCTCTGGAAGGCACTGTGGAGGAGGTTGTGGGGGCAGGTGGCTCAGCTTCTGGTCGTTATGCCTCTGCCTACTGAGGAAGGGGATACGGCAGGATCCCCATGTGCACCACAGAAGCAAGGGGGTAGTGTAGTGTGGGATCATTTTGAGGCAGATGATCCCAAGTATGCTATCTGCCTGCACTGCTGATGCAAGACCAACTGGGGCAAGGACAAGAAACACTTCAGCACCACGGGGATGCTGATGCATATCAGGAGGCACCACCTGCTTGCCCTTGCTCCTCTGCAGCCTGGCACCAGTGGAAGCATGCACAAAGGGAAGTTCCCCTCTCGCTCCAAAACTCCATCCCTCAAAGCAGAAGCAGGCCACCCTGGACCAGTGGGGGAAAGGCAGAGGGAAAGAAGGGCGCGTTCTGAAGGCAAGTGAGGTCACCCAGAGCATTGGGGAAATGCTTGCTCTAGATGGTCAGCCCTTCTCCTTAGTTGAGTGAACAGGGTTCAGGCAGCTCAGCTCGCGGCGCCTTCATCCCCCGTGCCCACATGCACCACCTGCAGCAGGATGGTGGTGCCCTCCCTGTAGGAGGCATAGGGAGTACTTGAGGGAGGAGCTGTGCAAGGCAGGTCCGCAAGTGGCCTTGCACTTCACCTCGGACATTTGGAGCAGCCAGGGTGGAGAACATGCCTAACTCTTCTTCTCAGGGCACTGGTGCAATCAGTCAGGCCATCAGTGGTCTGTCCTTCAAGTGGAGGTGATAAATGAGTCCCACACTGCAATGGAGGGGGGCCATGAACTGCTTGGTGCAGAGGTGG
Organism: Alligator sinensis; assembly: GCF_000455745.1. NCBI lineage: Eukaryota > Metazoa > Chordata > Crocodylia > Alligatoridae > Alligator > Alligator sinensis. The sequence continues at coordinate 1,402,920 of NW_005842134.1, read as the reverse complement.
CTCGTTGGGCAGGGTGAGCTCACCCGCCAGTTCCAATATGGTCAAGGCGGTCCATGATGCCAACTTTGTTGGCATCCACTGTGTGGCACACTGAGAGAGAGAGAGTGAGCCACAGGGGGCAAAGGAGCACTGGCCAAAGGTAGAAGAAGCTGCCCCAGCCCCAAAGCCCCAAAGAGCCTGGCAGAAATACTCCTTAACCAGGTGTTTCTGGAGGGGTGGGGCTGGGAATTCAAACCTCTCTATAAAGAAGAGCCCCGAGCAGGCAGGAAGAGAGAGCACAGGACAGGAAGGAGAGGAGTCAGGTCGAGCAACGTTGCAGGAGAACTTGAGAGCAACCTGGAGAGCCGGCAAAAGGCTCCTGCTGAGAGGGAGCTCCCCAGAGAAGACTTAGAGGAAGGTGTGGTGGAGTAGCAGTACCAGGTGTCACAACCCAAAGTTGTGGTTTTTTGTTTTTGTGTGCTTCGGCACCGCTAAATGATGCTCCCGCCAAATTGCAGCTTCTTTACACGGTGGAGTTTTCTTTTGCAATAGGAGAACCCGCGTGCAAAAGAGTATTTCCCGCCGTTTATAGCCTTCTTTGCATGGTTCATTTCTTTTGCATCATAGTGATGCACGGTGCAAAGGAGTTCCCGCCATTTCTATTGAGATTCGCGCCACATTATTGGCCGATCTTAATATAGGCACACGTGGTGGCTAGCGATTGGCTTGCTAGCCGTATAAAGAGCTTGGGTGGTTTCCGCCCAAGTTGGAGAGAGGGAGAGAGAAAGCAATTGGAGTTTGGGAGAAAGAGCGTGAAGATTTCTAAGCGCTGCTAATCCCTTCGAACCCAGCTTTTT
>NW_005842134.1:1400517-1401598 GCF_000455745.1 Alligator sinensis | reverse complement strand
GACACATGGCGGCATGCAGGGGATCGGGAGGCGGCCCGCACACCAGGAACTGCTTGCGATCTTGCCGGCAGCCAGCAGAGCCGGGCTGGGGAAGGTACCGTAAAAACCCTAATAGAGGGGCACTCCGGAACAAAGGTACCATAAAGACTCTAAAAGGGGTGCAAGCCAAAGTGTCAATGGCAGACCCAGTGGGGTAAGGGGATTGTAATGATCTCAATAAGAGGCTCATGAGGAGCTGCCATAAAGATGGGAACAGGTGAAGGATAAAGTGACCTCACCGGATATCCTACCCCCCCCACCCCCCAAAAAAAAAAAAAAAAGATGAGGGAATAATAATCCAGGACGGGAGCACTTGGTTTCTTTTTTTGACAGAGGCATGGGAGAGAACATTGACAAAAGGATGATTTGATACCCGGTGGAACGGGCGACGGTGTAGGGGATAATGGAGCCCTCAGGAACATAGGCCTCAGGAACAGAGGACAGTGGATGACAACCAACTGGAACTACACGCCCAGGTACTGAATCTACTCCTATAAACACCAAGTCGTGGCAGGAGAGGACGTGGGTGTGTGGACCTCCAGTTGGGACTCGTCCCTGACATCAGTCAACAGACTGAGGTCCTATGGGGCTATAAACAGAAAATATATATATATGTGTATATATATATATACTTCTCTATTGAAAGAGAAAACAATAGGCCGGTCAGAGAAACAAAAGGAGATAACCACTTCTACACTGAATCCGAGAGCGGCTGGAAAAGCAAATACTCTTGGGGGGGTGCTACCTAACTAGATACTTGACACACACAAGTCCCACCTCCTAGTCAGGGACACCTTGGAGGTGGACAGGGCTGCTGCTGCTGGCACCGTCACAACCAGTCAGCTCATTTCAAAATGCAGGAAGGTTGTGGGCTACTTCCACCGCTGCATCAAAGCAGGCAAGATGCTGTAGGACAAACAGGCAGAGCTGAGCATCTTGCAGCACAAAATCATGCAAGATGTGGAGACTCGGTGGAACTCCACATACCTGATGCTCAAAAGGCTGGTGGAGCAACAGAAGGCCATCCATGAGATGGCCTTGC
>NW_005842134.1:1396667-1399420 GCF_000455745.1 Alligator sinensis | reverse complement strand
TCCTACCCCCCCCACCCCCCAAAAAAAAAAAAAAAAGATGAGGGAATAATAATCCAGGACGGGAGCACTTGGTTTCTTTTTTTGACAGAGGCATGGGAGAGAACATTGACAAAAGGATGATTTGATACCCGGTGGAACGGGCGACGGTGTAGGGGATAATGGAGCCCTCAGGAACATAGGCCTCAGGAACAGAGGACAGTGGATGACAACCAACTGGAACTACACGCCCAGGTACTGAATCTACTCCTATAAACACCAAGTCGTGGCAGGAGAGGACGTGGGTGTGTGGACCTCCAGTTGGGACTCGTCCCTGACATCAGTCAACAGACTGAGGTCCTATGGGGCTATAAACAGAAAATATATATATATGTGTATATATATATATACTTCTCTATTGAAAGAGAAAACAATAGGCCGGTCAGAGAAACAAAAGGAGATAACCACTTCTACACTGAATCCGAGAGCGGCTGGAAAAGCAAATACTCTTGGGGGGGTGCTACCTAACTAGATACTTGACACACACAAGTCCCACCTCCTAGTCAGGGACACCTTGGAGGTGGACAGGGCTGCTGCTGCTGGCACCGTCACAACCAGTCAGCTCATTTCAAAATGCAGGAAGGTTGTGGGCTACTTCCACCGCTGCATCAAAGCAGGCAAGATGCTGTAGGACAAACAGGCAGAGCTGAGCATCTTGCAGCACAAAATCATGCAAGATGTGGAGACTCGGTGGAACTCCACATACCTGATGCTCAAAAGGCTGGTGGAGCAACAGAAGGCCATCCATGAGATGGCCTTGCTTGGGGAGGTTGGGATCAGCAGCCCCCTTAACAAAACAGAGTGGGGTACCGTTACCCCAGATCTTGCTGCTCCTAAAGCCATTCCTTGAGGCCACCAAGAGCTTCAGCACTAGTGATGCCCTCCTTAGCCAGGCGATCACCACAGTGGGGGAGCTTCAGAAACAAATGGAGAAGTTCCAGGGGATCGATATTCCTGACTGGGGCAAGCCGTTGTCACCAGAGGTGCAGGCACTGGTGAGGTGGCTGAAGGAGGGCATCAAGAAACATCTGGATCCATTGTGGTCCAGTACAGTCCACGTGCTGGCAGGCATGTGTGACCTGAGGGTGAAGGTGAGTGTCTGCAGAAGCAAAACCCTGGATCACTGGATGAAGGTGCTGATGAAAACAGTCAGGGTGGAAGAATGGCAAAGGCAGAGGGATATAGAAGAGGGGGATCCACTTTCCCATGCCATCACTCCATCCACCAGCCAGTCTCCTCCACTGCAGGCACTGCCATTGTGGGCCAAGGGCATGGCTTCCATGTTGGGGTCCAGAGGCACCAGACCCCAGCATCGGGCAGGTAGTGCCAAGGCCTCAGTGGCTACTTATCTTGCCAAGGATGTGGAGCCACTGCTCTGCGACCCCTTGACCTACTGGGCAAGCTGCAGCCAGATGTGGCAGAATCTGGCCACAGTTGCCCAGGAACACCTGTCCTGTCCACTGAACAGTGTTCCGAGCAAAAGTTTGTTCAGAATTGCTGGGGATGTAGTGACACCCCACCGTACCTCCTTGGATCCTAGTTTGGTGGAGCAGCTGGTGTTCTTCAAGGTGAACCTTTCGCAGCTGGGGTTCCCCAAGTTCCACGTGCAGACAGAGTGAGTGCCACCCTCCTCACTCCATCCACACCTATTTCCTTTTTAAAAAAATTTTTAAACCATTTAATGTCCTACTCTCAGAGCTGGAGGCAGCACTTACTGTATCACCAGCCAACAGGGGAAGAACTTGGAGATCTGGACTGGGGCTATGAGGAAGGAGGAGATCCCAGGTCCTGGGCATGACCTAAAGTTTCACCCTGCCAGGGTCGGGAGGCCTGGTGGGACTGCCGGTGGCATGGCAGCCCCCAAGAAATGCCAGGACCACAAACCTCCCTGATGAAAGGCAGGTAGGAAGCACTTTATAACCTCCATCCACCATTAGCACACACAATACTAGCTAGGGAAAGCCCAGACCTGTAAGATCTTTGAGAGGCCTGAGCTTGCTGGTTGCAGTGGAGTTGTGAGACTCCAGGTGAGTTTAGCTGCCTGGGATGCCATCTGTGAGGCATGGGCTGCAGTGTTAGGGGAGGTATGGAGCTGCAGAATGGATTCATGTCACCCCTAGACATCAGGGGCCTAAATGGGCAGCCTCCCACCTGGAAAACATCTGAATTGGTTTTCCATAATGGCGTGGCAGGAGAAAGAGGGGGGGCAGATGGCCCAAAAACAGGTGGGCAAGCCGAGATCTCACGCGCACTGGAAACGCCCCCTGCTCTTCCTGGATGGAATGAATAGCGAAGAAGCCTGAGGCTGGCATGCAATGCCAGCAAGAAAGTCAGTCAGTGAAAATGTAAATTGAGGTGTCAGAGGGTGAGGGACAGGCTGGGTGGGGAGGGGAATGTAGCAGGTATAAGTGGAGAGGTACTTGGGAAGTAGGGCTGTGCGAAGCTTCAGGTGGTGATTCGATTCAGAGATTTGGCTCAATTCAGTGGCTGAATCTCCAAATCCAAATTGAATCAGGGGGCCACTTTAAAGGTCTGAATCAATTCAAAGCTCTCCAAATCTTTGGAAAAGATTCAGAGAGCTTTGATGATTCGGGCAGTCCCCGGTAGCTGCAGCAGGGAGCTGCAGCCGAACTCTGAGCTGGTAAGTAGAGGGCGGGGGAAGGGAGGCTGGGGGCGGGGATGGTGGGCAGACCTCTGCCAGCCCCCCTGACCCCTCC
>NW_005842134.1:1368869-1396438 GCF_000455745.1 Alligator sinensis | reverse complement strand
GCAGGAATGGTGAGTCCCAGGGCTTTTCTTGTTTGGTTTTTTTCCTTAAAGGGCCAGAGCTGGCCTGGGCGGAGCAGCCACACAGGAGCTGGGGGAGTGAGGTGGGGGGTCAGGGGGATCATGCAGAGCCCCCTACACAGCATGGGGCAGTGGGGGGCAGCAGGGATCACCCCCACCAGACAGCACCCAGTAGTTTGTAAATTCAATTTGAGGATCAGGCCTGAGAGATTGGAGACAGAGTGGCTTTTTTGTGGGAAATGTGACTCCACAGGTAGTTGGGTATTCTTGTCTATAACAGATTGGATTACTGTGTTGGCAGTTTTTACATTTCTTGTCATGAAATGGTCTGGATCCATTCAGTGTGCTTTGGACTATAGGAAGATGGCTTCTGGTGATGAGGTTAACGAAGTTCGGTACTTGTTTGAATTTACAAATCACTTTTCACAGATGAGCCTATGAACTGCACTTCATCAGCCTCCCGGATACAAAAAATGATGGACTCAATATAGACATTGGATTTATGACACACTATAACCTGGCCAACATCTGACTCCCCAGGTACCTCTCCACTTTTACCTGCTACATCCCCCTTCCTCCCCACCCCCTCCCCCCAAGCCTGTCCCTCACCCCCTGACACTTCAGTTTACATTTTCACTGACTGGCTTTCATGCCAGGCTCTGGCTTCTTCACTATTCATTCTATCCAGGAAGAGCACACACACACCAACTAGATGCTTCCTCAGCCTGATGAAGGGTTTTTAAACCCGAAAGCTTCCTAAGACATATTTCTCCAACTCTTCAGTTGGTTTAATAAAAGATATCAGAGGTACCCTCAACTGGCCCATGCTGGAGCCAGGACCCAAAGGGGGGTCAAAGGGCCAGGGGCCCAACACAAGGGATGCCCAGAGCAAGAGGCTTGGGATTCCGACTGCCCTGAAGGTGGGGCCAGGGTCTAAGGGGGAGTCAAAGGTCCCAGAGAGGGGACCACAGCTGGAGGGGGTGAAGGATGCAATGTGCAAGGCATGGGCCACAGTCTTAGGGGAGGTACGGAACTGCAGAATGAATTACACCCCAAGTCACCTAAATGGGCAGCCTGCTGCCTGGGAAACATCCAAATTGTTTTCCATCAAGGCATGGCAGAAAAACAAGGGGTGAGTGGGTGGTTGGCCCAGAAACAGGTGGGCGGGCAGAGATCTAACCGGCACCGGGAAGGCCCCCTATTACAGGCTACCATCCCTGCTGGTTTGATCCTGCTGCACCTTAACACGCACAAAGTCACACGTCACAAGTTTTGCTTTGAACAGTTTGAGGTGCAGTTTCACAGAAACCCCTGCATCTATCTCATTGAAACCTGGAAGGCTTCATGCCCTCAGAAGGGGCTACCATCCCTTTAATTTTCATCTGAATCAGGCAGGAAATGACACAGTTATAGGCATGTTAGTGATTCCCCATTGTAGTGTAGCCCAGGTAACTCAGGTATATACTCCCCTTCTCCAACTGAAGGAGATCGTTAGCGGGCAGGTGTGCTGTGGGGGAACTGCAGACTGCTCAGTTTCTCTCCGTCCATATAGAACCAGGCCAGGACAGTCAGGGGACTTAACTATATACACATTTATTTACATTAACTTTTCACAAGGAAAAGTAACATGGATATAAACATATGTACACTCTCTCTCTCTCTCTCTCTCTCTCTCTCTCTCTATATATATATATATGCTATCTAAACAAATAACATAAACAATACCCGCTGGGTAAATGCCATAAAACCTTATACCAGTGCTCCAGATACAGGTAAGTCTGAAACAGATAAATCCCAAAATAAACATAGATAGCCAACAGATAAACTATAGATAAGTATGGGTGAACAATAAATAAGCCACAAGTAAATACAAATAAACAACAGGTGAAATAATAGCAACAGGGGATCCCAGCAGATCCCTTTCTGCTTTCGTGCTACCGAGCAGGTCATTTCCTAGGAGTAGATGTGCTGGACATTTTTCCCCCCTAGGTGCAGCACTTTGCATTTCTCCTTGTTAAATTGCATTCTATTGTTTTCTGCCCATTTGTCCAACCTGTCAGGTCTGCCTGTAGTTGTTCCCTGCCCTCTGGTCTGTCCACTTCTCCCCAAAGTTTTGTATCATCCGCAAACTTGAATAGAATACACTTCACTCCCTCGTCCAAGTCACTGATGAAGACATTGAAGAGTATTGGTCCAAGGACTGAGCCCTGCAGGACCCCACTGCCCACACCCTTCCAGGTCGATACCGACCCATCCACCACCGCTCTGGGTACCACCCTCTAGCCAATTTGCCACCCACCGGACTGTGTAATCATCCAAGTCACAGCCTCTTAATTTGTTCACCAGTATGGGGTGGGATACTGTATCGAAGGCCTTCCTGAAGTCTAAGTAAATGATGTCTTCCCCTACTCCTGTGTCCAGGTGTTTTGTAACCTGGTCATAAAAAAAGACTAGATTAGTCAGGCATGATCTACCTGCTACAAACCCGTGCTGGTTTCCCCTCAGCATAATTCTTCCTCCTGGGCTCTCACATATATGAGCCTTAATAATCTTTTCAAAGACTTTGCCAAGGATGGAGGTGCGACTGACTGACCTATAGTTGCCTGGATCCTCCTTCCTCCCCTTCTTGAAAATAGAGACCACATTGGCCCTTTTCCAGTCCTCCGGGACCTGGCCCAGGCACGAGTGCTCAAATATTCTTTCCTCAGCTCTTCTAAGCCCTGCTCTACTTTGTCCTGGATGTGTTCCCCTCATGCAGAGCATGCAGCTCCTTTTATACGCTCCAGGGCTCCACCCTTGAAGTCTTCCAGACCTGAGTGTTGCAGTCTTCAATCAGGTCCAGGGGGGAGGGCTTTTCTCCCCCTCCTCTCAGGAAAGGGGCATGACTTAACTCCTCTTCCTACCTCCTGATTGGTGGATGAGCTCCACCAATCAAAACAGCAAAATTTCAAGCCTGAGACTCAACCCAAGCTCCAAAAGGCAAGCCTGCTACAGTAGTCTATGGCTGAATCACCAAAACAGCATTGAAACTCTGAAACAGATTCAGCCGAATCAAAATGGAACAGTAATCCAAAACACCAAAACAAATCACTGTCCTCTGAAACGGCCGAATCCGAAATCAAAATGAGACATAGCCATTTCGCACAGCCCTACCAGCTAGGTGTCTGTATCAAAATAGAGATGTGTTGTCAGGAATGCCACCCAGTATAAAAATTATTTTTCTAATTCAACCAGAGTTGTGAATTTTGAGTTTTGTGAAGGTGAAACACTTCATCTGAAAACACCTGCATTGCTTGTTCAGGTTGCATTAAAGGGGGAAAAAAAGCAAGGAGAATGAAAAGACAAGGTTAGGTAAAGGTTGTTACAAAAATCTGAGGCGCAGGTGGTGTTAAAATATACATATTACAAATAAGCTATTTACCCCAATCATGCAAAGCTTTACATACTATGAACAGTCTGATTCACAGAAGCTATTGAATATATCAAAGTCCACTCTTATTTTACTGGTTCATTAGCAACCTCTGTGAGGGATAAAGCATTTTTTTTCCTTTTTGGGTCTCTCTCTGTGTTGAGGATGCACTGGGGATGCACCCCTAAAATTTTCTAAAACAATACAAAATTCACTTTAAAGTATGTCACTTAACATTTTGGTAAAACAGCATGTATTGAAATCCAGGTGACAATGTCATATGAGTTTGCCGGAACCAAAACATATAATGATCGGGGGGTTGAAAAGCAATGGGTTTTTTTACAGTAACTGACCAAAATGCTTGGAAAAGGAAGGGAAATATGTGGGTGAAACACCAGGTGATGGTTTGTTTTAACTGATCGAAATGGATGGGACAAGGTAACCAAACCGTCTGAAGATTTCTGGGCTGCCCTTGACAATCTGCATAGTTTATTATTTATTAATAATGCTCAGTGTTGCATGAGTACTAATATTAGTGTATGATTATACATGATAGTAGGCATAAGGTAGAGAACATGGAAGTGGGAACAGGTACCTCCGAAGACAGCCCCCCCGCCCCGCCAAGACTTGCTACTGGGCCAGTGTGCCTGTGATGCGCCGGCCCTGAGTTCGGATCACAAGTGGCCCAGCTGTGAGATCTGCTGTCAGTTACCGGCCCCCAGAAAGTGCTCAGGGCCCTCTCTGACCTTCCCAGTAGACCTGGTATCCCACTGACCAGAAGGCCTCAGAGGTTTCAGTCTCTTGAGAGCAAGAGTCTAAGACCCAAGCTGAAGCAATGAAACTGCTCCAGTGCCCTTGTGATGACACTGGCCTCAGAACAAGCCCCCCTCACTCCTGACTGAAGCCCAGCCCTGTCCAGACAGGAACAGGCACAAGGTGCTGTAATCTCCCTCTCAGCACGTGGTAGAGACTCTGGGCACAAGACCCATTCCACAGAGCGTGGCCAGACGTGTGTCCAGCTCCCAGCCCTCCCTGACACTGGTAATAGGGTAAACTGGCAAAATTAAGCCACCTCTAGGCTTATGAGGAAAAATTCTGGCTGCACTGAAGTTGATAGCAAAACCCCCTTTTGCTTCAGTCTGGTCAGACTCTCCCATGGTCTTCAGAAGCCAGGCTGCATGTCAGCACTTCAGAAGCAAACTCAGAAGGGAGCAATGCTTATCTTTGTTTGTCTCTCAGTGGCCAACTTTTTTCTGAACTGGATATTTATTTATTTGTTAGATTTATACCCTGACTTATCCAAAAGTCTCTGTTCACACACATCACTTCTTTCCATGAGTGCTGTTATTGTCTATCCTAAATGTTTGAAATAGACACAGTAGACAAGTTACCATGTGAAGAAGGGAGAATGGAGGCATTAATTATTGTCCTTTTTCATTTGTTCCTGCTATAGAAAAACAAGACCAAAGACATTAATGATAAGTTTAATAATATAACATGGTTTGTGGCTGAAGTAACAAACAAGTAATAAAGTATGAAGAGAGTAAAAGCAAAAATAGAGCCAAGAGCTGATGATGCAGTTCTGTCTCCAGATCACTCCGGTAGCTACAATGTGTTTGAAAATCTTCCTTCCCCCACTACCAAAAAGGTTGTCTTCACAGACATAAGCAGAAAACCCAGCAGGTTGCCAGGCCATGTCAAGAGCATTAAAAGAGGGAAACCAACTGCAGTGATGTCTCAAAAATCACTTGTCATGTCTCCAACAAAGAGCAGGCTGGTGTCTCCCGACAGAGTTTTGGAAAGAAAATCTTCCTCAGGGTAAAACAGCAAGGGGATCTCCGCACCACACTGACAATGTCTATAGTTTGCACAGGGAGATCACACATACGGGAGCTCTGCCTAAACTTCCCACACAGAATTTCAACACAGAACTCAGCAAAACTTACTTTAAATATGGAGCAACAATAGAAGATGCTAATTTATAAAAAAGTGTCAGTGGTGAAGCTATTTTTTCAGACTTAAAACAAGATCTCCCCAAAGTGAGTGTCTTCAGAAAATTGTTTGAAGAGCAAACAACAGTAAGGAAAGAGGACATCAGAACGCCGAGTTACTGCAGAGAAGCCTGTGGCCTCAAGCCTTCTAGACCCATGCTGGACACACACACCCAGTCAAGGGCAGTTGGTTCCAGAGTGCCTCTACCCGCCATTGCCAGGCAGTTTGCAAGAAAGCCCTTCCCTTCATCAGACATAAAAAAAGCTCCTGAAGAGGAGCCACATAAACCTGTGCAGAGAGGTCACAGTGATCCCCTATCAACATGTGAAGTTGAGCATCAGCCCCTACAGATGCTGTCCAGCATTTATGCTGCTGCTTCTTTGAAACTAATGAACAAAGCTGGTCCCTTCTTCACAAAACCAACATGTGCAGGACAGAGCAATCCCTGGAAGTGATCTTTCAGAAGTGAGTACAGAAATAGTTGACACAGTGTTAAGCGAGACTTCAAAGTCTCAGGTTGCAGACTCGCAGCCTTCTGATGATGAAGTTCTCTCCATTGAGGATAACACATTGGTAGCCAAAATTATCCACTCCAGTTTATCTGACCTTTTGCAAGAAAGTGCTTCCAAAGCCTCAGTTCATTCAGACATGAAAAATGACAAGAGTGCTTCAGCAGAGAACTTCAGTGTTTCAATAAGTAGAGAAATTATTGATTACCAGTATGAAGGGCCTTTGGCAAGAGCATCATCTTCATCTCTATATAAACCTCTAGAATCTGGGAAAATTGCTGAAAAGATTTTATATGGTGCTACCATAAGCAGCACCCTATGCCAGAGCTCCACACCATCAACTCTGAAAGGGCCTCATGATTTTTTGGAAGACATAATCAACAGTCTTTACCTAAGATTATCCCTACCACATCCAGCAAATCTTCCCCTACAGAAAAGGAAACTCAGAGTGCAGAATTTGACTTTATTCCCATGAAGCTAGTCAGTAAAGTTGTGGCAGAAATCTCTAAAGATGAGAACTCTGGTAGCCAGTGTATTGACTGTCTGTGTTCAGCAATGATAATATTATTCAAGCAATTGCTGCATCAGTCTATAATAAGCTTTTGACACAGTTTGAATCTCAATTAACAATGCAGAGTGGTTTGAAAAGTGGGTGTGTGATTCTTTCTGAAGCTATAAGTGATTTGGTATTGAGAGAGAACTCTGGAAATCAATTGAAGAGATATTTTTCTGGAGAATTAACACTTCACCACTCTGCTAAAGCTGGCAATATTGTGGAAAATATGTTGCAAGACCTTACTGAGCCTTCAGATCAGCCAAACCCTTTGTCATTGGATCTTAGTAAAATATCATTGCTTATCACAGAAAAACTAGCAGGAAATCTTTTGTCCACATTTTTCCCTATTTCCCATTGTGGATTTGGATGCGGAAAATACTTCTTTAGTGAAATATATGACTAGAAAAATACTGCATTCATTGCAAGTATTCCTTTCAAAAAAATCAAATGAAGATGGATGAAAATGTCAGTGAAATAATGTTTACATGCTGAAGGCAGCCAAGCTATGGGAGACCTGGGCAGTTCTGTTTGCACAAGTACTTTTAAACATTGTGATTCTGACTTTTTTGTTTACAGAGACTTAACAAATATGAAAAATGCTCTAGGTCACAGAATTGCAGCTTTAATGGCAAAAGAAATTTCTATACATTAATTTCAAACCATGTAATCTGCAACTCTTGCGTTCTTTCAAAGGAAAGCACAGAATGTAGGTAATAAATTATTTTGCTAAGTAAGCCAAGGTGCCCTTATTTGACTTCCTTGCTGCCTCTGAAGAAGTGAATAAGACACTAGAGCTGTCACAGCCAGGTGGTTCATTGACAGACTGTGTGTATAAGCAATTCTGAGCACTGGGTGGCTCAGACAGTGGTTGAGCCTATGCAGGTCCTGCTCTGGAAATGTCCATGCCTTCAGCACCACAAGCTCCAAATCATGTAGAAAGTACTGTTCATGTAGTCACACACGTGCCACTGTGGGGACCAAGGCACAGGCCACCAACTTGAAAGATCTTTGGTCTTATCAGCTTCATCTCCTTCCTGGCTGCCAGAGATGGTTGGCCTCTTCTGTTCTTTATGGGCATGTCTACATGAGACACTGACTGCACAGTAGCCCAAAAATACTGCACAGAAGCATGTCACAGCATGGACAATGCTAATATGCTACTACACAGTATGATTAGGCTACTATGCAGTAGAGTCACTTAAAAGACGTTCACTGGTGCTACTGCACAGTAACTCCAGTTAATGTGCATTTATTTAGTACTTGCTAATACAAGTATTAAATAAATATGCAGTAATGTCTCATGTAGACACACCCTGTGGCCATGAACATTGAACCTAGGGTTAGGCTGGTCTGTAGCCAGTGTCAGAACATGCTGGAAGTGCTCTCTGAGATCCCAGGCTCTACAAAGGTCCCCCACTCATCCTGTACTATTGCTAGGCTTTCAACTGTTGGCTCAGTCAGATCCATCCATTCCATCAAATTCATCTGCCCTGAGAGCTGCCTCTTGTAAACTGTGCTTTTTCAGCAGGCCAGCCCAAAGTTAGTAAGCACACTCATTTGTGGCTTCCCAATTTTAAAGTATTCCCTTGTTTTTCTTTACCAAAATATTTTATTGCAGTCCTGTTTTTTAGGGTGCTCAGTTAAGGTTAAAATGATGGATCCAAATGCAAGTCTGAATGAGTCTTAATTTATTTTCTTTCTAATGAGTGAACTGTAGGAAAAGCTCATTTAATAATGATTCTGAAATGAAATTCTCTTCCAAAGTTTCTCTTTGTTTTCAACCCTTTAATAGAAACTTATTTCAGAATAAGCACCTGGCTTATTGGTCTAGAGGCATGGTTCTATCTAGGTTCAAATCCTGGACAAGCCCAACCCTTGGGGACTGACTGGCTAGGCAGCAGCTCTGCAGAAAAGGACCTGGGATTTACAGTGGACAATAAGATGGACATGAGTCAACAGTGTGTCCTCATTGCCAAGCAGGCTAACAGTGTATTGGGCTGCATTAGTAGGAGTGTTGCCAGCAGATCAAGAGCAGTGATTGCTCCCCACTATTCAGCACTGGTGAGGCTGTGTCTGGAACATTGTGCCCACTTCTGGACCCCTGACTGCAGAAAAGACATGGACAAATTGGAGAGATTTCAGTGGGGGGTGACAAAAATGATTAGGGAGTTGGGGCACAGGACTTCTCAAGAGAGGCTGAGGGAACTGAGATAATTTAGTCCAGAGAAGAGAAGACTGAAAGGGGATTTAATAGCAGCCTTCAACTGCCTGAAGAGTGGTTCCAAAGAAGATGGAGCTAGACTGTTCTCAGTGGTGGCAGATGACAGAACAAGGAGCAATTGTCTCATATTGCAGCAGTGGAGGTTTAGGTTAGCTATTAAGTAAAACACTGGAACAGGTTACCCAGAGAGGTGGTGGAGTGTCCATCCTTGGAGGCTTTTAAGACCTGGCTAGACAAAGCTAGTTGGGGGTGATCCTGCTTCAAGCAGGGGGTTGAACTAAATTACCTCTTGAGGTCTCTGCCAACCCTAATTTTCCATGATTTTATGATTATAATGTGCTGATACCTGACATCACTCAAATGGAACTTCTGCAAGATATTCAGACAGAGAAGGACCTCATGGCACGACCGGTAGCCCACAATATTAAGAATGAGAAGGGTGAGAAGGTGGAGCTAAAGTGGGAAGTGGGAGAGGAGGAGAAAGATGAAGAGGAGGAGGAAGAAATGCAGCAAGTTAGGTGGGGCATAAGCAGCCAGAGGAAATTCCTGCCTTTAAGCAAGTGTCACTAAGCTTTGTCTAGCTCAGTTCAGAAGGATCTGTAGGATGTCATCTGAGAAACAGAAGATGACCCAGATAACCTGAGATTCACTCCTTCCACTAGTGCTTCCCCATTGATTAACAGAGTCAGTGCAAGGTAGTGGAGCATGTGAAACCTTTACTATTCCACCCACTGACACTGCACCAGATCCTCCTGTCACAGCAGTCAATGATAAAGCCAACCACCCACCAACAACTGTAAGCACAGGATCAGACCCCTAGTATGGAGAAGGCTCAACACTTACAGTCTGGAAATACCCCCCACAGGGCTGCGCAGATCTTAGAGGGAAGAATAGCAGAGACCAGAGCCAGACCCAGTCTTGTTTAAGCCACTCCTAAAGAAGAGGGTCTCTTCAAAAGTAGTCAATGTGTAATCACATTTCCAGTTGTTACCAATCAACAAGTGCAGCTGAACATTTGAAGTGCACATCTTACTATACAATAGAGACACACAGTAGCTAGCTGGCACAGGCCCGTCCTCCTGCCTTGTTAGGCATCTTCTGCCCCTGTTTCATACCACCTTCACTCAGTCTCAGTCATTTGCCTTATAGATCACTTCAGTGCAGGTTTTGGAAGAGATATTTTCTGGTTCCGAGTCAAAATTTTCCATGTGTCCATCTGCCTTCATGGTTACATGGCTTTACAGTTATACACTTGAAAACCCAGTGAAAACGTAAAACTGCCTTAAAAGCATAGATGATTCTAAGCTGAGCAGATGTCATTTAAACCAATGAAGACACAGAAACATTCCATTACAGGCATTTGTGACTCCCCAACAAAGGAATTCTCTTAGTAGGAATACATGTCCTTTAAGTTACCTCTAAAGGGCAGAAGCATTCAGGGGAGAAAAGGGAGGTAGCAAGGCAAAGAACAGAGGTAGAGAGCACCAGGAGCTGGAACAGTGCCTGAAATAGGTGTGATTATCCTGCAGTCTGAAAGAAATAGTCTCACCTGAGATGTCCACATTGGAACAGGATGTGCCTAAGCTGTGTTCACCCACAAATCTGCTGTCAGCTGCATCCAAGGACTGTGAACATTCAAGGTAACTTCCCTGGTGATTCAGCAAGGAAGGGAGCTGTGGTGAAATGGCTCAGGTGATCTAGAGTGTCTGGGCAGGACTGTCCCTAGGCTATACAGGCCTCAGTATGAAGTAGCACAGGGCTCTGTCCAACTCTCTCCTTGTGACCTTTGCAGCGTAGTAGGGCCAGACTCCCCCTCTAGTGACTCTGAGATTCCATACAAGGCTAATTTCCCCTGTCACCATGATACCACCCCTGGATGAACCTACACAACTATAGCTCACAAGTGGATATGTTCAGCAGAGGGGTATGATCAAGAGTATGTCTCTCAGCTACCCCTGCTGCACATCCAGTTTCCACCAGGGACACAGTCCAAAGGACTGCACCAAGCTGGACAACCCAGCCTTGTTTGTGCGATTCTGCTCTGCTGCTGGGCTGAAGACAGAGGCTCTCCATGCTTCCTCCCTTCATAGTACTAGTTGTAAGGCCAGACAGCCTGGTCATGGACCCTCCAACATTTCCAATGACTTGCAACTGTTTAGCTTGAAGCAATGAATGTTTCCAGCTGACAGACAAGGCACTTTCCCGGGCACATCATTCTCTGAAACCAAAGATGTCACTAGGAGCAATGATGTTTGAGCAGCCCTGGGCCCAACCCATAGGCCACAGCAGGTCACACCTTTGGTTTCTCTGCTCTGATTGTGATGCAAATATGACAAAGCAAGCCTGAGGACTGTCTGTTACTGCTTACAAGAAAGACGTTATTTGGTATGCCTGGCCTGCAATCAGCAGCAAAGGGGGCAAGTTTTCCATAGTGCATAACCACAGCAGGACAAATGCCCATTGACAGGCACTGGGTTCAATTTTGAAAAGCATCTAAAGACTAGACCCTCATTCTCCCCTCCTGTGCCTTAGCCGCGGGTATGTAACCAAGGAACTGCAGCATTTGGTGCCTGGGCACAGGGTGGCGCTAACCCAACTGGCGCAAGCCTAGTGAGCACTCAGGAGGCTGCACTCTGGCTAGGCAACTGCCCAAGGAGAACAGAAGTACCCTGGCACATGGCATGATGCCAGGAAACTCCCAAAACCTGAGTTGGAGAAAAACCAGAACAAGTGGGTGATGGATACTGGAGGCATTACATCATAAAATGGAATTCAGGACTAGTGTTAAAGGATTGACATGACAACTCATTCAATGAATGACAGAAAGACTTTATTTACTACAACTATTCACTGTTAAATGAGCCTAAAGGAAAGCAAAGTCCAGTATTTAGCTGTAAAGTGATAATTTCTCACCAATACAGGTTTCCCTCGCTTTATGCTGTACATGCGTTCCTGGAAAATGGTGCGTAACTCAAATTCGCGCAAAGGGAACCCACTTTACAACGTAACAGACAGGGGTACGTTTTAAGACCTAGACTGTAGTGACCCCCAGACCCATTTCTACCACTTTTACAAGACAATTTTGTACTCACCAACAGCAGACAGTACACACAAGCACAGGGCACTATCATAATGGGGATGGCAACTAGAGAAACATGTCGCAGACAACTAGTGAGGAGCACAGAACCACACAGGAGACTATAATTTTGGTGCGCGTCATTCCCACAATGCACCACACAAAGCAGCTGACTGTGGGCTTTCACCACACCGATCGCATAAGAGTGAATTTACCTCACATGTAATGAATTTTTGGTATAAAAAGGGTCATCACATAAGAGCAAATTCACACATACAGAACCCACATAAAGCGAGGGAAACCTGTACAGGCAAAATAGGCAGCCTGTCTTGTCAGCTTCTCGAGGTGTGGGTCCGATCACCCAAAGATCAGCTGGGCGCAGCAGCAGTTCTTGGCAGAAGAATCTTTCATTCTTGAAGCATGCGCATTGTTGGTTGTTTTGTTCCTCTTTCATACCTTTAAGCTCAGCATCTTCAAAGTATTCTTGTAGTTGTGTAAAGCAAGAGACAGTCCCAAGCCGTAATTAACAGGAAAATCCTGTTAATCAAACTGTTCATTATTGGTTACCAGAAAGTCCCAATTTTGATTGAATTACCTTCTTCAGTAACAAGAGGTCATCCATTTCTACTAAGTTGGTACATATCAAGAAATTGATTAACAACCAGGAAAAACACAAGGTTTTTGAGGAGTCATCCTTGGAAGATCAAGGGAACCACTGAGGCAAAGCAAGAGTAAATAAGGATACAGCCATATGTAGGAAATGTTTCTGATATTCAAAGGCAGACAAAAGCAGAACAGGACGCAGCTCCTGGAAGCTGTAATTAGACAAATTCAGACTAACAATAAGGTGCATCATATATATATATACACACATACACACACGTATAGAGAGAGAGAGAGAGAGAGATGGAAGAGTGCCATGGGTTCATGTTTCTATAGCAGGTTTTTAACTATTGGAACAACTTAGAGGTGTGGAGGATTGACCATCTCCTGAAGTCCTGAAAATAAGGGTCTTTCAAAAAGCAGGCTAGAACATCACCAGAAGTTATCAGGGTCAATGCTGAAAGTGCTTGCTGAAGTTTTGCACGCAGTTACCCAAGGGACCAGACTAGCTGATCACAACGGTCTCTCTCTGCCCTTCAAGTCTATGAAGTCTTTATATGATTGAAGCTTTACTCTCTCCTTTCCATCCTTTGGGTTGTCTTCTTTGTATTTTCCTTAGTTCTTCTATAATCTGCATAAGTGTTGGGAACTAGAACTGCTCTCTCCCCTCCCTCGTTTTACATGAGAAGCACTCACGGTATCTTCTCTCTCTCTAAAGCAGTGTCTGTGCCTTGAGCCCCTATCTAGTTTAATCAGTCCTGGAAATTCTAAGGCTTATGACTTTCCAAATGCTCAGTAGTGTAGATGAAGAATACCTGTGGCTGTGTGTTCCCTCTGCTTGGGTTGACTGGTTCTGTAGGATTAGTATTCAATCTCTTCTATGAAATCTGCTGCGCTGTCTCCAGTACAATAGGTAGTTTGGGTCCGTTTCTTAACTGTATTCAGTGCAAATAGGACACTTCAGAAGTTAGGCACCATGTTCAAGAATTGTGAGAGTCACCCAGGAATTTCTGGCCCTGGCTTTGCAAGTCCTGCTACCCTGGATACACAGGGAAAGGTTCACTGTTCTAATGGAAGAAGCCCTCAGAACAAGAGGGGAAAGTCACTCAGTCGGTAGGGAATGGAGGGTGGGCAGCAAAAGCAGTGGCAGAGCCACAGGAGTTTGTAGCAGGGGGCCAGGAAGTGCAGCAGGAGTAGGCAGGGATAAAGGAGCGGGAAGCACAGAGAAACTGTGGAGATGTTATGAGGGAACACAGTGGAGGCAGGGAAGAGGCTGCACTGAGGCTCCTGTACAGAAGACGGTACCACACTTGACTTCAGAACAGAGGACAGAAGGGGCCCTTATTCCACCCACTGACTCGGACTTCACCTGGTCATTCATGGCACCACCAGGAACTGTGGCTGGGAGGACAGCCCCACCGCCACTGCCTGCCCCTCATTCTGTGGCTGTTAAATCTGGAGGAGCACAGATCAAACAGACCCCTGCCTCTTTTTACTCTTCTCATGGTAGTTGGAAACAGCCTCTGAAGATGCTGAAATGAAAGATCCTCCCATACCAGAGGAAACAGATATTAATACTGGTATGTATGGGGAAGTGACGTGCTGGCTAAGTTTGGTGATGTACCCAAGGTCACAAAGGAAGTCTGTGCCCAAGCAAGGGAGTGACTCTAGGCCTTCTGAATCTCCATTCATTGACCTACCTAGGGACCATCATTGCTGCACTACCTACCATCTCACATGCAGCACTGAAATAAAGAGATAAGCTAATGGTATTCAAGCACTAAATTCTACAGAGCTAGGCCACAGCAGAGGCTCCAGTCAAGCTGGTTATCAGTAGCCCACCCTAACACACACCTTCATAGCAAACATGGCTTATTCACTCTGCTTGTAGTTTCCATTTTGGCCAAGTACAATGGCAGTGATTACAAGACTGGACTAGAAATCCAAAACTCTTTCTCTGCACAGAATCAAATCCTGTCCACAGAAGGGGCTTGTTTCTTGAGGAAGGAGGTTGAACTAAACGACCTTTTGAGACCCTTGCTTTATTCTTCTACATAAAACAACTACTCTCTTTTCTCCACAGGAGCTGTAGCTGGTGTTCCCAGAAAACAAAAGAAGATACTGAATGCTCTGTAAAGAGTGTGCTTTCTTCTCTCAAATTGCCTAACACACCACAGGAAGTTTTGGAAAGTCACACCAGAGGTTAGAACTACTGCTAAATAACTTTAGGAACAATATAAAGTTTTAGTAAAAAATGTGGGCTGGCAGAGGCTGCCAATTCTATTTCATGATCACTTGTAACTTCTGCCATAGAGTTAAACTCAAAAAGAGGGCAGACAGAAGGCCTACTCCAGAGAGAGGCTCCTTTTAGGATGCATTATTCAGGAGTTACGATGCACTCCCAAGCAGCTGGCCATGCCACAGGAGGGGAGTTTTAGAGGATGGTCAGGAGCCAGCCCAACCAACAGGTACTGCCACAAAGGGCCAGGGAACCCTTGGGAGAGCTTGGAGGTACCACCTAGCAAGGACGGGGAATTCAAGCCAGGGAGAACGCCACCTGGTGGATAGCAGCATTCTCCACCTGGAATCCTGGTGCAATCAAGAGCACCCTGAAATAACAGGTGGTGACATGTCACTCCCAGAGCCAGCAGAGGGAACAAATTTTTGAGTCACTAGACATGGAGGCTAGGGCTTGACCCAAGCTTCCTGAGCAGAAAAGCAGCATGGAACAGCTGCCTGAGGGGAGTAAACACCCAGGACTGAGAACCAGTCTGTCTTGGCCTGGTAGCCTGGAGAGCTGAAGGGAAAGGACATGGTGCCTTGACCCCTGCTCCCTCCTGGGAGCTCAGGACCAGCAGAGGAGCCTCAGGACTCGCTCCTACAAGGGCCTGAATCACCTCTGACCCATCTCTAATTTGTGCCACTTTTCCCAAGAGGCCAGTTACTCTGGTATTGGGGTAGGGGGTGCTGCTCAGTTCACTGCTACCCACCCCCAAAACTCAAGTTTAAGGGGCAGAGGTCCCAGGTTAGCACTGGCCCCCAAATCAGGAAAATGTTTAAGATTTCTTCTGGCTCCTACTTTTCATACTCCCCCTTCCATGAGTGGAGAGAGTCCCCAGGCAGTCAGCTCCCACAGATGGAGCAAGGCAGCTTAGATGCCCACTGCCAGCAGGAGCTTGCACTGCCAGCCTGAGGGCACAGCTTCTCATCAGTGCTGCAGTGCAAGCCACAGGCTCTGAGCTGCTGAGCCCTGTTCCACTGAATCCAGTTCGAGTCCTCCACTATTCCTCCTGCAGCTCCAGCCTCAGGAGTGCTTCCCATCCTCCCCCAGGTCTCTGCTTGTAGTTGCAAGCACAGACACCACAGCTGTTTTTAATCTTCGACCAACTGTAAACAGTTTGAGGGGCTGATGTTTTTCTAGCCATGAATATGAGAACGTGAAGAGCATCTCAGGGTGGCAGTCACTTCCTACTCCCACCTTTATTCCTGCTGTCTCAATCTGGGCTGTCCTACATCTAAGGAGCCACAGGCCACACACCCATAAGTGGGCCCAGAAGGGGCTGAACCACCAAGGGCCACAGTCCCACTATTGCACCAGACAGCCCTACTCTAAATGATTATTTATCAGCAATTGAGCTATCTGGAGAG
This sequence comes from Alligator sinensis, assembly GCF_000455745.1. Classification (NCBI taxonomy): domain Eukaryota; kingdom Metazoa; phylum Chordata; order Crocodylia; family Alligatoridae; genus Alligator; species Alligator sinensis. Next base: position 1,380,406 of record NW_005842134.1, on the reverse strand, counting down.
AGCCTCAAGTTGTAGGCATCCTCAGGACAAGGGGGGCAATGTTTCAAAGCTCAGATGTAAACAGTGCAGAGACTCAGCATTTCAGGGCAGGAACTAGGTTATTATATCATGCTTATCACCATACTAACACCGAGTGTGACTGCATCTTAAAAGTTTTCTTCCGATGAGTAATGGGGTTTTCTTGAGATTGGCATTAACCTATATTGCCATCAGAAAGCAGCTCAAGCACACAACTGCGTGACACCTTGCTCATGCATTTCTTCCAATGGCACCATGCACTTCAAACAGCTCTTTTTAGTTTCTCCAGCTCACAGAGGCATGCACATGCATACACTTCAGCACAGTGAGAAGCCAGGATGGTGTTGGAGGAAAACCCTGCAGGGGTGCACACAGGTTCCAAGAGCAGGGGCAAGGAGCGGGTCACGGGTTCCAACAGGAGCGGAGCAGAGCAGAGCTGAGCCAAGGTGGAGCCTTACTCACCAGAAACTCAATTCAAACCAGTTCCAGTGGAGGTGCTGCCACACGTGTTGTGCCCACTCCACAACACGTTTTGAAGTTCCCAGTATGCAATGCTGCCGGGGCACAGATTCTGTGTGGGGGGTGGAAATTCTGGGGCCCAGGACAGGTGCCCCATTTGCCCATACCTAGTTATACTACTACACACTTATTACCCAGCACATACTCACTAATCACTGGGGTTGATATTAGATGTCCCAAAACTTCAACCCTGCTGATACTTTTGAGTCTGTTAATGAAGGTAGAAGTCACTCTACACATACACCTCCCCCTTCCATTTCATCTGAGGAAAGGGGCAACCAGTGGGCTGCCTGCCACTTCTTAGGGAAGCCTCAACAGCAAATACAATACAAGCTTGGCACAGCAGCTCCTCCCTTGCCTCCCTCACCATCTTCTCTGCAGGGCAAAGCCAGCTACTCAAATTGACTGATGTTCTAACCTCCCATGGGGTACTTTGTACCAAAAAACTTGTCCAAAATCTCTCCCAAATAAGTAGTTGCTCCAATAAGTCATTAGAAAAAACCCTTGCCTCTCAAACTGCCAGGTGTTTAGTCAGAGTGGAGTGCTGGGATGGGGAGGAAATGAAGGGACAGACCTGTATCAAACTGTCTTGATGCTCCTCAGGATCAGGCTGTTCCTACACCAGCAATAAGGTATGATTGGATTTAATGTACAATCCCACAATAGTGCCTCCTGAAATCCTCCTCCTGTATGGATCACACATTAGATCTAATTGTGCCTTTACATGCATGTGTAGAAGGGGTCTCACAAACATACACAGAATTAATTTGCTACAGGTTCAGTATTAGCACTAGATATGTAAAAAAAAAGCCCACAACTAATGTGATGGCCAAGACAACAAGCCAATAGGAAAGACCAGGCTTGATGCTCCTTATATTTCTGAATTTAAAAAAAAACCAAAAAAACACCACCACAAACAGCAGTAACAAAAATTAGATCCTCCTCCTCAGGCACTCTCCATCTGAGATTATGGAGCAGAAGAGGGCAAGTACCAGATGTTAAGTCCTTTGTAAGCCATTATTATTAAAATAATAATTATTAATAATTATCTTTAAAAATGCTTGTTTCTGCAGCCACTTGGAGCCCTATCCCAAACTGTATTCATATAAGCCTTTCTGGTTTTAATCAGTCCAAATTTACCATAAATTTGCTCAGATTTAGAAAAAGGATAGGACTGTCTCGGCCGGGAAGAACCGACCGAGGGAAATGCTGGTTAATTAAGCGAACGTCAGGCGGGCTGGTGGATGGAGAGGCGAGACAGCGTATTGGTTGCAAAATAATTTTTACTTACGCCGCTGGTGGCCGCGACATAGGCTGTAAAGGCTGCTTACGCAGTTGCAACGAGTTGCTCCAACTGGCAAGAACCCGAGCCAGTGAGTCCACAGACGAACCGGGCATGCAGGGGAAGGGTACGTCAGGGATAAGCGCTCGGCGACGGGCAGAAAAATCGGTAGTTGATCAGGCTACTGATTCGCTCTGCCACGAGTCAGGAATTCTTTTAAGTCACTCTGCAGCGTGCTCAAAGTTCTCCGACTTGGGCAGAAGTCGCGCGGATTTTTATACGGCTAGCGAGCCAATTACTAGTCTTTAAGTAGGAATAATTTAGAATCAGCCAATAATGGGGTGCAAACTTACATACAAATGGCGGGAACCCTTTTGCACCGGAGTTTACTCTCTGCAGCAGAAAACTCCACCATGCAAAGAAGCTCTAGTGTGGCGGGAAAATTCCACTGTGCCAAGGCACTAAAAATCATTGGGTTATGACAAGGACAAGATACTATAAACCTACATCTTGAGCAGCAGCAATTTGCTTACAAACTCTTTTCTGCATTTGCTGCCTCTTCCACTCTAGCTAGTTATAGAGGGCTACCCTGAAAACTAGTAGGTATGAGAAGATGCTACTGTGCAGAAACACAAGCTGACCCCATTTGCTTTTGGGGTGGCAGGCCAACTCTAAGAGGGATTAGACTGAATTAACAGATGGGCAATCAGTTACTGAGACTGCACTGCCAGCACTGCCTGCTACTATGGCAAAGTAGTAAGAGCCACAGACCCTCAGGGGCAAACCTCAGACAAAACTCACGTAATTCAAGAGAAACAGGCAGCATTTTGTTTGTAAAGGTTTTATTTGACAAAAAGAGGAAGTGACCTGCTGTCAGTCCATATATCTGAGGGTTTAACTACTGCTCTGTTTGGCTGCCAGTCTCTTGTCTCTCTCTTCGGCAATGGTCAGACGGATTCCCTTTCCACGGGGCAGGGAGATCCATGGCTTGTTACCCTAAAGCAGGAGGAAAGAATCATGATGTCATAGAGCAAGACACTGTTAGGGTAATAGTGCTTCCCCACCCTCACAGGCCTTCCCTCTCACTTGAGGGAACATTGTCTTTGGACTTGTTTATGAAGAAGTGAACATCAATTCAAGTTCTGCCATTAAGTCAAACACATACAAAAGTCTGCATAAATGCTTACTGCTGTAAGTCAATTCAGAACAGATTTAAGCTAAATGGATCCATGGTGTTCAAACCAAAATGGCAGCATCCACACCAGGATTTGCAAGTTTAAATTAGTTAAGAGACAAGTACAGTGTTTAGACAAAATCCGAGTCGGACAATTTTTGAAGAGCAGGTAGATTTCTAATAACAAACAATATTATTGTTTAAAAAGCTACACTCACTGGCTGATTAGAAGCCACATTAAATCAGATCTGAAGAGTTCAACTGAAGAGGAGTCACAGTAATTCTTGGCAAAACAGGTTTCATGAAAGGACCTGCTCAGCTTGAGCCTCACAACCACAGCCCGAGATCACTTTTCAGTCACATCCAGCTGCTTCTGCACATTTAAGCAGCAGTTGAGCTTTTGAATGAAAATCTTTACCTTACCATTAAATTGTCTTTGCAAAGATAGCCTCGGCTTGTAGGTTACTGGGACCACATGGGGCAGGAGGGAGGGCCACAGCAGCCCTAAGTCAATGCATGGCTTAAGCTAAATAGCTGTTGCAGAAGCAGTAGCTTTGTGCAGCGTGTGTTCCAATTAGTAACCCTTTCTAGCATTGCACTTTGTTCCTCCCACACTTGTCCAACAAGAAGTCTCTTTATTGCAAGCCTCCCTCAGGGCAGGAAAAACACCCCAGGTCCAATTAGCTCATACTTACTTTGCCAATAACGAAGATGTTAGAGAGCCTGGTGGCAAAGCTGTTGCCATTGGCATCCTTCACGTGAACCACATCAAATGAGCCAGGATGTCTCTCTCGGTTAGTGATCACACCAATACGGCCCAAGTTAGCACCACCAGTCACCATGCACAGGTTACCTAGGTGGAAGGAAAGGCAGAAATAACAATATTTAACAGCCTATGTACACCCATGTCAGAGAGCCCCTGTGACAAAAGTACACTGCTTGTCTGGGTCATGTGCAGACCACTGCTGGAGACGAGATGCTCCAAACAGATTACAGCAGGACTAAGCAGCTTTTTGCGGGCACAGGCTGGAGCCTGCAACCCTGCTGTGGCTCCAGACCAGAAGCCTCCACCCCTACCCCCAAGCAACTGGCTGCCTGCACTCTCTTGCTGCAGATACCCAACCCCTCTGCAACGAGGAGAACTCAGACACTGTGTAACAGGATCCCTAGAGAGGACAAGCAGCACATCAAAGCACAGCTCTTTGCCACCAATCCCCCATGCTGGATCACACCTTCACAAGCTGCAAGTTGCTGCAGACCCCTGGACTGCAGGGCTGTTGTGGTATAATGAGTATGGTGCAGGTTAACCTTCCTGTTCCCAGGCTACGTAACAGTAAACAGAAACCTGACCAAGTCAGAGCAAACTAAGTAACTATGCATTCAACACAAAAGATGCTCTGTTCAGTTGAATGGATGACCTTCTTGACAGGACTTTAAACTGAGACCGCTGGGGGACGGGCGGTCTACTAACAGTTCTAGCACAGGTCATTTCAGCTGCACTACCAATAACCTGGGCAGCCCAAGGAAAGGTCCGACTTAACCCCTCAGGAAAGCACTGGACTTCTCATGGCAGTCTTAACTGCCTGTACACAAATGCCAGGAGCTTGGGAAATAAGCATGAAGAACTGGCCCTTCTCATAGCGAAAATGACTATGACCTTATAGGAATTATGGAGACCTGGTGGGACTCCACCTATGATTGGTCGGTGGCAGTAGAGTAGACACCTCATATAGGAGAGACCATATGGGGAAGGGAGGGGGGGGCGGGTTGCTCTCTACATCAAGGATCAGCTCACCTCCCTGCAGATTGAGTTTCCAAACCAGGAAGGGCGTCTTGAGACCCTCTGGGTCAAGATACGAGGAGAACATGGGGAGGCTGATTTATTTGTAGCAGTCTATCACAGACCTCCCCACCAAGAGGAAGACTAGATTGGGAATTCAATAGGGAACTGTTCAAAGCCGCGCGCTCCCAATGCACAATCGTCATGGGGGACTTCAAATTCCAAGACATCTCTTGGGATGAGTGCACGGCTAAATCTGACAGGTTGTGTAGCTTTCTCACGTGCATCGATGACCTCGACCTAACCCAGGAGGTCTATGGGCCAACCATGGAAGAGGCGTTGCTTGATCTGGTCCTGGCCAAAGGGGAGGACCTGGTTAGCGATCTGCGGATCAAGGCAAAGCTTGGTGACAGCAACCATGAACTGGTCACCTTCTTAGTTCACCAAAGAGCAGGCAAACCCCTCAGTAAAAAAGATGTCCTTAACTTTGAGAAAGCTGACTTTTACAAACTGAGAAAATTGGTCAGTCAGGCAATTAGAGGCCATAAGCCCCCAGAAAAGGGAGTACACGAAGAATGGTCATCTCTCAAAAATATAATCCTTGAAACATAGGGCAAAGCCATACCATCTCACAAAAAATGCAGTCAACGGGCAAGGAAGCCCCCATGGCTGAATAAGGAACTGTTGCTGGACCTCATTAAGCTCAAAAAAGTAGCTTACACCAGCTGGAAAACAGGAAGCATTACCAAACAGGATTACTCTGCACTCGCCTGCACCTGTAGAGAGTGGTCGAGACAAGCCAAGACACAAACCGAATTGAGGCTAACTACATGAATCAAGGACAACAAAAAGTCCTTCTTCAGATACATGGGAAGTCAGAAAAAGAACAAGGATTGGGCCCCTGAGAGATTCAACAGAGCAACTAACTTCTGTTGCCCAAGAAAGAGCCAATCTCCTATATGACTTTTTTGCATCAGTTTTTCACCCTCCCAGGAGGATCACACTGCCAGGAATGGCACAAACCAATCCAGGAGCCGGCAACGGGCCCCAAATCGATGTGGATCAGGTAAGGGAACACCTTGAGAAACTGGACGTTCACAAGTCGGCAGGCCCAGACGGAATGCACCCGAGGGTCTTGAAGGAGCTGGCAGACATCATTGCATCCCCCTTGGTAGGGATATTTGAAAAAATTGTAGTGCTCAGGCAATGTCCCGGACGACTGGAAAAGAGCCAACGTGATCCCTATCTACAAGGAAGGGAGGAAGGAGGACCCGGGGAACTATAGACCAATCAGTCAGAATTCCGTCCCTGGAAAAATCCTGGAGAAAATTGTCAAGGGATCCATCAATGCCAGACTAACTGAAGGCAAGCTTCTGAATACCAGCCAACATGGCTTTGTGACTGGCAGGTCTTGCCTGACCAACCTCATCTCCTTCTATGACCAGGTAACATGTGCCCTGGACAAGGGAGATTACGTGGACGTTATATATCTGGACTTCAAGAAGGCCTTTGACCTAGTTCCCCATAATGTCCTCATGGTTAAACTGGGGAACTGTCACCTTGATCATCATACAGTCCAATGGCTAGGCAACTGGCTACGGGGTCAGACCCAACGAGTACTAGTTGAAGGGAGCAAATCAATGTAGTACAAGGCTACCAGTGGAGTTCCTCAGGGCTCGGTACTTGGGCCAGTACTCTTTAACATCTTCATCAATGATCTGGATTTGGGAGTCAGATGTGAACTGGCCAAGTTCGCGGACAATACCAAATTATGGGTGAGGGTGGTAACACCACAGGACAGGCTAAAGATTCAGGCCAACTTGGACATACTCTCAAGGTGGGCTGACCAAAACCCGATGACCTTCAATGCAGAGAAGTGCAAGGTGCTCCACCTCGCCGCTTTCAAGGTGGGCCAACCATAACCTGATGGCCTTCAATGCAGAGAAGTGTAAGGTGCTGCACCTCGGTAGAAAGAACACCCAACATACTTACAAGTTCGACAGTGCTACACTCGCTAGCACCACGACCGAAAGGGACTTGGGGGTCTTGACTGACCACAAAATGAATATGAGCCACCAATGTGATGCTGTGGCTAGCAAAGCTAACCAACTCTGGCGTGCATCCACCGATGCATCTCAAGCAAAACCAGGGAAGTCATCCTCCCACTTTACTCGGCCCTGGTTAGACCGCAGCTGGAGTACTGTGTCCAGTATTGGGCCCCCCACTTCTGGAAGGATGTGGAGAAGCTTGGGAGAGTCCAGAGGAGAACCACTCATATGATCCAAGGCCTGGAGGGAAGGCTGTATGAGGAGAGGCTGAGGGACTTGGAACTCTTTAGTCTGGAGAAGAGAAGGCTCAGGGGGGACTTGGTGGCAGCCTACAATTACATAAGGGGGTACATCAGGACCTGGGAGAACAGCTGTTCACCAGAGCTCCCCAAGGAATAACAAGGTCTAATGGCCATAAACTCCAGGAAGGCCGACATAAGAAAAAAGTTCTTTATGGTGCGTGTGTCCAGGGTCTGGAACAAGCTTCCCCCAGAGGTGGTGCAAGCACGTATTCTGGACTCTTTAAAAAAAACAGGTGTATATATTTCTTGCTAGGGTCACTTGGTCCCAGCTGACTTCCCGCCTATGGAGCAGGGGTTGGACTCGATCTCATGAGGTCCCTTCCAGGCCCTAATATCTATGAAATCTATGAATTAGCACCAAAGAGACACCTCCTACTACTGGGCAGATTGTCCAACAATGGCACGCCTCAGGCCTTTGCAATTCCAAGCACAGACACTACAGCTGATTTATAACGTTTCACCAAATGCAAACAGCTTAAGGCTGATGTTTTCATAAACGTGAATATGATACACCTGAACAGTACCTAGTATCAGTAACTTCATTCACCCAGCTTAAACTGTCTAAAAAGCAGAACTGCTTTTTGAAGAGATCCTCAAGTTTTAGGAACCATCAGGACAAGGTGGGCAAACTTTAGAAGCACAGAGTGGAATGATGCCTTATTTGTGAGATCCATTATTTCACCTGGCAGTGACCCAAAGCAACACTGGATGTGACTGCATCTCTCTTGCAATGGAGAACAGGGTGTTCGTAGAATAGCTGCAATCTATGCACTGCCATTAAAAGTAGTTCAAGCACACAACTGTGTGACACCTTGCAAGTGTATTTCTTCAACTGGCACGTGTTTCATAGAATTGTAGAAAGTTAAGGTTGGAAGGGACCTCAGGAGGTCATCTAGTCCAGCCCCATGCTCAAAGCAGGACCATCCCCAACTAGATCATCCCAGCCAAAGCTCTGTCTAACCAGATTTTGAAAAACCCCAGGGATGGAGCTTCCACCACCTCTCTGGGTAACCTGTTCCAGTGTTTTACTACCCTCCTAGTAAGAAAATTCTTCCAAATATTTAGCCTAAACTTCCCTTGCTGAAACTTGAGACCACTGCTCGTTGTTGTCATCTGCCACCACTAAGAATAGCCTAGTTCCATCCTCTTTCGAACCCCCCTTCAAGTAGTTGAATACTGCTATTAAGTCTCCTCTCAGTCTCCTCTTCTCTAGACTAAATAAGCCCAGTTCTCCCAGTCTTTCCTCATAAGTCATGTCTAGCAGCCGCCTCACCATTTTTGTTGTCCTCCGCTGGACTCTCTCCAATTTATTTACATCCTTTCTGTAGTGGGGAGCCCAAAACTGAACCCAGTACTCCAGGCGTGGCCTCGCCAGTACTGAATAGAGGGGAATAATCACCTCCCTTGACCTACTGGCAACTGACTTACCAATGCAGCCCATTATGCTGTTAGCCTTCTGGGCAACAAGGGCACAATGCTGGCTCATATTCAACTTATTGTCCACCGTAACCCCCAGGTCCTTTTCTGCAGAGCTGCTTCCCAGCCAGTCAGCCCCCAGCCTGTTCTGGTATATGGGACTGTTCCATCTTAATTGCAGGACTTTGCACTTGTCCTTGCTGAACCTCATGAAATTCCTTTGGCCCAATCCTCCAATTTGTCTAGGTCCCTCTGAATCCTAACCCTACCATTCAGCATACCTACTATTCCCCGCCCTTGTGTGGGAATTGGTGTCTTCTGCAAACATCTGGAACATTTGCTTTCAGCTCCTCCAGCATATACACACATTCACTACTGGGTTCTTACCCTTCAACCCTAGTGATGCATTTAGGTCTGTTTCCAAAGGCAGAAGTCACCCTGCTTATATAATGCCCCTTCCATTTCAACCAAGCACAGACGGAATACACTGAACTACAGGGCTGCTTCAGATGGAAGCCTCAACACCAAAGAATGAAATGCAAGCCCTGGCATTTCAGCTCTTCCCACACCAAACAATGGAGGCCTTGCACACTAAGCCTGACCAAAGCCAGCCCTCAAGGTTTCTAAAGTGCTAGAAAAGCAGCACCTCTAGCCAGAGAAGACGCCACACCTCTTCCAGGACAAAAGCATCAGGCTCTTTCTTCAAGAGTCCAGCTAGTCTAGTTTCTTTTCTCAGTATAAAAAGCTCCCTGCACTGTCAGTGAAGAAATCACCAAATTACCCAGGAGTTTCATTTAAAGACTACACGATTTTTTTGCAACCCGCATTTTGTAAATGCCACCTTGCTTGAAAAAACCCTAGACCCTTCAAACATATCAAGAAACTTGCATCTGGCTCTGCAGATGATCACTGAAACAGGGAACACTGAATTTGTGTGATGAATCTCAACTGGCGATTCTCAACAAGGGTGCTACCCGGGAGGTAAGTGAGGAGTAGGACGGAGCTGACTGGAGCTCCCACCTTTCCTCCCCACTAGCCAGTCCTGCACAAGGGGGTAAACACTGTAATCAGCAGTTTCTGAAATAGGGCCACTCAACTTGCTCAAGTTAAAGGGCTTGGAGTCTAAAAAAGGTTGAGAACCACTAGTCTAGATCTTGACTGCAGTTCTGATTCCATCAGAAGCCTGGAACCAAAGCCTCCACTTTCCCTTCCACCTTTGAAAAACTAGAACTAGTTTTGTTCCCACAGATCCTACTGCCTGCTCTATGGAAGGCCACTGCACACTCTGAGCTGGGCCTGAACCAGGCTCTTCCCACGATTTGGGGGGGGCGGGGGGTTGGGCCAGGCCAGGCCAGGGCTGTGCCAGCAGTGCTAGTGCTGGGAGGTGGGGCTATAGTGAATTTTAGGGTGGCTGTAGCCCACCCTGTAGTCCCACTCCCAATCCCAAGCACAGCCCCAGCTCGGTGCCCCCCCAACCCCACTGAGAAGAGCCTGGCCTTGAGTACTTCATGCACAGATCCACGGGGCACATGCCTTCCCCAGGGATGCAGGCAGCTGCAGACCTCCCCCACCCCATACGAGCCACCCACAGCTCTGTTCTGCACCCCGCAAACCCCAGCTGGGCAAGCCCCTGTCCCAGCCCCACTCCCTCCCTCACCATGGGGAATTCAATCTACCCCCTCATGCCCCTTTCCCCCACAGACTTACTGGCTAGACACTGCTCTCTCCAAGCTTCTGGGCTGCATTCCTGGCCACGTGCATGCTGCAGCTGCGCACATGCATGCTGCATTTACTGGCAACTTTAATCAGACACATGATTCAAAAAAGCCAATTGAACAAGGCCTTGAGACAGCTATATGCAGCTGTCTTCTCCTGTTTGAAGGGGAATGCCAGCTAGTTAAATTTAACTGACATCCTCATCTCCCAACAGGTACTCTGTGCCAAAAACTTGTCCAACAACTCTTCCAACTATACAACAGGTCCAGTAGAAGTTATCACAAAAACCCCTCTCTGCCCCATCCAACAAGTTTTTAGTCAGAGCAGAGGACTGGGGTAAGAGAGGAAATGGAAGCACATACCTGTGTCAAACTTGATGAAGTCTGTGATTTTGCCAGTCTCCAAGTCAATTTGGATAGTATCATTCACCTTGATGAGGGGGTCTGGGTAGCGGATGGTGCGGGCATCATGGGTCACCAGATGAGGGATTCCTTTAGTGCCCACAAAGATCTTCCTCACCTTGCACAGCTTGTACTGTAAACAGAAAGCAGAAGCCATCAGTGTGCACAGAACCAGGCTTATACCTTACAGCACAGCAGAGCCTAACCTTGTTTAAAAATAGCATTATCAGAGCTACTGAATAGATCAAACATGGAGACCATGCTCAACTCCAAGGCAACTCCCTAACAGGCTTTATTAACAGCCACTTATACCAGGGAAGGGCTTATCTAAGTTCTTTGCAACAGAGGAACTGTTCTGACATTTTTTTGTAGTCAAGAAACAAGTGAAAAGTAACAACTGGCATTTTCCTATGGGTGCCTAAAGCTGAACGTGGGGTGCACCTTGAGTCTAAAACAGTTGAGAACCACTGCTGTAGAGTGGTTTCTACTGACAATTCAGGTTAGTCTCAGGACAGACAACTCGATTACACTTGCCTTTTCAATGCAAAGGCCATCTATCAGAAAGCCCCAGGTACAGACTTTTTTCATTCTTGCCAGTACCCAACGCTACTTTTACGTCCCACACATTCAGAGGCTGAAAGTCACAAATAGAGGTGCATTGATACATCAGTCTGATATCAGATTGGTACCACTATAAAGAAAATTGTCTATAATGGAAATTGGCCTAATAAAGCCAATAATTTGGCAGATAAATGCTTGTGCATGCGTGCAGCCGCAGAGCAGTACTCAGGCAGTGAGGAGAGCTGTGTGCAGCTGGTGAGACCATTGTGGTGGGAGGAGGGAGGGAAGGGGCATGGTGGGGACAGATCAACGCCCCCCCC
>NW_005842134.1:1364869-1368830 GCF_000455745.1 Alligator sinensis | reverse complement strand
CAGGGCAGGGTAGGCTGCAGCTGCAGGCTGGAGCCAAGACTCTTCTCAACAGGGGGGTGGGCTCAGGGCAGGAGCTACAGAGGGGGCTGCAGCCACCTCAAATTTCACCACAGCCCCACTCCCAGTGCTGACACTGCCACCCACCTGGCACAGCCCTGGCTCTTCCTGGAGCATGGGTGGAGATGAGGTGCTGAGCTGGGGCTGTGCCAGGCGGGCACCAGCACTGGGAGTGGGGCTACAGCAAAATCTGGGGTGGCTGCAGCCCCCTTCATAGCCCCCAGTCAAAACCCAGCCCCCATCCCCATCCCACAGCTGCAGCCCACCCTACCCTGTGCAGATCTGAGGGGCACGCACCACTGGTTTCAAATTACAGTTCCCAATTTAAAAAGGGAGATGAAACATGTCCTTTGGACATCCCAATGGATATACCAACTCCCCCAACAGTGATACTTGCTTTATAAACTAAAGGTACAGAAAGTTCAAGTCTTTTATACTGCACCTTTGTATTGGAGAAAAAAAAAAAAAGGGCGGGGGGGCTGATTTATACTAGGATCACTGAATTTAAAAACAAATTGTTAAACTAGAGCAAGATTAGCACAGACTAGACTGAAAGCATTATCTTGAAGCACGCTGGAAAGCAGCTTTCAGTTTGCACGGTTGCTAGTCTGACCACAGACAGGGAGAACACTTTACTACACAGCCACCTGGGAAACTAGGAGCAAGGCAGAGTCAATAGGAGTGAAGCAGAGTCAATGTTTCAAGTAAAACAGGTTACTGGTGAGCCTGTGAGGAGGCAGGATTAAATCAATCTAAGGAAACCGGTCCCAAAGCTTTTTGGACTCAGTGGCCACTGCCCATTTCTTACAATGTGCCCTGTAATCTGTCTGTCAATATTTTTAACTGAAAAGAAACTGGAGCAATCCATGGACAATTTACCCTAGCTCAATGGAGCAGATCAATTTGAGAACTACTAATATAACCTAATCTAACTAATTTTAGCATCCAAAGAGTATAGCCAATCCTGCAAGCAGCGGGCTTGGTCTACACTATTGGAGCTGACTAAGGGTTTTGGCTGCCAAAGCTATACTACTTCCCCAAACATCCTTTCCAAGAGTCCTGCCAGCAGAGCTGCATTGGCTAAGACAGTAGGGGTCAACCTGTTTAGCATGTCACAACTTAAGCCCCACATCCTCTCCAAATGCCACTCTGATCCCCTATCTGCCAAGATGCTGCTCTGCTTTCCACTCCCAATCGTATCTGCCGTGTTGCCTGCTCCCTCCCTGATCTGCTGCATACCACATAGACTGCCTGTGTCACTTGGGACACCTATACTGCAGATCACTAATGCCTGGGCTAGTAAATGCAGTCTTTTCCCACCCCAAGATAATGTAGGTGCCAGCAGAACTGTCCAATATAGACAATGGCTTGGTTCTTCTGAAGCAAACACTTGCTGACTATCACAAGGACCTGCACACCTACCCACTCTGAGGGTTTGAAGGCAGGCTTACATAAAGGAAAGCTTTACACAGAGGTCACTCTGGACCCCCACCAGCTCTCAGACACCCAGCTACAACCTTTTATGTACAGAGATATGGTGAACATCCTCCACTTCACCAAAAGCCCCAAGTTCTTGCCACTCTATGATCCAAAAAAGGGTGAACATTCATTCCTTAAATCAGTGTGATGGTGGATACTGTATCAATCATTTGGGCCAGACACCTGGCAGTCCATATTCAAAGAAAGACGCTCAGATCTATACCTTGACCCTAATGGTTCTGACAAACCAAATAAAACCAAAACTCAACCCTTCGCTGGGGCAAGCTCCATAGTTCACTAGAGACCCTCACACTGCCAGGAAGATGAACTCACCTTGGCCTCTTCAGCTGTGATGCGGTGAACAGCAAAACGACCCTTGGTATCATACACAAGGCGGAAGTGCTCACCGGTCTTCTCAATGCTGATGACATCTGGTTTTAAACATAAGAATCATTAATCAAGAGACATACCCATTTGCCTCCAATCCTTTCCAGCTCTCACAAGATCTGTCCCCACTAACCCATGAAGCCAGCAGGATAGGTTATGTCGGTGCGGACTTTGCCATCAATCTTGATGAACCTCTGCATGCAGATCTTCTTGACCTCATCTCCTGTCAGGGCATACTTGAGTCTGTTCCTCAGAAAGATGATGAGTGGAAGACACTCTCTTAGTTTATGAGGACCTGTTGATGGACGGGGAGCCTGCAGAATGAGGGAAAAGATGACTACTCCAACTGTTCTATCATGTAAGCAAAGACCACCTTTCTAACCTACAACGTAGCAAACATTGTCTCTTTTGACTTCAATTTCCTCATTCTTTCACAGGAAGCGTAGGTTCCACTACCTAACAGCAACCCTGCTCCTTATATGCCACTGATAGTGTCCAAACATCTGCAGACAGTAGTCAACTCTGTTTTTTCCTTCCTTCACTTCTACAATATCCCTTCGCTAACCTCTAGAGCAGCAGGTCCAAGATACAGGTGTTCATATGTCACTTTATTAACATTTGTTTTGAAGCAAATGGAGGGAACAGTAAGTGCCCCTACCAGTCAGGGACACCCTGCTCGAGAGCATAACTTAAGGCCCATCCATTTCCCCAGGCTCCTGTTGACAAAGTAAATGAGCAAGAAGATTCCAGATGAGGTGGGGTTCAGGTAGAGACACATTTAAAAACGTATGCTGTGCCATAAGTTGGGTAAACACCTAAGACTGCTAAGCAGGTTTTCCACATCACAAATTAACGCTCAAATCCTGAAAGTGAATGCATGTAACAAAGCTTTATGTGTTTGGGTTTCACCCACATTGTGGGGGTGCACTCTGTTCCAACACAGGGGCAAGGCTTGGTCACCCCATGCTCTGAGAACAGGCAAAGCACCACGGCAAGTTACAAACAGAAAGGCTAAGTAAGAAAGTAGCGCTACAACAGGTTAAAAAAAAAATCAATACCAAGTTTACATTTATATATTTCAAGAGCTGCTGAAGACCTTCAGTTCTTTAAGCAAGCCAACCCAACTATTCTAACACAACCCAACAAGAGCAACTCAGGAGGTCCCTGAGCAAACCCTGCCAAGTCATCCAGGCAGCTGCCAACTAGATGGAGCACCAAGGCTTCAGTACAGGCAGTCCTCAGACTTATGACACAATTGGTTCCTGAAAACAGTCAAGTAAAATGAGTAACATAGCTACATTAATGTATTCACATTGTAAGTAGCAATCATATTGATATGGAAGGACTTCTTTGAAGTGACTTTGCTGGACTTTTTGACTGGTTCTTAGTTGGACTTTTTGAAGGGTTCTTGGCTGGAGTCTTCTCAGGAGTCTTGGCTGCAGTTTTTTCTGGAACCTTGTCTGCTTTCTTAAAGAAAGCGTCCAAGGAAGTTTGGACAGATGCTCTCCAGGGAGATGGACAACGCAGCGAACTTGCTCGCTGGTGTGGCATGGTGTTGGATCAAGCATTTCAAGTGGAAACCAATGTCAGAAAGTTGAAACAGGGTGTCAATTTATAAATGTAGTAAGTGCAAAACGTCGTAAACTGAGGACTACCCGTACTGGATTAAGACCTTAACTAAACCATTCCTAGACAAGGATGGCATAGCCAAAACATCACAAGGGCATTCGCTCACCTATTCGCTCATCAAATGGGAGACAAAAGCTTCTCAAACAACTGCTGAGCTTCTTTTCAAATTAAAGAAAGAAAATGTGCCAGCCAGTGGCTGTTTTCTAGCTACGGTTTCAACCTGCACAAATCAAAGAGCAATACTTACAAACACCCCCGTCAGCTTGTCCAGCATCCAGTGCTTGGGAGCGGCCACGCGCTTCAGGTGCTTCTTGGGACCACGAGCCTGGGAGAGAGGAGGGATCGGTTAAGATGCAGAAATCGCTACCTTGGTGCCCGAGCCCACAAGTGCTGCGACATCAAGGAAGCC
>NW_005842134.1:1355630-1363998 GCF_000455745.1 Alligator sinensis | reverse complement strand
CTGGGCACTAACATCAGCAGCTGGGAGAAGCTGGCTGCTGACTGACTCCAGCAGTGCCTCACCCTCAGCGGAGCAGCAGCCCATTTTGAGACAACCTGTCACACCCTCAAAGCAGAGAAGGGAGGAAAGAAAAGGAGAGGAATCCCAGCCTGAAGCCGACTCTCCCCTGCAGAAAGACCTGCAATTTGTGTGGACAGGTCTGTGGCTCTTCAGTCACCTCAAGCCCCATCAGTGAGCCATGGTAGAGATCATCTTTGAATTGAGGGATTGCCAATGACAACAGACCTGCCTGGGGAGAGACCAGTGATAACCCCCCTCCTCCCCGCAACATATGGGTCTCCTCTCTCTGGTGCTGGGTGGAGCTGCATAGGACCTGATGGATGCAGGTGCCTAACTCCTATTGAAATCAACAGGTCTAAATACCTGGGGGAGTCTGTGCCCACACGTGCAATGCGTTGGGAGCCCATAGCAGAAGTCATGTCCGAGGCAGGGTGCAGGAGTAGAGGTGTGGGTGCCAGCATGGCTATGGCAGTTTTGTCAACAGACAAGTATGGAGGCACCAAGGCACTTCATTGACTTGGGGACTTCATAATTATGGTTCTCGAGAACCCAGGATGGGATCAATTTCCTGATCTGCCACCTTGAGTGGATATCTTTGCATCATTTCCTACCAGCAGCGTAGCCATCCCCTAGCCCAGAACATAAAATATTAAGAAGTAACCAACTTGGGATGATGTTGCTACAGCTCCTGATGTTTGATCCTGCTGGGTATTGATTTTCTAGCTGTCTTCTGCAAGCAGCAGGATTTGAAATGTACTTATCTTAAGAAAAATGTAGCAAACATTCATTCATGAACACATCATCCTGAGAGCCAGGAATTGTAGAAAGGGCACAAAATATTGTGAGATTCACCAGCACTGGCACCACTGCTGATCTATAACACAATAAGGGTGCCAGCAAGTGCTTTGAGAGCAACAGCTGGAGAATGAATGCTGCAGAGGAGACAAGCATTCAGTAGGGGTGCACCGAACAGATTTTTGGGGCTGATACAGATAGCTGATTTTTAAGGAGGCGTATCAGCCAATACAAATCTGATTTCTGACACCAGCCTGGCAGTTTGAAGAGCTGCATGCAGCTGGTAAGTCTGGTGTGAGGGAGGAACTGTGGCTTGTCTGGGGGGTGTGGCTCCCACCACTGTGCACTGCTTGTTTGGGAGCTGCTTATCCAGCAGCTTCCGCCACTCATCCAGGAGGGCATGGGTGGGAGGAAGTCTGGTGGGGGAAAGGAAGTGTGCCCCTGGATCTGTGTGGGGCTGGGCAGGGTAGGCTCTTGCCAGCAGGGCAGGGTGGGGCTGCACTCAGGGCTGGCAGCAGTGGTGCTAGGAGGGGACTACAGAAGGGCTACAGCCACCCCAACATTTGCCATAGCCCCACCCCACAACCTCCTTCCCAGCACTGCCGCGACCTGCCCCACACAGCCCCACCCTGCCAGGAAGAGGTTGGCGCAGCCCAACCCTGCCAGAAATTGCCCCCACAGATTCAGGGGCGTACACCCCCTGCCATGCTCTCCTGGAGAAGCAGTGACAGGAACCACCAGGCGAGTGCCGGACCAGCGGCTCCTGGACCAGCGGCATGCAGCAGCAGGAGCTGAGCCTCCCACACAAGCCACAGCTCAGTCTTGCACCTGCTTCGCCCTGGCTGGGCAGCACTTGCTCCTGCCCCAGCCCTACTCCTCCCTCACTGCAGGGGCTTTTATCTGCCCCGCCACGCCCCTTCCCTCTACCCTCCCCTTCCACCACACCAGACTTACCAGCTGCATGTAGCTCTCCAAGGTGCATGGTGGTGCTCCTCGCCACTTATGTGCTGCACTGCAGCTGTACGCATGCACAGGCCATTTATCGGCCATATTGGGCCAATTTCCAATACAGCCAATTTTCTTTATATCAGTGCCGATCCAATATTAAACCGATATATCCGTGCATTTCTAGTCCTTAGTAAAGTGGGAAAACTTTCTAATTGATAAAGGCTCTTTACCAAGGTGAGTCCCATGAGACAGGCAGGCTGGCCTGGTCCCACTCCTTGCTGCCACATGCAGCTCCCGGAACTGGCTGGAGCTGTGCACTGGCAGGTAACAGTGCCTGCATGGGCCACAAGCACCCCGAGGGCGTGCCGCCTGGTGCTGCTGCCAGCAGCTGTACTGCTGCCAGCAGCTGTGCACCATGGTGGGGTGTGGGGGGGGTCCCCACACCCCCAACCCTCCCTCACACCCCACACATCCACACCCAGCCCCCACAACCCCCCATATATACACAGCCCACAACATACCCTACATCTCCCCATATACACAGCCACACCTCCTCACAAACCCCCCACACATCCCCCCGCCATTTACACACAATATACAAAAATAAGACTATTTTTGAGCTATTATGTGTATCAATATGTATGGATCTCAGAGGCAAAACCAGCAGCAGCAGAAAGGAGGAGTCTGAAGGAGGAACAGGATATGAGGGGGAGGAGACAGGAAGATTAGGAGAGGTAAAGAGGCTGTGGGAAAACAGCAGGCCCTGTAACAGCTCTGTAAGAAACTCCTATAATAAAGACTGTTTATATTAAGTAGGGAGCTGTCCCTTGATTACCCAGACAGGATCACATGAAACATTATGCAATCGTCTCTATATACACTACACAAATGCAAATCATAACAAAATTATTTTTTTAATTAAAATATGTTATAGTAGATGTTTGACTTTTAGTATGTGACTTGTTTTTTTTCTGGTTCCAAAAGGAGTACTTCTGGTGGCAAAGGTTGGGGTTAGGGGTAGGACTTCCAGTCCCAAGATGGTGACCAGGGGGCGGGGCACCTGTCAAGGGGCGGGGCTACCCTTGGGGCCCTCGACAGATCAGCAGAACTCATTAAGCAGCCCTCCAGCCAAAAATAATTGCCTGCCCCTGCCTTAGTGCCTACTCTCTCCTTTCCATCCTTGTATCCTTTAGATGGCCCTTCTCTGTACTTTCTTTAGCTCTTCTGCAGTGGCGTACCGATGGGGGAGGCGGGAGGGAGCCATGGCTCCCGGGCGCTGGCTGGAGGGGGGCGTCAGCCGAGCCCTTCAGAGCCAGGCAGAGGGGCTGCGGCGCCTCCTGCATTTGGTGTGTAGTTCGCCCGTGCCCCTGCCCTGTGGGCTGTAAGTTTCTTTAGCTGCTCTGGCCAGAAATTCCAGCTGCCGCCCCTCCCCCTGCACGTGGTGTGCCACGCTGTTAATTTCCCTGTGGAAGTGCCGTGGGACAGGAGAGGGGACCCCGCACCCTGCTCAGATCATCCGCGTGGGAGATGCTGGAGAAGGGCGCAAATGCAAGCACTGGCCCCCGGGCGCCAGAGACCAATGGTACACCACTGCTCTTTTGTCATTTTACATGCTGGGGACTAGGACTGCTCTCCCCTCCCTCATTCTAGATGAGAAGTTTTCCCTGTATCCATACCTCTTTGCAACAGTGTCCATGCTGTTAGCCCCTAGCTAGTGTGCACAGTCCAATAGATTCTTGGGCTTAATGCTTTCTGGATGCCCAGTCGTGTTGGTGAAGGATACTTGTGCTGCGTCTTTCCTCTGCTCAGGTTAGCTGGTTCTGCAGGATTAGTATGGAATGTCTTCCCTTCCACCAATCTGCTGACTAATCTCTCCTGTACAATGGGTATCTTAGGTCTGTTTCCTTCATGTCTTCAGTGCTGCTTAGACTACTGCAAATAGGACAGTTCAGAGGTTCATGTCCAAGACTTGTGAGAGTTGCCCAGTAATTTCTGGCCCTGGCTTTGCAAGCCATGCCATGGTGGATACACAGGAAAAGATGCACCTATGTCATGGAAGAAACCAGCAGAACAGGAGGAGAGAAATCACTCAGTTGGTAGGGAACAAAGGGTGGGCAGCAAAGGTAGTGGTAGACCCACAAGGAGTTTGTAGCAGGGGCTAGGAAGTGCGGAAGGAGTAGGCAAGGAGGAAGTTCAACCAGCACAAGGAACGGGAAAGCACAGAGAAGCTGTAGAGATGTTACGAAGAGGGGAAAAGCAGTGGAAGCAGAGGAGGAGTTGAGCTGAGGCTCCTGTGCATTACGTTACTGTTCCACACTTGACTTCAGAACACAGGACAGAAGGGGCCCTTATTCCACCCACTGACTTGGGCTTCACCTGGTCATTCACGGCATCACCGGGAACCGTGGCTGGGAGGACAGCCCCACCGCCATTGCCTGACCTTCATTCTGTGGCTATATAATCCAGAGTAGCACAGATCAAACAGCCCTGCTGTTTACTCTTTCCATGGTACAGTTGGAATCCCTCTCTGAAGATGCTGAAATGAAAGATCCTCCCTTACCAGCGGAAACAGGTGTTCTTAATACAGTCATATACCAAGAAGTAACACACCAGTTGAAGTAGGTGATATGCCCAACGTCACACAGGAAACCTGTAACTACATCAGAAATGGACTCTAGGCCTCCTGAATCCCCATTCATTGCCCTACCTGCAGACCACCGTTACTGTCTTAGCTCACATGTAGCATAGGATTAAATGGCGTTAACTTGTCTTCAATCACTGCATAGTTTGGCCACAGCAGAGGATCCAGCCCAGTTTGTTAGCAGAACCCCTCCTTAACACAGCTTCACAGCACATAATTTATTCACTACTTGTAGAGTACATTTTGGGTAGCTGCAATGGCTGAGCGGACTTGACACTGAACTTGAAATCACAAGAAGTTTCCCTGCACAGAATCAAATCCTGTTCACAGGGTGGGGCTTGTTTCTTGAGGAAGGAGGTTGGACTAAATGACCTTCTCAGTCCTGTCTAGCCCTATTCGTTGTTCTGTCTTACACTACTGTTCTGTTTTCTCCACAGCAGCTGCTGCTGGTTCAGACACCAGTGTTCCAGGACAACCATCTTCCTTGTCAGGCTTCCTTCTTTAAGAATATACCCAATTCCCCATCCGCAGGCCAGATCCCAGCTCCTGACCGTGAGGTCCCTGGGTATTGTGTGATGTTAGGCAATGCCCCTTGTTTTGCCCACCCCATTGGGATGGCTCAATCCTGGGGGAGGGGACACTGTGGAGTCCTCAGCAGAGAACGGGATTAGGGCTTTCCACACTAAGGGAGAGGAGGGATGCACGTGTAGAAAAGTGCCTGTTCCATCTCCAGCTGTAAGCCCTCTTCTCCCCCATCCTTCTTTCCCCCAGGGCCCCTGGGATGGCAGCTCCCCACACCTTTCCCAAGAGTTCCTCAGTTTCTAGCAGGAGAAGAGTCTCCTAAGATTTGGAGATGGGTAGCCCAAGACTGCAGGCTCTGGCCCTGCTAAGCAGAGAGCTGGGCCACACTCACCATATCAGTTTTACCCAGCTGGGGAGTGTGGTGGCCTGGGGTTGGGGATGTTTCACATCAGGCCCCCCAGAGTCCCTGCCCCATCCTTCACCTTCCCTGTCCTGCATCCCACTTACACCCCCCACCTCCCCAGCTGGGAGATTAACTTCCTAGGGCCTGAAGCCCCATGTGCCTCCCTTCAAGATTCAACATTGGGGTCCAGCCCTTCCCCCCTCCATGCTCCCCCAGGCACAGGAGACTCACAGGTAGCTCCTCTGCTCTCCATAAGGCTCAAACCTCCTCTTGATCCAAATTCCAGTTGCTTCCCCCCTTCTCCATTGAGATAATCAAGGTGTCACTGCCTTTCCAGCAGCAATATGGCCAGGATTGGACACCACACTTCTAGAAAAGATGTGGATAAGTAGGAAGGAAAGCAACAAAAACTAAGGGGCTGGAAATCAAGCAGCAGGGAGAGGCTGGAAATACCAGATGGATCAAAAGAAGGGAAGAATGAGGACTTATTTGATACATATCTTTAAATAAGTAAGTTTGTTATAATAAATGTGTTATAATAATGACAGCAGTGATCAGTTCTCTGTTCACAGAGAGGTCAGCACAAGTCAGAATGAACCTAAATTGCAACCAGGAAGATCATTTAGGATGAACTTTCGAACCATGATGATAGTTCAGTCCTGGAACAGATTGCTAAAAACTGTGGGGAATCTGTCATGGGATGTTCCTACCTTGAGTAAGACTCAAGAACTGGATCTTCTCTTGAAATCTATTCCAGTCCTGCTTTTCTATGATTCTACAAGACAAGTCTTCTGCTATGGATGATAATGATGTGAAACATCTCAAGGTGAACGGATGGAGAGGGGCTCAAAAGAATTCATAACATCAGAGAAGGGAAGCAATGGTGCTTCTCCCTAGGTCTCTGGGTTCTGTGGTCAGCACCTTGCTACAGGAAGCTATGGGCCAGCTGGAGATGGCTCCACACAAAGCAAATGCAGTGGTTGGGGACAGACTGGAACGAGGGACTAACATGCATATAACAGAAGCGGTGTGTCCAGTCAAATGGAAATCCAAAAAACACAACTGGGATGATATGAGAAAAAGCAACTCAGCTAAGGATAATGGGAATCAAGGGAGATGCCCTGGCTGTGTAAGGACTGGAAGCCACATCCTGTAACAACACCCTACTGACTCCTCAGCATAGGGAACTTGCTTAAACCTCCCCACCCCACTCAGCATCTGCGGTCTGGGACACAGTTATATTCACCAGCAAGTCCTAGGATAATGAAGGCAAAAACTAATGGCCTTTACTGGCCACACCCAGCCCCAGCCCTTTCAGTGGCAGAAATGAAACACTCTACCACAGGTACAGGTGGGCACAGACTGACCTACCACAACAAAAAGGAAATAAAGACCAAGTATCGGAAACTAACAAATAGATCATTTGGAGCAACAGCAGGGCACATTTTCCTTCTCTGCCCTTCGTCTAGGCAGCAGTGAGGAGAGCAGCACAAACTCTTCTCATTTCCTCATTTTTTAAGTAAGAATAACAGCACAGTCCTACCCCACAAAGGTGCCTAGGAGGCCTGTAGTCTGCTATATACTGTAGGTAGTACTGCATATAGTCTCTAGGCTATGTGAATATGTTAAAGGCTGGCAGGGGCACAGCTTGTATGGTAATAGAGGCCGTAGATAAATATGGCAGAGAGACCAAGATGACTGTGCATGAAGGTAGGTAGCTGCCAACCACTGACTCAAACTGCTTCTTCCATTAGTGGCAGTAGTGAGGGTAAGGAAAGCAAAAGAAATGGAACAGAGTGGGGGACAGTGCCGCATCTGATTCTGCTCTCCCACTGAGCCAGACAACAGATGGCATGGAAAACTTGTTCCATTCAAAAGGGGAAGGACACAGGTAGCCCAAGAGCATCTCCAGTGAGGGGAAAATGAGCACAAAAGGGCCAGATAATGTCTCTCGGTAGTCACTTGTACAGCTTAGCAGCTCACAGCCCAGATGTTATCCAGTGCCTGTCTCCTGTAATAGGCATCTCTGCCTCTTTAGCTAGGTGGGTCCTGGTCATAAACAATAGCTGGTGGTGCAGAGGGAGGCCAAGTCGGACTGAATCACCAGGCAGATGAAGGGCATGACTACAGCATCATCACCAAGACCTGCACCTCTGCATGGACCTTGCTACATAGGAACTGCACCACAAGGTGATGCAGCAGCTGCCAGCCAAACTGGGGCAGGCCCAGCCTTCCCACTTCCTTCTGCAGACACCAGCCCCCAGTACATCCTGGCCCTGAACCAACCTCCGCTTCCTAGATGCCTGCCTGGCATGCACAGTCCAGGCAAGACACCCTACTCTGGGCAAGAGCCAAGTCAGGGAGCCAGCCAGAATCAGGGCAACTCCCAGTAGTTGCTGATGCAGCCTCTTCCAGCCCAGGTAGTCACCTGCTGGGGACTAGACTCTTCCCCTAGGGTTCCTAGACAACCTTTATCAGAAAAAGACTTCTCTTAAATCCCTTGTTGTTATCTCCCCCATCTAAACCAGGTGGTAATTACAGAGGCAGCAAATAGAAGTCCTAAATCAAACTACTGCTAATTGTCCACAATGGCTTATTAGACAGGCACCTCTGTCTAGTGGCACTGTCCCCTGAGAGATCACCCAAAACCCAGGGGATGTTAGTGCATTAGTGCCATCTTTTGTTTTCAGGGGTTGATGAGTTGTTTGTCATGCACTGGGTGGGATTGGTTAGGAGGGGATTAGCTAAACAGAAAGACAAAGGAAAGGAGGGTAGGTGAGAGGAAGAGCACAGGGGAGCCAAGAAAAAGATGTGACTCAGAAGAGTGGCTCTTGCCGAACTTTATCTTTTCCCCATCCCATTCCAGCAGCCCCTACCTTACCCAGGACAGAAAGAGTGAGGAAGGGCCAGACTGTGGACCACATGTGCATTTATGACTGTAAACTCCTCAGTCTCTTCTTGCCCTTCAGCACATTCTGGACACAGATAACTCTGCCTGT
>NW_005842134.1:1345249-1355599 GCF_000455745.1 Alligator sinensis | reverse complement strand
TTCAGCAGGCCCTTGGGTGGATTACACCTTCCTTGGTTTCCTGGATGTTCACTCAATGCAAATCCAGACATCTTATGTGTTCTTTGGCACAGAACACAAGTCTCCAAGATTCACAGCTCTTATGATAGTGGAAAACACAGGTCTAATCTGTATCAATTCCCCTTGGCTCCATAAGCAGGCGGTATGGGGAAAATTCACATCTACCTCCATTCTGGCCCTAAGATCTCTTCCCCCCCTCCCTCCCCTTCAGCCAAGATATCACTGTCAAGGCATCCTGCCTCCCCAGCGCATAATAAATACTGCTAAAGAGTTATTGTCTGGAATCTGTATATCATAAAAACTATCAGGCACAGAACCCATGCAGCTACACTCACCCCATAGAGATTAACACACCACATGGTTCAGCACTGATGAAAAAGCATCAACTCAGGTACAAAGTACTGACTGATTGTGCAGGTCCTCATTAAGGTTTTACTAAGCATCCCAAGGTTATACTTCCCCTCTATCGGGCGCTGGTCAGACCGCAGTTGGAGTACTGCGTGCAATTTTGGGTGCCGCACTTCAAGAGGGATGTGGATAACCTGGAGAGGGTCCAGAGAAGGGCCACTCGTATGGTTAAGGGCTTGCAGGCCAAGCCCTATAAGGAGAGACTAGGGCACCTGGACCTCTTCAGCCTCCGCAAGAGAAGGTTGAGAGGCGACCTTGTGGCTGCCTATAAGTTCATCATGGGGGCACAGAAGGGAATTCGTGAGGCTTTACGCCCCTGGGGGTTACAAGAAATAATGGCCATAAGCTAACAGAGAGCAGATTTAGACTGGACATTAGGAAGAACTTCTTCACAGTTCGAGTGGCCAAAGTCTGGAATGGGCTCCCAAGGGAGGTGGTGCTCTCACCTACCCTGGGGGTCTTCAAGAGGAGGTTAGATAGGCATCTAGCTGGGGTCATCTAAACCCAGCCCTCTTTCCTGCCTATGCAGGGGGTCGGACTCAATGATCTATTGAGGTCCCTTCCAACCCTAACATCTATGAATCTATGAATCTATGAACTGTTCAAGCAATTCAACAGTTGCCATCCTGACACTACACCACCATTGACCTTGGTAGATGGCCTCTTCAGATCCCTACAAGTCACAATGGGAAAGTTATCCACAATGAAGAATAGGAAACTGTTAATACTACAAGTAACCCCTAGAAAAGCCCAAGGCACTACAGCAAAATTTCCAGGCTCCAGCTGGTCCCCTCCTGGGCTTTTCCACTCTCTGCTCCATCTCTGCAGGAGAAAATGGTAGGGCAGTAAGGGGGTCTCACACTAGAAAATGTGATCCAGCAGAAGAGGCTCCATTGGTGGGGGCTGCTGGACTGGGGCGATAGTAGCAGTGTGACTCACCACAACCACTTCAGGATTCTCATCCTGAAGATGCAGAAGGAGGTGGGACCTGTTTGTGAGCAGCCTCCTCTGTCACCAGACATTTCTCTCAACATGTCACAGTTTTAGCTGCTCCTGCAAAGAGCTTGCTGGCAGCATAGTGCAGTGCTAGTGTTAGCTGTGAGCCATGAAAAAGGAGAGGTGTAGGAACTGGATCCTTTTCCTTCTCTCAACAAAACAGAGACACTGTTTGTCCAAATGGACTTCCTCCCCAGTGCTTAGTTTACAAGGAGCATGTTTCCCTTGGGAGAAACTGAATGAACAATTGTATGCTCATAGTTTCCACCTGGAGAGCAATGAATCTCCCAGTAGAAACAACACTTGTATGTGGCATGAGTCAGCAACTGTGTTTTCTTCTCATATTAAGAACTAACCAATCCCAACCCTTTCTGCCCATCCTTCCCTCCCTACACCCTGCACAGCCCACCAGGCAGTTCCTATACAGACCCAGTGTCCTAGGGGCTAGGGAGTATGAGGGGAATCCAGGGGGCAAGTTATTCTTAGGCCTCATTAAAGTGCAAATAGCAGCTCCAGCTGTAGGCAGAACAGAACAACTGGATCAAGTGCCAAGTGCCCCCTGATTAGGCTGGGCCTGAAAATCTCATCTCACACAGGCCTCATGGTAACTCAGGATGGCCCACAGTCATCACACTCATCCACAGCTGCTTTGCTGACACATGCTGCAGGCAGTTGCCCTTATTGACCTACGTGTCTACAATCCCAGACTGTAAGCACTTCAGGCCACTTGCAACACACTTGTCCAATCACTTTCCTTGCATGACACTTTGTGAGCAGCATCCAAGACTTAACCATGGCTACCTTAGGCACCACTGAATTGAGTCAGAGAAAGCTGGGCTTCCCTGGGAGCAGAATAGCAAAGCTTTGCCCTGATTGTCACATACGCTACAGCAGAGGTGGGTAACCCTTGGCACGCAAAGTCATTTTGCTTGGCATGCACACCTCGGGGCGGACAGCAAAGGAGCCAGGACTGTGCTGCCACAAGAAGGATTGGGCCTCTCACGGCTCCCCGGCCATCCACTCCTGGCATGCTAACGTCTTGCAAGTCGAGATTTCAGGCGTTTTTAGCACTTGGCCCAAAAATGTTGCTGGCCACTGCACTACAGCCTGCCACAGGCTAGCCATGTTAGCAGCAGCTGGGTGTCCATGGTGGTTTTTGTCATAGCCACCAGGTGGAGCCAAAACACTGAACTCACTTCCCAGTGTTTGGGTCTAAGGCTTGCCATACCCCGTCCAGCTTCTGCTGTGTTTCTGCCCAGCTGGCAGCATAGTGGGCACTTAAAGGGATGCCAAGTGCTCCAGCATGGGCTGTCCTCCCTGTAGGTTTAACTGATATTACCTACACTTAGCCAGGCCCCCCAGTTAGAGCATGAGCAGGCAAGCTGCTGGGTGGATTTGATTTAAATCTTGGGAAGAAAAGGCTCAGCAGTGCTACGCTGGCCAGCACTACAGATGAAAGGGACTTGGGGGTCATGATTGACCACAAGATAAATGTGAGCCTTCAATGTGATGCTGCAGCTAGTAAAGTGAGCAAAATGCTGGCTTGCATCCATAGATGCTTCTCAAGCAAATCCCAGAACATCATTCTCTCGTTGTACTCGGCCTTCGTGAGGCTGCAGCTGGAGTACTGCATCCAGTTTTGGGTTCCACAATTCAAAAGGGATGTGGAGAAGCTTGAGAGAGTGCAGAGGAGAACCATGAGCATGATCAGAGGTCAGGAAAACAGACCTTACGATGACAGGCTGAGAGCTATGGGGCTCTTTAGCCTGGAAAAGCGCAGGTTCAGGGGTCATCTGATGGCCACCTATAAGTTTATCAGGGGTGTTCACCAGGATCTGGGGGAATGTTTGTTCACCAGAGCACCCCAAGGGATGACAAGGTCAAACAGTTATAAACTCCTGCAAGACCATTTCAGGCTGGACATAAGGAAGAATTTCTTCACTGTCCGAGCCCCCAGGGTCTGGAATAGCCTGCCACCGGAGGTGGTTTAAGCACCTACACTCAATGCATTCAAGAGAAATTTGGATGCTTATCTTGCTGTGATCCTATGACCCCAGATGACTTCCTGCCCCTTGGGCAGGGGGTTGGACTCGATGATCATCTGAGGTCCCTTCCAGCCCTAATGTCTATAAAATCTATTAAATTATGATTTAAATCACAATTTAAATCACTGGTCAGGACACCATGATTTAATCAGTTTAGGGATTTTTTTTTTTTTTTGCAATTTCTTAGTTGGTTTAATAAAAGGTATCATCTCTGAACCAAGGGTTTTAGAGTTTTGCCTTTCTTTTTTATTTAAAAACTCTTTTCTACAAAAAGTGCATTCTTGCTGTTTGATACCCTCTATTAATTTCACTTTGTGAAACTACACTTTTAGAGAGAGATAAGGGCTTGACTGTGTACGCAAACTTGCAGAGACAAGAGGGCTGATGGGTAGGTAATCAGGTCTGTTATCTCTTATCTCCATATACTGCTGGTAACAACGGATGTTCTCTCTGGAGACACAAATCCATAGTTTGAAAACTGAAACTAACCATCACAGAGATGTTTAATGGGATCTTCTAGACTGAGCACTAAGTCCCATTGGGTTGAGTGGTTTTCTTTAATCTTTACTAATTTATAGAGGAGCCTCTGGGAACCCCATAAGATTGGGGCACTAATATAGTCTGTGGCCTGTTGTGACCTATTGATAAAACTTTTCTAAACAAGTTACATGAATATAGTGTCTCAAATAGTGTATAATAATTAGAAGTTATAATCCCTATTTCATGATGATATCTTTGAACTTTAAACCTATATATAGTTTTAATCTAAGTTATTTTTTTCTAAAAAGCATCTTAAAAATAAAAACCTATGATTACATTTTTAAAGCTCTGATTAAAGTTAAAAAAAAAATTGTGATTTTTATCCACCTGCCACACTGTGAAGTAACGCTGGAGCTGCTGGGATCACACTGGAAAGCTGCTCAGATGACAGTCAAGTTTTTTTGGGTCCGTCAGCTGGCCTCACTTGGAGCTGTGGCCTGTAACTCCCTTGGGCCAGACACCTCCAGTTAAGAGCACCACCACACGAGTCCAGAGACTGTGTACGTGTGTACAAGAGAACCCAACCTGAGGTAAGGGCAATCTTGAATTAGCTTTGCAGTTAAGAGAAACATTAGGAAATATGCCACAAAGCGAGGTGCTCATGGTTGGCCCACACTTACCTGTGAGCAGTTGAGCTCTTTAGTGTTTTACGAGGATGAGGATCCCCTTATGCCGCTTTGCATAGCCATGGCAACTGTTGCTCCTGCCCGCCCCCTTGGCTCTCAAGGGGGTGCAACATCCCCAGAAGAGCTTCCCCCCTTACGGCTTTTATTCAAGATTATCCCAGCATGCTCTGCAGCAAACACCGCAAAGTAGCATGCTCAGCAATTTGCAGAGGGCTGTGAGAAGATGCAACAGGTGCAGTGTAGGGTCAAAAACAGCACTGCCGGTATGCAACTTAGGGGAGAGGCCCCATGTTAGCTCCTCTCCCTACTCAGTTGTGGGTCTCACTCACACAGCAACAGGTCACTGAAGTTTATGGAGTCACCCAGGGCAAGATCAGGATCCAGCCCTACAGGGGCACCAGCAGATCCTGCCTCATGGCTGTACTAGAGAGAGAAGCATGTCAAAAGCAGCCCACCAGACTGGAACCAGCTCCCAGGCAGCCCCATTTCTTTAAAATTTTATTTAAAAAAGAAAGACTGCTTTGTGGCTTTCTGCAGGAAGCATACTAGGCTCCTCACCCCCATGCACAACAGATTCGTGTGCTGAGAGTTCACCGCGAGATCAATTGCCGCCTCCTCAGCAGCACAGCCTCTGGGGTCATTCCCATTACGAGTATCAGTTCAGGTAACACTGTGACCCCTCCCCTGGTTGCCTCATCAGTGCAAGACAGAAGCTTATGTGATGTGTGACCCTCCATTTCTACAGTACCAGCTTCCATACTGCTGCTTTCACCTATCAATCCAGCATCAAGAATAGGGAGCACCAGCTGGCAGGTCATTGGCTTTTGTCTACTTCCAGCAACAGCCAGCCATCTTGTAGGAAATTCTTCCCCTCTCCAAAGAAGTGAGCTCTCCAGGCACTCCACTGCCTGCCTTGCCCAGTACTCTGGCTCAGAGCAGCACCAGCCATAGAGAAGCTGTAGTTTCTAAGTGCCCATCTGCTCTGCATAGCTCAGCCACGGCATGAATGCATCCTCCCAGAGGGAATCAGTTGTGGTAGGAACCAGGCTGCAAGACCTTTGGAATCAGAGGGGTTGGCTGACATGCCCAGTCCATTGCGCCAGCCCTTGGTGACCATCCCTGTAGTAAGAGTCATTTCCTTGAGGTGTCTGCTGTCAAGGTCTGCTTGGCATCAGCAGCTGGAAGGAAAATCTGCAGTGAAGTCAAACTCATTCTGGCCAAGCCACAGCTCTGGGAGTTCATCAGCCCGGTCCAGACCCAGTTCCACGACCAGCGACATCAGTACCTCCTCATCCACGGGATCCGAATCAATAATGCCTGGGTTGTGGGTGCCAGCAGGGGGAGCCAGTGTTCCTTGTCCTAGGGGCTGGGCCCCAAAGCCCCAGTTCTGGATGGAACCAACCTCAACTGGGTGCCCTGAGACCCCCATGGCATGATACTGGCTGTTGAGTTTCTGCAGCTGCATGCTGGCCAGCAGGTGAGGGGCTGTCTGCAGGGTGAAGGCAGACTGCTTGGAGGGCGGTGGACCTGCAGAGGGAGACATCATGCCCACACTGGCTATATGGGGACCACCGCTGACCTTGTTAGCGCTCATGCCTGCCCCAGGGTAATGGAGGATGGTCACTGCTTTATGGTCCTTCATGCCCAAGCTGGGGTAAACCAGAGAACTCATTTCCCGATGGGTCCTACACAAGAAACAGGAGTTTAGAACATGGCATCATCGAGCAGCATACATCCAATCCCCTGAATCTGTCCTTGTGCACCCTACTATTGGATGCCAGGGACAGCAGCCCAAGGAGTGCCCAGCATGCCCAATTCACCCCCACCGCAGCCTGCATCCCACAGCATCACTCTGGGCCCAGCCTGCTCTGGCTGATAGCCTAGGCCTGCTGCCCAGTGTCCTCTCCTGCCCATGCCCAGTGACACTACTGCACCTGGAATGGGGAGAGCATGTCCAGGATCAGTTGAGGTAAGGCCAGTGGGTGTGCCCTCGGATCACTGCCCTGCCACGTGGCATCTACACTATCACCAAGATGTTTCAGTGGCATCAAGCAGTTCCTCCCGTGTGCAGGGGAGCAGCCAAAGCTTGGGCACCTGGCATTCTGCTTGAGCCCATACAGCCTCATGCTGGACCTCTGCAAGAGGACCATCATCACCCAGTTGGCACAGACATGCACCACTCAGTCCCCTTCCAGGGCACAGCCATCTTGGGCTTTGCCCCTTAAGCCTGACTGTGCCTGTACACACTACTGATGCCAGCTGCTAGCATGATCACATTCGATCCAAGGAGGGCTTCCAGCTCAGCCCTGGGACCAAACTCCAACCCTTCTCTGCCAACAGTTCTACCTCTGCTTTTGATCTGTGGCTTGGAAGCTGCTGCATTCCCTGCTTCAGGGACAGGTGAATGCTAAAGGGAACTAAGTCTCCAACCTGGAAGATCAGAACTCTCTAGAGACTAGCAGACTTCTCCCACTCAGCCAACAGGCACCACACAAATGCTGCTTATGTGCCACAGAAGTCCTAGCTGAGCTTGACAGCAAGAGAGCTGAATGGGGCCAGTCTAGGGCATTGGTTTTATAACAGCTATAGGTTCCCTAGGATATGGGACCAAGATCAGTACCATCTCCCTGTGTATCCATCCACCACACTATCTGGTGCTCTTAAAACTCCAACTGGTGCACGCACATGCAGCCCAAGGAGTGCCCAACTCCTGTTTCTCTCATGATCATGCTAGCAGCCAGCACCAGTAGTGGGCCCCCACGCGCGTGCACCCACCCATCCTCTCCTATTATGATGAGACAAAAGGGCTGGAGAACATGACCCAGGCAAATCCTAATAGCTCAGGAACCAGGAGTCAAGGGAAAAGCACCTATGCTCTTATTTCAAGCTGCATGATTCTGTAGCCAGTCACCTGGCCAGAAATCACTATAGTCCCTGGTCTGCAACACAAGGTCTGAGACCTGCCAGTATCCCTGCTTGGATGTTGGCTTTTCCCAGAAAGGGGGGCGAGACACATCCTGTGCTGCTGTCAGATGGTCCACCCCAGAGTCCCCTGGAACTAGGGGCCAAACTCATCCTGGAAGGCACCTGTTAGATGTAGCCAGACTGATAGACAGCAAGGCTCTCACCCTGGATCACAGCCAATGGGCACCTCTCAGCTGATTCTGCCTTCATTAAACACCTCCTTGAAACTGCAGCATGGGTGGGCCGCACTCCCGGGCAAACAGGTGCTTCCAACACCCATGCTGCAGAGCTACAGCAAGTGCCAACACCCTCCCCACATCACCATCCTGTCTCTCCGTACTGGAGCAACTGGCTCTGCATGAAGCCAGAGCCAAAAGCCAACAGGACCCCTGCTCCCCTCCCTGGAGGCTCCATGCTGACTAGTTCAATTTTGCCTCCAGGTTCTGTGAGGCTCTTCCAAAGGCTGGTATCTAAGCAAGAGGGTCCTTGAGCTGAGTGGACCAAGATTTGGGATCTGTCAAGTTATATAGCAGAACCCCCCACACCAGACAGGAGCTCCAGACATACCGAGGGGTGATCCCAGAGGTCATGGCCCGCCCAGTGTAGCACATTCCAGTGTTGACACCAGCTGTGCACTACTACCCAGTTGGGCGGAAAAGGGCCATTTACACAGGCTCTACTAGGAATTCAGAGGACCCCAATGGCAGCACAGCCACTATGCCCTTGTAGCCCAAGCACTGGACAGTATCTCAGGCCATCTTAGCTAAGTCATTTCATTTCCTCCTGCCTCAGTTCACCCTCCCACCCCTAGTCTATTTAGATCACAAGCATTTTCAGGCAAGGACACAGTGTTGTGTGTGATGCTCAATGCAAGAAGCCCTGCTCTCAATGGAAGGAGGTGGCCACAGGCAAAGGGCATGGAGCCTGCAGGGTTGTGGCACTACATGGAAGAACTGCAGGCACCAAAGCTCCATGAAGAGAAGTAGGTCTGAACCTTTGTCTTTGGGCAGTCAGGGGAGAGCCACCTTGACCCAGCTAGAGAGTGAGGTAGACAGAGGGCTTGGCATTTTCTTTTATTAGGTCACAGCCCAAGTGACCCACAATTAACATCCAGCCTCACTGGCACTTCAGGCTCCTTCCTCTCTGCTGTCAAGAGGAAGGACACCCTGCCTGGGGAGCAGAGGGCTGATGATTAAGTATTACCTACCCTCTCACATACCAGGATCTAGCTGGGACTCAACCCTCTTCCTCCACTTCCTAAAGGGAATGGGGGAAGTGGTCAGGTCATTGTGCCAACACCTGCTTGCAACCCCACACCTCTCCCCCCACCCCCCAATCCCAAAAATACAGCACCACCCTCACTCCTATCTCCAAGTGCTCCAAATTTCTGGCAGTAATTTAGGCACAGACAGCTGCAGTGCAGGTCAGCGTTGCAGCCACTGATAACCACATGAAGCTCTTGATGCCAAGGGGTGAATACTAGCTCACTGGCCCCACTAGCAGGAGCTACACCAGGTAGGTTTGGTCAGCTGGAAGTAAGTGGCCAAGGGAAGACACCTGCAGATCAGTGGCATCACCTTTAGTATTCTGCCTTTTCCTGGTTGCTAGACTGCCTGTCAGCAGCTGACTGGCTTACCCACCATAGAGACAGCAGAAGCAGAACAGTTATGGATGGGTGGAGCTGCTTTTATAAGAGGGCAGTCAGTCCATCTGAACCTAACAGCTTGCTGAGCTAGCATGGGTTACGCATGCTACTCTAGTCAATGAGATGCACAACCCCCATCCCCTCTTTCCTAAGAAGCCTGCCAAAGTCTAGGGTTGAGCCTGAGCTCTTCAAACTGAGCAACTTCGGCCATAGCTGGTCCACACCATTGCACTGTGATTAAAGTTAGACACAGGCTTCCCCAGAACACAGTCCTCAGACAAACAATAGCACTAGGAGGGGAGAGCTTCCCTCATTCATTTTAACCAGGGACCAAGCTTTGAAGCTTGGCAGTCAGCACCACTTAAAATGCAAACCCTGGTTGTCATCCCAACCCTCCCAGAGCATGTGCTCCAGAAAGCAGAGGTGGGAGAACAACACAGCCCATATGGAGTCAGGCCTCCAAAACACATGGTCTGTCCCACCCAGCGAGTAGCAAGGACAGCCCCATGCAGGCAGCAGAAGATGCTGCGGCCGCAGCTGTGTCAAAAGCCGTTAGATGGGGCTTTCTTCAGGGACGCTGCCATATGGCACATGCTTGGGGGTGGTTTGCAGTGCAGCAGATAGCCGCTGGCCCATTTGTTTCTATTTGGGCTCTGGGGCCGCAAACAGCCCCCAAAGGCTTGCTCCGACTTCACTGTCACAGCGCGCCCTCAGGAATTCGCCACCTCCCTCCAGCCCTGACTCCGGGACTCCTGCAGTGGCAGCGGGTTCAACTACAGCATCCAATTCCGGCCTCGCAGGGGTCTGTGCAACGCCACAGAGCGGCAACCAAGTGTGGCCTGCCAGCCGGAGTGCCAGCCTGGCGTGCAGCCCCTGCCGGGGCAGCCTGGGCGACGCCACCTGGGGCCTCCCAGCGCGGGGTGATGGAGGAGCCTGGCTCGTGGCACCGCACGAGAGGGCAGCCAGGGCTCAGGGCGCCGCGTCCAAGCACAGGCCGGTCACACGCCCCGGGGGGTGCGCCTCCGCCAGGGCAGCTCCGGCCCCGCGTACGCAGCGCCCGGGGCTCGGGTCCCCCCGCCTCGCTGCA
>NW_005842134.1:1318701-1344991 GCF_000455745.1 Alligator sinensis | reverse complement strand
CCTTCCCGGGGTTAGGGCAGCCCCGCCGCCCTGCGCTGCGGGAGGGACCCGGAGTCCTGGTGTCAGGGCCCGTCGTCCCAACTACTCGGCCCTGACGCCCCGGGGAGCCCGCGGCCGGCGGGGGCTCTGGGCAACGCCGGGAGATCCGGGGAAGCCGGGCTGGAAGGCACCTCCACAGCTCACCTAGTCCAGGCCGTGCCGAGGCAGGGCCAGCCTGCCACACCAGCCCCAATGTAACCTCCACACAACACAGACCTCACCCCGAGCCTGCCCCAGGCCAAGCAGGGGAGCCAGGGCAGCCGATGTCCTGCTTCTATGAGATACTGTCAGTATGTGCTCAGGATCCCAGGTCCAGCGCCACAATCCCTGCTTCAGAGGAAGGCAAAACCCCCACAGTCCGTACCAATCTGACCATGGGGGAGAACTCCTTCCTGACCCCGAATCTGGCAATCGGTCTGACCCTGAGAGGAGGTGCAAGACCCCTTAGCCAGGAACCTCCAGCTTTGGCCCCAGCAGGAGCACAGGCACGCACCAGTAACATGCCCCATGCCTCTGATGGGGGGCTTAAAAACCTCCTGACACAGGTAGCAGGAAAGTGGGGGGAGGGGGGCAATCAGCAAGGCCCTGAAGCATGGGAAATACCCATGGTAGAAAACACGCACAGCTCTCCCTAGAGCATCCCCCACCAGTGGCTGTCCAACCTCTTCTTGAACACCTCCCTGACGGAGAGCCCACAACTTCCCCAGGCAGTCCGTTCCACTGCCTTAGTATTTTAACTGTGAAGGTGTTTTTCACAATGTCCAGTCTCAACTTTCTTTGCTGCAACTTCAAGCCTTTGGTCCTCCTCTCTGCAGCAACAGACAAAAGGTGTTTTCCCTCTTCTTTACCGCAAGCATTCAAGTATCTGCAGACTGCTATCATAGATAGCCGCGCCCCACACTATAGAGGAAGGCCAAAATAACCAGTGGGTAAATACAGCTTTCCATATTTTAAACGCTTCATGGTTCAAATTACACTTTGACTCTTGGGGGGTCTGCAGCTGTGGCAGCCAGAAGGAGCTGGGGGGGGTCTTATCTCTTATGGGGGGACTCTTGTGTCTTGGGCGGGCTCACCCTCCCCCCCAACATCCCCCATCATACAAACCCTGGTGTGACCTCCTGTGGCTTCACTGGAGGATCCCTGGGAAGTCTCCAGGGTGTTTAGCATGTGGACTTAACACCTGGGCTGAAGGTTTGAAAGCCTGGATCTTTAACAAAGACTTCCTCTATGCAAAAGTCATCAGTGACTGAAGTTGAAATACTGTAGGTGCTCCCAAAAAACAACAATTCTAGTTTTAGAGAGACTTAGCAAAGATCTGAGCCATGTGCAATAGCTCAACTTTCCATTTTTCCTCTCATATCCACTAGCTCTTGGTGCACCCCAATCTTCTGTTTGAGACTTGAGTTTCTAATATAAAAAGCCTAGTAGGATTTTTTTTTCTGTTATTGGGGGAAAACAGTAGTTAGATCTCTTTCATAGCAATTCACTGGAGCTCCCAGCCCTTAGCACTGGGCATCGATTCTGACAGTTTTCAGAGACCACATTGAATCATTAGGACAGGAATTTTTGGAGGAGCTCTACTAACCTCAGCATATAGAGGTAGAAGCAATCAGGGCTCATAGTAGAAATTATATCTTTTATTAGACCAACAAGATTTTTGCAAAAAAAAATGCTCTTAATTGCAAGCTTTCAGACACAAACACCCTTCATCAGGTACTGGAGGAGAGAGCACTTCTGAAAATCTAGCCCTTCTTCTTCACTGTCATTCAATCTGCTGTAGCTTCAGGCCTTGGTGCCTGGCTGCTCTTGTCCTGTTCTTCTGGTTACACTCTCACTCCTTCACAGTTCCACGTAGAACCAAGTTTCTATTTTTCTCTTCTGTACCTTCAAGTCTGTGGGACGCCTCATGAATCCCTGCCTACCGATGGATGATAATTTCCAGAGTCTGGGACAGTGACTGTTGAAAGATTGAGGACATTTGTGGCTTCCAGCTGTTCTCAGGTAGGCTGTTTCCGGCTGTAAGGGGGCATGCTGATCTTGTACATCTGTTGCCTCTCTTAGGAACGTACAAACTGATGGACTGGGTCAGACTTCAAGTCCTAAATGACTCATGCCTGAAGGCTGCTGTACACAGATGCTTGCTTCAGGCTAACTGTGGACATAGAGTAACCTATCCCCTCTGTCCCCTGTGACAAGCCTATGCATTTATCTTTACAAATGTGATCCTACAGAGGAAGGCAACCTCCCCTTCCACCCCCCAACAATTCATGCTGCTCTGACCTTAGGGTAAGATTCCTTTCCTTCCTGATCTCAAATGTGGCAATTGGTTTGACACTGAGCAGAAGAACAAGGCCTTTAATACCCATACCTGCAAAGTGATCTGTTTTGCTGCCTCCCAAGCCCAGGAACACTCTGGAGTTGGGCTACACCTAATCCTCCTCCTTTTCCTCCCATGCTGAAACATCAGCTACCTGTGCACGTGCTGGGCCTGCCCTGCAGAGATACAGGATCACCTACGTTCAAAAGGTGGGCTGATGGAGAATGGATCATCCCATCCCGGCTGATCTGTTCTGGTGCTCTGCGTTCAACATTTGTGTTTGATTTCCAGTTAGAATTATGCAGATTTCTGCTTCCAGCTGTTGGGGCTTCTGTCTGCTTGGTTCATGAACTCTCATCCATCATTCACTGCCTACAAAATATATAAAGCGGGTGGCCTCTTACTGAGTCTCATGCTGTGCTGTATTTCTTAGGGATGGCTAATGCTACTTTCAGTCAGGGCACCATGAGCTGAATCCTTAGCTGCTGTAAGTCACTGAATCTCCCTTGGCTTCAGTAGAGGCAATTTACACAAGCTGAGGAGTTGACTTTCCATTACTATTCATTGTGTGCATCCCTGTATAAGCACAAAAAGGAGCCCATTCAGACTTCTGGGGTATCACAGTCCAAGTCAGACACAGAATAGCAGAGGGGCTCTCCAAACACACCGCAATTATTTCTTCAGTTTCTGCTTGCCTGCACTCACACACGCTCATGTACAGTCAGACAATAGCTACATAAACAACTTTCTCTAGTACTGAAACTTCCCCCAGCAGCTGAACCCATCGGCTTTCTCACTGAGACCCAGAGACTGAACCTGATTCATCCAGCTTCCTTCCGAAAGGGAAAAGAATAAAACAGCACCCCTGCTTCACCAGGAGGCAGGGCTTCAGCACAGAGAGGAGACATTTTAAACTGATGTAACATTTAAGCTGGAGTGAATTCTAGAGGGGGCCTTGATTGAAGGTTGTGGCACAGGACTAGTTCTCCTCTTGCCTCTACCACTGACTCACAGTGGGGCCCTGGAGAAGCTAATTAATTGATTTGTGCCTCAGTTTTCCTTCCTGTTGAATGGGCAGTAATGACTCTGGGAAGTGTTTCAAGGATTATTCCTTTCTATAGTGGTCTGATACCTCATGCTTCAGTTCTCCACTATGGGCCAAACTCACCACACCACAGGGAGTCACAAGGCTGCAGGTGCATGATGGGAGATGTAATCTAGCCAGGACAAATGCACTGTGGGGGAGGAAGTGGGGGGATGAATTCACTAGGTGTTGTCACTACTGAGTTGTACATTAATGAGCCACTCTGACACCACTGACTTGCTTGAGTTGATCCTCAAAAAAGTAGTGTTTAAACATGTATAGACAGAATTGTTCTTGATTGTTAGCTGGTCCCTGCCATCAGCAATGATGTGGACTGTCTTCTGGGATGAACCAGGGGAAAGGCAAATCCTTGCTAGCCAACTTTTTGCAGCCAAGGCTCAGGCTGAACCAAAAGCTGATCTTTACCTGCTAGTACATATTAAATTACTGATTGCCCCATATATGGTACCGTGGGGCTTTAAACACCTGCTGGTTTTAATGTGTTTAAAGAACACAGTTCATCTGACAGTAGACACAGCCTTTACGAGTGGACTGCTATTCCACTTGGGCTGTGTTTCCCCTCACAAAGAACCAGCCTCCGTGCCTTTCCTACAAACTGAGCAAACCTGAAGTCTTGGCCACAGAAAGAGCACAAAGTGCCTCCCTCTGTAACACTGCATCTGAACTGTTGCAAAATGGCAGCAGTAGGGAGGTAGCTCTGTCTGGGTCAGAGCAGGTTGAATCCTGTCCTAACTGCTAGGTCACCACTCTGCACGCAACTCCAGTTCCTCCAATATTCTGGATCGTGTTGTCAGAGCAGTTGCACACGAGACTGGTTCATTCCTCTTGTGCCTGGAGGGGTAAATAAAGAACAAGCTGATGCTGTCGCTGTTGGAAAGATAATTTTTCCCATGGAAAAGAGGTCTAAATATAGTGGCAAGTAAATGTTGGGCTTTGTTCTCTGCTAGTTCTTTGGCAATGCTCCCCTTTAAAGTAAATCTCTTTTTCCAGGACTACATATGAGGAACAGGGAGTAATTGCCTACCTGTCTGAATCCAGGTCCCACAGGCACTCCCTGCTGCTCCTCCCCAGGTTTTGGAAGTGCCCAAGGGAGAAAGTTGGAAAGGGGCATATGTTGGTTTTTTACTTTGCAGAAGGTCTCCTTTATTAGTTGCTCAAAAGCCCTCCCTTCCTCCAGAGTATTCAGAGACCACCCCTCGCACACCCTCCTCCCCACACAATCCACCTCCCCACAGACAGCCACTCTAATGACAGCACAATGAGCACCAGGGAGGAAAAATCCTGCTGTTTATTCAACAGCACGGCACAAAAGTGCCCTGGGGCTGGCTGCCCTCTGAGGGGATGCACATGAAACTCCCATTTAGCTCTTGGGCCCTGGGGGTGGGGGATGGGGCAGGAAGCTCAACAACAGTTGCTTCAGCTCCCAGAACAATTTAATGCATGACATGGGAGCAAAGCAAGAGCCCAGAGCTGCTTTGACATTGGTTGGGAAGAGGGAGGGGCCCTGCTTCAACAGATCCATCATTGTTCAAGGAATCCCAATTAAATGAATACCTGATGATGGCATAACAGGGCTGAGGACACAGCTGCTGGGCAGAGCTTTGCTGATATTTTGTAATGGCATCAATTCCCTTTGAAATGAAGATTGGATTCAGGCGCAGAGTTGTTTAGAGAGTGCACAGAGTCCTTTGCAATGAATACCATGATACTCTGTGCTCATGGACTGGCCCATATGCTTAGCATGAGGCCTACCTTCCTCACTGCATGGTGGAAGTCCTGCCTGCCTCCAGTTGGACCTCTTACTTTTCAGCTTCATTTCTTTCCCTGTTCAGTGTCACTGCAGGGAATCTGCTCGTCTTTAAGCTCAGCACTTTGTTTCTTTCCCTTCCCATCCTCCATTCTCTGCCTCTTCTCTGGGACTCTCCTCCTTTCTTCCCTGCATTCCTCCCAATTCCCATTCCCTGCCCTATTCCACCACTGCAATGAAACAATTAGTGCTGGCACCCAAGGTGTCATTAGGCTTTAAAATTAACCCACAGTGAGGTGAAGAGAGGATATAAGTGTTCATCTCTCAGCAGATGCCAGTGCACTGCCAACACTCCATTCAGAGTTGGAAGGTTTTCTTTGCAGTCACAAAGACTGTGAGCCGAGATGCTGAATGTGGCATGTGGGGCACCTATGCTCATCATTTGGGGGCTAGATCTGCCCCATAGCCCATCAGACCTCTGCTATACTTGGTTTCTTCTCAAGAGTCCCTGAAACATTCTGTGAAGCACAGGATTCACTTCACCCACCTGTAAAAGGTAGTCACTTTTAAGGGGTCACACTGTTCAGTACCATGTGAAGTACCAGAGGTAGCAAAGTAAAATAATAGAGAAGGTTCCTGGAGGGTTTGGGCTGTGATTGCCGGAGCTGGTGGTATTGCTGTTACCCATACTAGCTACATCATATCATGCTCCTGTAGGTCTGCAGCTAGACCATGCTGCACTCATGCCTGCCTTTGGCTGTGGAGATATACCCTCCATGTGCCAGGGCTGAGGTCAGCGCACATCCAAAGTTGGCTAGGTGGTAGTGTAGAGCAGTGGTCGTCAACCAGGGGAACGCATACTCTTAGGGGTACTTAAAAGAGTCGTATGGCTACGCAGAACTGATGTGGCTGATAATTGCCACCTATGTGCGTGCAGCCACAGCACAGCATGTGGGCAGCCAAGAGCACAGCCTGACCACATGGAGAACAGCCGGGTCCAGCTGGTAAAGCTGTTGTGGGGGGAGGGGGGTGGGAGAGGGAGTGAGGCTGGGGCAGAGGAAAGGGCTGTCCAGCCAGGGCAGGGCATGGGGCTGAGCTGCACAGGGAGGAGTAGGGGGGCAGCTCCCACTACTGTGCGCACCCTGGGAGAGCATGGGAGGGGTGCTCCTGGATCTGCGTGTGGGGTGGGGCGGGCTGGGGCCAGAGGCTCCGCTGGGCTCTTCCTTGCAGGGGTGCTGGGCCAGGGAAAGCCGCAGCAGTGATGGGAGGGGGAGTTGGTCTGGCTGCTGCACACACCCTGGGAGGGCAGGGGGGGCATGTGCCCCTACATCTGTGCACAGGGCTGGGTAGGGCAGAGCAGGCTGGGGCCAAGGCGGTGCTGGACTAGTCCCAGTGGGGACTGGGCTGGGCCAGGCTGCTCTCAAGGCAGGCGGCAGCCCTAGTGGGGCTGTGGGAGGGGCTGCAGCCACCCCAGAATTCACCATACCCCCGGTAACAGGGGGCTTCCAGGAGCCAGTTAGAAGTTGGCCCGCCCACCTGTTTCTGGGCTAACCACCCATCTCTCTCACCTGCCATGCCTTGATGATACATAATTATGGTGTTAATTAGGCAGGAGGCTGCCCATTTTTGCACCCTGATGTCAGGGGCTTTATCTGCAGCTCTGAACCTCCCCTACACCGCAGACCATGCCTTGCAGATGGCATCTAAGTTCTTGATGTCTCCGGCCCCACACTGGGTCCCATAACCCTCCAATCTGAAACCCCAACTGGATCCCTCCTATCAAGCAGCCTACTCCACCCTCATTCGGGCTGTCTAGCTCCCTGCACTAGGTGTGGCCCCCCCAAACGTCTGGCCATGCTGGCCCTGGCTTCACCTCCTAGGGCAGTCGGAGCCCCAGGCCCTTAGGTCTAGGCGTCCCACGCGGTGGGCCCCTGGCCCTTTTGACCCTTCTGGTCCTGGCCCCAGCATGGACCAGTCGAGGGTGTGTCAAGTCAGGCTTCTGAGCATCTAGCCCACTTCCTAACACAGGTCCGCCTTCTGAGGCCCTACTATGGGGTAACCCACCCAGTTGTGGGACCTGGGGTTATTAAGGCACCCTGACCCGCCCTTCACCATGGCGGTAACTGGTCTGTAGTGGCAGGAGCTGCGCCCCCATCCCCTCGCGCAGCTCAGTTCTGTGCCTCACCCTGCCCCGCCCCACCCCGGCTGAGCAATGCCTGCCCCTGCCCCAGCCCCAGCCCCACTCCCTTCCCCACTGCTGGGGCGTCAATCTGCCGCCCCCTCCCCCCCCACTAAAACAGCAGTCCGCCCTTGCCCCACGTGCAGATCTGGGGGCACAAGCCCTCCTGGGGCGTGCACAGGGGCAAAAGCCACCTCCCCTCTCCCCATGCCCCCCAGATGAGCTGCTCATGGCTCCGTCCCACATCCAGCCCTGGCTGTGCAGTGCCTACACCAGCCCCACTCCCTCCCTCACTGCAGGGCCCTTGATCTGCCCCCTGCCCCTTAAAAACAAGAAAAAATATATAAAGGGGTACATGAGCAGAAACTTTGAGACAGAAGGGGTACACTTGTTAAAAAAGTTTGAAACCCCCTGGTGTAGAGCAACTGCCAGGGTTCAATGCAAACATCAGGCTTTAAGAAGGGCAGAAGGCAGGGTAGGGTGTATGGTTGTTTCATTCGTGAGCCCAGGGTTGCAGTGCCTAGGCTTTGCTCTAGGCTTTATCTAAAAATGTGCATGGTTTCAGCTGGAGTGAATGGGGGAGGCTTTTATAAGTGATTTGCAGGTAGGCAAGAGGATGAGCAGAGAAGAGAACCAGATGCATCAGACTTCACAGATCTTCACAGGGCTGTGACACTTTATGCTTTTGGGGGGAAAGGTCACATATTTGGCGGATGTGAACATCCAGGTGTGTGTGAGACAGACAAATGAGAATCCCCTCCCAGCATTCCCCACAGCGCCAATGAGGAGGCCAGGAGGTGGTGAGTTCTAATCCCACTGTGCCATTTGCAAAGCTGAGCTGAGCTGAGGAGGTAAAAGGGATGCATTGATTCATCAGCCGCACAACCCTGTGCTCAGACAGGATCCATTATCCTGGGACTCAGGATGGTTTCAGGCTGCAGGATTTGTGAAATGGAGGTTTCTAGGATTATTAAGCTAGAAGGTAGAGAACAGCAACATTCAAGATGCAGGCTGGAACTGTAGGTGAAACAGAAAAAACTCCCAGGAGTCTGATTGCTGGGACAGCTTGGACTATGCTTTGTCCTGATTTGAATTCAGAGAACCAAGCTATAGTGATAGCAGTTAGAACTTAGAGATGCTCCCTAACAGGAGAATGAGGAAGTTAGGATTTTGGAGATGGCCCCTCAGTGATGGAACAACTAGTTAATTAGTTGGTTAGAGAGAGAGACCAAGGATCTATAGAGTTTGCTACTGCTCCACAAGAAAGTTCATTGTTTGGCTCTTCTCATTCATGTAAGCCTGTGTTTATTGAACTCAGTGATCACCAGAAAAGCACTGGGGGCTGGAAGTGCTGGCATTGCACCCATGGGACTTGATGACACCATGTGCCCTGCTGCATTGCAAGGAGAAAGCACCAGCGCTGGCACTTTAACGGAGATTTGGGACTTCCACCCCTTTTCCCCTGTGACTGATGTTCTGCCTTCAAGTGTTGCATTCTTTGTAGTCCTTCCCTTCTGTTAACAAAAGGTCCATGTAAGTAGCCAAAACTCCCTCACTAAGAAGGGAACACTTTAGTTGCATTATTTCTTGTCACTCCTGGTAGTGCTCAGGGGAACAGGGACTCCCCCAATGCCTGCTGGTCCCCCCTGACTAGTTTGTAAACGGCCACTAGATCCCCCCTCAGCCTTCTCTTGTGGAGGCTGAACAGGTTCAGGTCCCGTAGCCTCTCCTCGTAGGGCCTGCCCTGCTGCCCCCTGATCATGCAGGTGGCCCTCCTCTGGACCCTCTCTATGTTGTCCACATCCCTCCTGAAGTGCAGCGCCCAGAACTGGATGCAGTACTCCGACTGCGGCCTGACCAGTGCCGCATAGAGGGGGAGGATCACCTCCTTGGACCTGCTCGAGATGCATCTGTGGATGCATGACAAGGTGTGGTTGGCCTTCCTGGCCACGTCCCCACACTGTCGGCCCATGTTCATTTTGGCATCAATAATGACTCCAAGATCCTTTTCTGCCTCTGCACGGACGAGAAGGGAGTTCCCCAGCCTGTAGGTAAGCTGCTGGTTCCTGTCAGTGTTGAAACCCATCCTGTTCTCATCAACCCACCCCTGTAACCTGTCCAGGTCTGAGTGCAGCCTATTCCTCCTAGCGTGGCTAGCGTTCCCACTTTTCCCCACATCTTAGTGTCATCTGTGAATTTGAACAGGGTGTTTTTTACCCCCTTGTCCAAGTCGCTGATGAAGATGTTGAACAGCCCTGCAGAACCCCACTGCCCACATCCCCTGAGGTCGAATAAGACCCGTCCACCACCACACGCTGGGTGCTAAGATACTGAGACTCTTCTGTTCTTGAGGAAGTATTGTCAAGTTGTTTTTAGCCACTAGATCCCCCCTCAGCCTTCTCTTGTGGAGGCTGAACAGGTTCAGGTCCCGTAGCCTCTCCTCGTAGGGCCTGCCCTGCTGCCCCCTGATCATGCAGGTGGCCCTCCTCTGGACCCTCTCTATGTTGTCCACATCCCTCCTGAAGTGCAGCGCCCAGAACTGGATGCAGTACTCCGACTGCGGCCTGACCAGTGCCGCATAGAGGGGGAGGATCACCTCCTTGGACCTGCTCGAGATGCATCTGTGGATGCATGACAAGGTGTGGTTGGCCTTCCTGGCCACGTCCCCACACTGTCGGCCCATGTTCATTTTGGCATCAATAATGACTCCAAGATCCTTTTCTGCCTCTGCACGGACGAGAAGGGAGTTCCCCAGCCTGTAGGTCTGCTGCTGGTTCTTCCTCCCCACGTGCATTACCTTGCACTTGTCCATGTTGAAACCCATCCTGTTCTCATCCGCCCACCCCTGTATCCTGTCCAGGTCCAATTGCAGCCAATTCCTCCCTTCTAGCGTGCCCACTTCTCCCCACATCTTAGTGTCATCTGCGGATTTGAAGAGGGTGCTTTTTACCCCCTCGTCCAAGTTGCTGATGAAGATGTTGAACAGTGCAGGCCTGAGGACCGAGTCCTGCGGAGCCTCACTGCCCACATCCCTCCAGGTCGAATAAGACCTGTCCACCACCACTCTCTGGGTGTGGCCCTCCAGCCAATTAGTGACCCATCTGACTGCGTAGGGCTTCACCAATGCAGAGACATTGGGTGCCTGCCTTGACTGGCCTTCCTGTCCCTGACTGGTGCCTAAATAAGCAGCTGCTATGTCCCCTCCTCAACCATGGGACAGACGGTCACCAGCCAGCCAGGCCAATGGCTTCAAATGTAGGTTCTGACCATAGGTGCCATGGTGCTGGAGG
This sequence comes from Alligator sinensis, assembly GCF_000455745.1. Classification (NCBI taxonomy): domain Eukaryota; kingdom Metazoa; phylum Chordata; order Crocodylia; family Alligatoridae; genus Alligator; species Alligator sinensis. Next base: position 1,334,314 of record NW_005842134.1, on the reverse strand, counting down.
CCCACCTGAGGCATTTTGGGGTTGTCTTTATGCTTCTTCTGTAGCAGCCCAGAAGCACAGCAGAGACACATGCTTCGCCCAAGTGATAGCCCTGGGAATGGAAGCAGAGGAACTAGTGTACAGCCCTGCTCATGTGCGAAGCAGCATCCCTGGGACAGAGCGCCTGAACTGGGCTCTGGGCATGTGCTCAAGACCAGACTGGCTACACTGCCTAAGTTCAGGGCTCTGGCACATTCTGAAGGGATGTGGATGAGCTCTACCTGTCAATAAGTTTATGGGCCTACAAGAGGCAAGACACTGCTAGACCTGGTACTGGCCAAAGAGGATGATCTAATAAGTGACCTAGGAATCAAAGGGAAGCTGGGTGACAGTGATCACGAGTTGATCACCTTCACCATTCATCACAAAGCTGGTAAGTCAGCCAGCAATGCAGTAGTCCTTGACTTTAGGAAAGCTGACTTTTGTAAGCTCAGGAACCTTGTTTTTGAGGCCCTGAAAGGCCATGATTTCACAGGGAGGGGAGTTCAGGATGAGTGGTTGCTCCTTAAGAAGCACAAGGGGAGTACATCCCAACCCATAGGGAAGGTGGTAAAAGGGCTCAACAACCCCCTTGGCTCCACAGGGAACTCATGGATTTCCTACGTCTAAAAAGAGAAGCGTATAAAGGATGGAAGATAGGTAACACCGCTAAGGAGGAGTATACTGTACTGGTCCACACCTGCAGGGAGCAAACTAGAAAAGCCAAGGCTGCAACTGAACTTCATCTGGCTACACGAAACAAGGACAATAAAAAGTCCTTCTTCAGACATGTGGGGAGTCGAAAGAAAAACAAGAGCAACATTGGACCCCTGCTAAATCATCTGGGGCAGCTGACTACCAGCACCCAGGAAAAAGCCAATCTGCTTAATGATTACTTTTCATCGGTTTTTCACCAGCCCAAAGGGACCACCCTGCCTAACATGATGCAGGATGACCAAGGTGAGGATGAATATATGCCCACCATTGACCTGGATCTTGTGAGGGAATACCTTGAGAGGCTGGACCCCCATAAATCAGCTGGTCCAGATAGGTTGCACCCAAGAGTGCTAAAGGAACTGGCAGACATCATAGTGCAGCCCCTGGTGAGGATATTTGAGATCTCATGGTGCTCAGGCGAAATACCTAAAGATTGGAAGAGGGCCAATGTGGTGCCCATCTTCAAGAAAGGGAGGAAAGAAGACCCAGGAAACTGCAGGCCAATCAGTTTGACCTCAATCCCTGGGAAGATTTTGGAAAAAATTATCAAAGAAACCATTCTTGGCAGGCTAACAGAAGGTAACATTCTGAGGGACAGCCAGCACGGGTTTGTTGCAGGTAGGTCTTGCCTGACCAATCCCATTTCCTTCTATGACCAGGTGATGTATCACCCAGACAAAAGGGAAGAGGTTGATGTCATATATTTGGACTTAAAAATTGAGCAACTGCAGCCTCGACTACTCCACAGTCCAATGGCTGGGGAACTGGCTCCAAGGTCAGACCCAGAGAGTGGTAGCTGATGAAACTGAATCAACGAGGCACTCAGTGACCAGTGGTGTCCCCCAAGACTGTTCTCAGGCCTGCACTCTTTAATGTCTTCATAAATTATATGGACACTGGCGTCAGAAGCGGACTGGCCAAATTCGCTGACGACACCAAACTTTGGGGAAGAGTGTCCACACTTGAGGATAGGCTAGTGATCCAGGCCAACCTCGATAGGCTTGCATAAAAACCTGATGGCATTCAATATGGAGAAATGCAAGGTGCTTCACCTCAGGAATAAAGATCCACATTGCACTTATCGGCTTGGCAGTGCTACACTCACTAGCACCATGGCCGAAAGAAACTTGGGGGTCATCGCCTTTCACATGGACACTTTGGGCAAAAGGCGAAGTGGGATTGCTTATTCATAGATGGGCCAGATTTGAGGACCCTCCCTGTCCTTCTGTTCTTCATCACTTTCCTCAAAGTGCCATCCCTTCACCCACATCCATTGTGGGGTCCAGCTTCTTCTCTTAGCCAACAGGCCCTATGGTCCTGCCAGCCATGGCTTCCTAAGGAGCAACTCCTGGGAACGTTTTGCAAGCAAAAGCTCCGCCAGCAATACACATGCTCCTAGGCTGCAAACCCCAAACAATGCTGCTACCCTCCCCATGACCCTAAAGCATGGAACATGCAGGGCCAAGGCTTCTTCTCTAGGGACTCCAAATACACAGGGTTGAAACCAGGGGCATATGGGCCGAGTGGCCATTTCTACCCATTTCATGGTGCATTTTGCTAGCAATTTTTTTGCTGTGCCTGAGTCACTGTCTGGACACTGACAGTGCCATCATCCCCGTGCATTACCTATGGTAAATTAGGGTCATCTTGATGTACTGGCCCTGCCCAGGCCCGATCCAGCTGCATGGAGTTTGGAAACTCGGTGGTGGGAAAGCAATGGCAGTGTTAATTGCCTCCACTTTTCTACCACCACATTTCTGGACCTGTGGGTGCCCTGTGAGCTGGATGACAGGGCTCCAGGGGCTAGAGCGAGCTCATGGGGCCAGGGATTGAGCACCCCTGGTTTTGACAATCACTTGTCTGGAATGGTTAGACAGACAATCCAGCCTTGAGCAGGCAGCTGGACTAAGTGACCTCCTGAGGTCCCTTCCAGCACTGCTTTCTATGATGATATGACTTCCGGGGGAGTCCAGGGCTGGGACGCTGGTTTGATTTTTGCATTCGGCACGGTATGATGATCCTGTGTAGGAACATCTGAGCCATGAAGAGGTTGGCAGAGTTGTGTGGAGAAACAAAGCCCCGTTTGTAGAGAGGCTGCCTGCAGGAATGTTTAGCAGCTGGCTCAACTGCTCTGGCTGCTTGTGCCGATACAGTAACTGCGCATCATATCAGAGGCTGTTTCTCAGCTATCAGCAACAAAAGAAAACCACCTCCTGGGGCTTGCTTGTGGCTCAGCATTTATGATTCCTTGGACATAGTATGAGTGCAAGTGGGCAATGAAGTCACTGGTGACACTATGGTGGGTAAAAGTCAAGCTGTGAGTAGAGACCAAGGAGGACCTTGCTGGCACCCTGTCAGAAGCCAGAGACATGCACTGAGACCATCACACATTAATTGCAGGGATCTGGGCTTGTATCTGCCGCAGGCAGGGCCTGAGCTGTGCAGAGGCTGAGGACGCTCTACAGCGGTGACTCTCAACCAGGGTATTGCAGCACTCTGGGGTGCCTTGAAATTCTTTCAAGGGTGTTGTAGGGTGCCATGCAATGTTAGCACCATTAGGGATGAAAACACAATTCAGAAGACAAACCCAGAGATTTCAAACAGGAATCCACAACGATATATCATCCTGCCCTGCGGTAGTTTTTTTTAGTTCTTTGCAACAGAAGAACTGCTCTATTATTTTTCTGTAGTCAAAAAATGAACAAAAGCTAAAAACTGGCATTTTCTGAGGTGGTGCTACGAGTCTATTGAGGGGAGTCTTGAATCTAAAAAGGTTGAGAACTGCTGCGCTATAGTGAAGAACCCACATTGCAATCACAAGGAAGGGGGCCTGTGCCTCAGGCTGTGAGGAGGCTGCTCAGTCTGTGCTTGTCTGTTCTCCTATCTTAATGTACATGCTATGGCTGTAATCCCCTAACCTGTCCATAGCACTGAACTGAGACCAAACTCCAGGAGTCAGGGGATTAACTGGTTTTCAGCCCCTTCTTCTACCCCACCTCCCCTCACAGGTATGAATAAAAACTATGGACTCCAGAAAGCTAATCTGTCCATGAGAGAATGGAGCTATCCACCTTCTCTGGAGAGAAGAGCAGGCAGATACCTGGCCCATGCAGAGCAGGACTACTAGAGCTAAGGGCTTGGAGCCCCTCAGCTCTCCTAGCTAAGGCCTGTTATTTATATCTGTTACCAGAGCACGGAGGCCATGTGCTGGGACCTTTGCTGTGACAGGCACTTTACAAAGAACAGTGGACCAGATGGCTAGAGAGATTTGGGGAGTAGCAGAAAACAATTAGATGACAACTACTGGTGGCCCAGGGGGCTGAGAAGACATAGGCTGAAGCAGAAATATTTCAAATATTTTATTTTTAGAAAAACACACAGACATTTAAAAACACAGGGTCTGCAGCTCCCTGTCCAGACAGCTCCAGCCACTCCCCTGGGCCCGGTGCCCCTGCTGCTCATTCCCTCTGAAAGCTTCATGGTACGTGAGCAGCATCTGTGTCTGTGGTCTCATTGCGGGGCAGGGCTGGGGGCGGGTGGTGGCAAAAGAGAGCTGGGCTGGGAAGACCTGTAGCTAAGGGTGGCACCAGGCCCAACTCCCTTAAGAGAAACCATTACAAATGTTTGAAAGGGTAGAAGTAGTTTAGTAAAAAGATCAGCAGAAACCCATTGGAACAAGAGGGTTAGAAGGCGGGAGGTCTCTGCCCAGTGCTGGAGCTGATGAGTGGTCACTGCCACAGGACAGTCACTGCCCCTCAGGAACTCCAGTACCCCCCCCCCACCCCCAAAAAGTAATTTCTTCCAAATTTCCCCTGAAGCCACAAATTCCACAAACTGCTCACGTAAACAGGCTGTCTTGGGCACAGGAAACGCTCTGCTGTTGTGGAAACATTAGCTCGCCTTTGCAGCTACACCACGTGCTTCAGATTCCCTGTAAACAAAGGGAGACAGAAAACAAGTCTTGTATGCAGAGGGGCTTTCACCTCACTGGGAGGCCAACAGAGGATTTTTCTTATCCTGAATGGAGAGGCTTTTGCTTCATTTTCAACTCTCCTGTATGAGACAAAGTGGGAGCTGTGCCTCCCTGTCACTGCCTCCCCCCACTCAGGAAGGAAGGATTTTTCAAGAGCATGTTGGAAAAGCCATTATGTGAAATCCAGCAGTGCTGAAGAGCTGGTACAGGCGAGCTCTGGTTAGGAGATCTCCCCTCCCCCGCCCAGTGGTGAAGTTGAGAAATCGGTAAATGATATAGAAACACCAGCCCTAAAATTGGCTCATATTCCTGGCAAGCCAGCCAGACAACATCTTGTTCTTATTGAGGGGTTTTTTTGCAGTGCTCCATGTCCCTCATTCAAGCACAGGTTTGAGGGGTTGCTAAGGGAAAATATCACTTCCCTGAAGAGTTTATACTGGAGACTAATCACTAGTTTGGATGTGATCAGTCTAGGTTGAAAGGGAACCCTTTCTTCACTTTTGGAGGAAACCTGTTGGGGTGAGAGGTGCTGCAGAGAGCTGAGGAGACTCATCCTGTCCTTACTGAGAATTTCTCACGGAGGTTGATATATATTGTGCTTGAGTATGGAATTTAAGATCCAGCCACATAACAACCAGTATTAGGCTGGATCCCCAGGAGCTCCACACTGTGTCCCCTGATCAATCTTCACCAAGAATTTTATTAACTTTAAATTAAGGTAAAAAAAAAAAGACTCGGAGACCAGGGAGTGTAAGTAGACATATCAATTACATGCTGGAAGTTTAAGCCACCTAACTCCTGGCAGGCTCAGGTGCTTGAATATCAGACCTTGAAAAGAAACTCAGGAGCTGCAGGGTAGGGTGCTGGCTATCACTGGCCACTCTAATCAAAGCACCTCCTGTCTCTCCCCCTGGAGAATGTGTAAAGACACCGCATGGTAGTGAGTGCCATGTAAGAACATTGAAGGAAGGAGATACTTGCTCGTATCTTCTCTCCTCTGCACTCTGACCATTGTCGGTCAAGGTATTTCTACTGAGGATTAGGGGCCAGCTCCCATTCTCACTAAGATACAGGGAGGTTTTACCACTTAACAGACTTCACTGAGCGAAGATCAGGCTCTAGGCTGGGAGATAAGGTACAAACATTAAGTTGCGATAGCCAAGAAGACACTTCCACATAGGAACTGATAAACAACTGGCTCAGCACTATTTATTGGTAGAAGAACACATACAGTGCAAGCTTTCCCCCCTCCCAACCACCATGCCTGGGCCATGAATCCAGAAAACTTCCTGGTGAGTGGGAAGGTGTTCAGATTCCATTATTTATTCAGCATGTAATCCACTGGGACTGGCTGCAAGGAGCCCAAATTGAACAATGGCTTTTGTGGTAGATGCACCATCCATAGTTACCCTCTCAACATCCTCAGGAGGCTGAACAGTACTGTCTCGACTAGACAGATAAGAGAACTGAGGCACAGGCACTGAAAAAAGGATCTTTTCAAAACATATGCAGGCACTGCATCAATAGCAGCCCCCTTTTGAGTCCCAGGTGCGTGGTCTGACCACCGAGCTGTCTTCCACTCTGAAGTCACAGGACACCGGAAACTAGACAAAAATAATTATTCTGGACCTTTTGTAAATACAACCTCCTGCCGGGGACTGGTGGAGCTGTGAGTTTGATGCCAGGGAGAATCCAGTGCTACATCAATTCACACCACCTGAGGAGTGGGGCTTCTCTTTTAGACTTCAGGTCTGAAACAGGAAAAAGCGGGTAGGGCTCCCAGGACCCTGGGCAAGGCCATCTAGCAGGTCTGACTCAGTTACCTTCAAACACATAGCAATGTAAACGTGACCAAGATAGCTCGCAGGGCTGGGCTTGCACTCCCCTTCCTGTGTGTCTCTCCCCTGCCCCCGCTTTCTTATCCCCCTAGCCCCATCTCAACACTACCAGTTTCCCTTTAGACTTACTGCTTTACATCCCAGGCAGGTCATAAAGGCTTTTACTGCGCACCCTAGGAATGGATGCACCACTGTTTGTATTTATTACTTTGCAGAGTAGTTAGGGGCCATTACTTCTAGTGCAGGTTTGGTTTGGAAAGGCCAGCAGCTGCCAGAACCAAGCAGTTAGGGAAGCAAAACCTAAAATTAAGACCAGACTTGCCTGTGCTGCAGAACTGTAATAGAGAGAAGGGCACTGCTGAACTGCATCAGCCCCAAACCAAGCTAGTGAAGTTTTTGGCTGAGAGAATCAGAGTCTGCTCTTCCTGCTGGAATGTTGCATCTGCTTGCAAAGTTGTCAGGTGTTACTGGTGCATCACAGTGCAACTGTGTCATTTTATCTGATCAGATTCCCTAGGTCCTTGAAGAGAGGGACAGGCCTCCTTGCTTTGCCTCTTCCCACATCTAAGTGCTGACTGCTTTCAGCTGCTGGGATGGAGTTGGGGAGAGTACTTCTAAAATGGACCCCAAAAATTTCCAGCAGGACCTGGTACTATCTGCAAATTTCTGAACCAGGAACCTTTGTCACCTGAGCCAAGAGATTCAGCTCTGGTACTCATGGCTGACACTGGCTCAGCCACCACTAGATGGTGACAGAACCTGAAATGGAATGGGTGCAAGTTACAGCAGCTTGATGGGCACCCTCCACAGGTGCTCTTGTTTCCTGGGCAAGTCTGGCTGGGTGCTAATCAGATCTGTGCATGCCCACTGGAGGCCCCAAAGAACTGCAAGTGCCTCATAACCCTTGAGTGAGTACTTGGGTCCCTGGCCCTTTTGCAGGGAGATAGGCATCTTGGCTCTGCAGAGCTCCCTTTATCTTGCTGCCTTGTTTGCCAATTGATTTATATTCATTAAGTAATTAAATCAAAGCTGGAAGAAAAAGAGTGAAAAGAAAACAAACAGGGCTGCAGAACAGGAAGCTTTGATCTGTGCGTGGCCTCACATTCCCCAGTGTTTGAGGGCTTCCCAGTCCAGGCCTTTGTTCTGCATGCTGATGTGTTTTTGGCATCGTGGAGAATCTATTTTGTTTTCTATTTTCCAAGGACTCAATTAAGTTCTTTGGGCACATATAAGCACTGGTGCATTCATTTGATTTGTTTCCACCAGACAGCCTCTAAACACTTTGGTTTGGCTGATGGAACTGGAAAGCACGTGCCTCCATTACAGAGTGGCCTGCTGAGCCACTGGTTTCAATTGCCTTGACATTTTAACTTAATTAAAAGAAAGGAGGCCTAAGATGCATGACTCGAGTAGACCTGCGGTAAGGAGAGTGTGTAAATGTTATCAATCCATGGCGTGCTGGAAACAATTTGCTCCTTAAGCTTTATTATGCCACTCTTCTAATCAAAGGTACTTAAGCCAGGGGTGGCTGAAGTCTGGCTCACGGGTCACAGGCCATAGAGTTCTAGCATGTGGTCTTCTCCTCATCTTTAATTTTAATCTTGGACCCATGGAGACTACAGCCTCTTAGCAGAAAATGCTCCATCTTGAGTCTGGGTTGTGGTGGAGTGCTGCGTGATGGGACCTGTAGTCTTTCCAGGTTGCATTTCAATAAGTAAGGTGAATAAAGGGGCAAAGTGCTCTGTTTCAAGCCACTCAAAAGGCTCTTGGGTTCCTGGCAAGTTACCAACCCAGCTTGCAGCCATTCTGAACCAGCTTTTAGTATCACAGTTCTAAAGACAAGAGTGCACTGGACAAAAACCCAGGTTGTATTAATTTTAAAAGAGCTGCAAAGAAGAAGGAAAATTTGTGAGAGCACTGTTTTTGGCTAGCTTTGGGTTAGCACCTGTGGGGGAGCATGTAAATTTTGGTCTACAGAACTCAAGGGAACAGGCTGGGTCCACAGTTTAGCCAGGCTATTAATCAGACTCCCACTGCTAAACCAGGAGAAGCCCTGAATGGATCTGTTCCAAATGCTGAGGCACCGCAGGAATTTATATGCATTGCTGCACTTTGTCATTCACCTCAATCTCTTCACTGCGGCTCTGACACAAAGTGCAACCTCATCAAGGCAATGAGTTTGCCCCTTCTGTGAGCAAGCACCAGAGGACAGCTGTCTGGGGATTGAAATGTACTTGTTCCAGCTGACAGTCAGGGCAAGGGCTGGCCTTAACAAATCTAGTGCTGGCTCCTTGGAGATGATGCAAACTAGGACACAAATGTCAAGGATTCATCTCTGAGCCTTCTGCTCCCACTGCTTTGCAGCTGGAAATTCCATTTCCTTTTCTGCTGGCTATGAGGCTTCCAGTGCTGAAGTCTCTCTTCTAGTCATAAAACACACCTGATATTAGATCCCGTACATGCAGCTTTTCAAGGCGCTCTGGCACCTGGAAGAAAGTAACTGATTCTCCAGCAATATGAACTTCCAATGCGAGAAGGTTATCTAGCCACGCTAGTCCTGGCGATGGACTCTGCACATTCACAGGCCCAGGGAATACCTGCAGCAGCACACTTTAGTCTGGTGCAACCTTCTGGTAGCAGCATTCCTTGGAGCCCCCCGTCCCTCTCTGTTCCCGAATGTTCTGAAGGCAGGGCTACAAAAGCAGGTGCTTTACTTGGGCTGTTTTTCTAAGCCCAACATGGAACACAGATCTCCAAGGAAGAAGGAGAAGGTGGGTATGGAGCATGGAGCTGTTGAGTCTATCACAAAGGACTCTGGTGGCACACAACTTATCTGCATTTCTTCTTCAAGTAGCCTCTGCATGTTTCTGCTCCTGAGACAGTTCCTTTCCTTCCTTTTTCTTGTCCTTGTGACTGATTCATTAGAATCTGACAGGCTGTGCCACAAGAGTTTCTGTATGGCCTCAAACTTGTGACGTCTAGACTGTCAACCATGTACTCGGCACCCATGCCACCTCAGCCCCCCTGAGATAGCTGAATTCTAGTTAAATGGCACCTGTCATACTGCCTCACCAAACTGAGCAAACTATCTGGATCCCAGAACTGGGGAACAGACTTTCATAGATGTGTGAACTGAAGTCCAACTGGCAGCCCTGCAGATTGTTAACAATATAGCCACACCATGCTAACAGCATTTACCCGCATGGATGACCCCAAGCACTCTCTGCCCACCCACTCCCACTCCCACTCGTGTATGCTACACTGGAAATAGGTTCGTGAGGCTGCTCCGAGATCATCCCCAGAGGCTGCTTGTAACTGTTGGGGACCAAGGTCTTGAAAGCAACTGTAGAAGGACATCTGGAGCAGCCTGGGCTTAGAGTGTGTATGAGTGGCTAGGTAAGGATACTCAGAGGCATCTGTGCCAGGACATGCTGCTGCTATGGTGCAAGTATACCAAGAAGTTGGTTCGTGTCTCCTCACTATTTAAACACTTTTGCCAGTGGTCTGGGAGACGATAAAGCTGTCACTAATAGTTTAAAGATGACCTAAACTTTGGGCGGAGTGGTAAAGAATGGACAGAACAAGTTGCAAAGTCACAGGTATAGAATAACCTGGATACCTTGGTATGACGGACACAAGCAGCTAATAAGTATTTTAATATGTTAAAGTCACATTGAGAAACAAAGCAAGCAGGCCAAACTTACATGGCCTGGGGATAGTATCCTGGGAAGCAGTGTCCCTAAACAGAGCCTAGGGACCTTGGGGATAAAAGTTCCCAGTGCAATGCTGGAACCAAAAAGGCTAATGTGATCCATGGCTGCATAAACAGGGAATCCTAAGAATAATTTGACACTGGTGCAACTGCTACTGCAATACGGACTTCAGTTCTGGAGTCTACAATTTAAGAAGGATGTAAATACATAGGAAAGGATTCAGTGAAGAGCCATGAGAATGAGAGGACAGGAAAACAGGCCTTATAATGACAGACTCCGGGAGCTCAATCCGTTTAGTTTATCAAAAAGAAAGTTAAGGCATGACTTGATCATAGTTGACAAATATCTACACAGGAAACAGAAAATGGATCATAAAAAGGCTTTTCAATCTGGCAAACAAAGATGTAACAAGATCCAATGGTTAGAAGTTGAAGACAGATCAATTCAGATTAGAAATAAGGCACAGCTCTTTAACACTGAAAAGTAATCATTGAAGTTGCTTAACAAGGGCTGCAGGGTAGAGTCTAAGTCACTGCAAACTTTAAATCAAGACTCGTTATTTCTCTAGGATGTCTGCTCTAGTTTAAACAGGACAGTCTCATGCCCGGTGTTATGCAGGATGTCAAACCAAATGATCACTATGGTCTCTTCCAGTGTTATAATCTAGGAATTTAACATGGATCTAAAGCAGGCCCCTTGAATCTGGCTTTGCACTCCTGAAGCATGATCTAAGCCCTCTGGGGAGGGGAAAAGAGGCTTGTTTGTAACATTTCTCCATACAAAACCTAACCCACTTACAGAAGCATGTGATGTAATCACCCGCTTTTTATTCTTTCCCTCATAAGAGACTAACAGCTTTATGTATTTCCTGAATTGCTTAGATCTATTCAAATAGAAAGCTAATGCTCTCTTGGCATTTAAGAACCATAATTTCAACTCCCTTGGCTGGGTCTGAGGTCTAGGAAGAAAATACTGGCATGCTAACAGACTAGTTAACACGGAATTCTATCATCACCATGGGTGGGATTTTTGGTATGGGAAAAGAACCACTTTATCTTTGTGGGAAGCTGTTAAGATAGCTCACCTGTAAGAGCCAGTAGCTTTCTCTTCCAGTAGATGCCATGGGCCCAATGAAGACTATCTAATAGAAAAGTGACATAAGGTAACATTCTCCTTAAAGTGTCCTTTAATTACCAAAGTACAGTATTAGGTTGAAATTCTGTACAAATTTCTCTAGTTTTCCAGTGAGGCCTCGAAAACAGACCAACCCTAGGCACTCTGCACCTAGATATCACTGCTTTGTAGCTGGACACTATTGCCTGACATGGAAGAAGAGAAAACTTTTCTATCCACATGGCATTTAACATTTTGCTTCTCTATTCAAAGGGGTTGTGTGGATTTGACCTTCCTATCACAACAGCCAATGAATTAGGAGCAAGGTGAGTAGGTAAACAGGAAGATCCCCTCAAGAAGAAGCTGATACAGTTTGTCAGCTTGCCCAGGGGCTGGGGTCAATGTGATTTTTTTCCTGATGGTTGCAACAAATGCTTTAGAAGCAGAAGAGCAATTGCCTTGATCGGGAGGGAGCCCAGCACACTGAATTCTACACGTGATGTACATCAGCAGTTACCATCTGACTGTTAAGAGCAGAAACCGTTCTTTCAGCTAATTCAAGGAACTGCAGTTTCTTCAACAAAAAGGCCGCAGCCAAAGAAACACTCACATTATTGTCTGGAAAGGTCTAAACAAACACCCAAATTCATGGGTGTCACTTGAAGCAAAACAGGCCCATAAAGATATTCCTCAGACAGTATACATAGAACCAGTGATTCAGACAGCTGTCCCAGTGCCAGCAAGAGAGGCTCCTATGGAGTGTGACTTTCCTCTTTAAGGAAAATGTTCCCTACATGGCTGCCTAACTCTAGCCTTACTGAAGTCACAGTAGGCGGGTCTACACATTCATTAATGTGCTGTAGTAACTGCGCATTAAGTTTAGTACTTGTATAACCAAGTACTAAATCAATGTGAAGTAATGCACGGCTTTTTAGTGATGCTAACTGCACAGTAGCCTAATACTGCTCTGCAGTAGGGTATTAGCACAGCTTTTACTCTGCATGCTACTGTGCAGTAGAATTAGGTTACTGCCCAGTTAGCGATGCCTAGGTGAAGGCCAATGTGGCCATCTGACCCAGGGTGGTATTTTCCAGTCTTGCTGGGATACTGTCTCAAATTCTCTATCATAACACTCCATACATCATTCCAAATTTACATGTGTGGAGCTAAAAGTCTTCTTAGCATTTCCAATCCCTCAACAGGAGTAGGTAATCTTAGGTCAAACCTGTTGTCTGAAGGGCTTTTCAATCTGACCATAGATCCAATTGTGAATAGAGCTACCAGAATAGTGGAAGCAAAAAGCTCATTAACTGAAGTCATGGTCCTCAGTGAGGACCCATTCCCTTGGAAAATCCTTCAATATTAACATAGAACCCTTTGGAGAAGTGGAGAGACAGCCTGGACATACATACACTGTCAGCTGGACATTTAGTTTTTTAGCGCTGCAACACTTGCCCTTACAGGGCTGTTACGCAACACCTTGAACAGGTTAGCAGTACCACCACGAGAACAACTGACAAACCAAACCTAGGCAACAGCTATGATGGTGGTAGCAAGGGAGAAAATTCTGAAAAAAAAACAGTCAAAATTCCAGGCAACCATCTGCTTTCCATGCCGGGCAGCAGTACAAATCCTCAAGGTCCTGCTAGATCTGTCACTAACTCTGGATTAACACATAGCGACCTAAAAGGCTCCTCCCTCCTTTTCTCAGGAATAGGAACTAAAGAAAACCCTGTGATTAGGTAGAAAGACAAAGGGTGTGTGCATACACATGTAGCCAGTCTTGCCCAGTAGTACAATTAGTTTACCCTTCATCTTCTTGGCTCTGAGATTCCCTTCTGCTAGCAGACAGATCTTTGTCCATCTGGAAGAGGATTACGCCTAGCTGACCAGCTCTCAAACACACTTAACAATATGCCTGTGTCATAACCCAATGATTTTGAGTGCCTCGGCAGGATGGAATTTTCCCTGCCATATGAGAGTCTCTGTGCACAGCAAAAGTTTTGTTGCAACAGAAAACTCCGGTGCAAGAGAGTTCCCGCCATTCGTATGCAAATTTGTGTCCCATCATTGGCCGATTCTAAATTATTCCTACGTGGCGGCTAGCGATTGGCTTGTTAGCCGTATAAAATTCTGTGCAACTTCCGCCCAAGTCGGAGAACTTTGAGCACGCTGCAGAGTGACTTAAAAGAATTCCTGACTCATGGCACAGCAAATTGATAGCCTGATCAACTATCGATTTTTCTCCCCGTCGCCGAACGCTATCCCTCGACGTAACCCCTTTTCCTGCTGGCCTGGTTCTTGTACGGATTCGCTGGCCCGGGTTTTTGCCAACTGGAGCAACTCGTGTAATTATTTAAGCGATCGGACCACCTGCGTCGCGGCTACTAGCGGCGTAAGTAAAGCCTTTTTGCAACCAATATGTTTTGTCTGCCTCTCCATTCACCAGCCCGCCCAAAGACCGAGCAATTTGTAGATCACCTCAAGTCGGCTCCAGCCGTCTGAGACAGCCTGTACCACACGGCCAATTGTGTCTTTTTTATGAACTCCAGGGAACTAGAAACCTTCTTTTAACTGAAGAATTATTCCTAACTAATAGATGTGTAACACAAGCAATTTACAGCTTTCTCTAGTGTAATACCAATTAAAAAGCAGCTTTACTTTAGACTGTGCATGAGACGAGGCTTTGAATTCAGTTGGGAAAATACTCCTCTAGACAGGTAGCTCATATTAAAAATGTCTGTCTGGATCTTCCACAAAGGCCCAAAATGCTTTTGCAAACATTCTGAATGACTATCATATTTACTAAAAGCACTAGTTTCTCCTGTCTCCCCCATAACTGTATACAAGTGGCTGCAATACCAGTGGAAAGAGGAGCTATCACCAAGGAGGAGTACTCCTTCTCGGCCCGTGAGTGTAGGAGGTCTATTAGGAAGGCCAAGGTAGAGCTGGAACTCAGGCTAGCGTCCAGGATTAAGGACAACAAAAAGTCCTTTTTCAAGTACACTGGGAGCAAGAAGAGGGCACCAGGCAATGTAGGGCCCCAGCAAGATGCAAACGGTAATCTTGTGGCTACGCCAGACAAGAAAGCTGATATTTTTAACAGTTTCTTTGCCTCTGTTTTCTTGAACAGGGACCAGGACATCCCACCTACCAGAGGTAGGGACAATCTCGGAGATAGCTCTGTCAGGCCTTCAGTCAGTGCAGATGTAGTTAGGGATTTTCTGGAAAGGCTAGACATTTTTAAATCTGCAGTTCCAGATGCCCTCCAGCCAAGGGTGTTGAGGGAGCTGGCAGGGGTCATCACGGAGCCCTTGGCCCGGCTGTATGAGCATTCGTGATCATCTGGCCAGGTGCCGGGGGACTGGAAACTGGCTAATTTGATTCCAATTTTCAAGAAAGGGAGGAAGGAGGGCCCAAGTAACTATAAGCCTGTAAGCCTCACCTCGGTGCTTGGGAAGCTCTTGGAGAGGATCATCAAGGAGCATATCTGTGGGGGGCCTGCAGGGGAGATCATGCTCAGGGGCAATCAGCATGGGTTCATCAGAGGCAGGTCCTGCCTGACCAACCTGATTGCCTTTTATGGCCAAGTAACTAAATCCTTGGATGATGGTGTCGCCATGGATGTAGTCTTTCTAGACTTTAAGAAGGCCTTTGACACTGTTTCTCACCCCATCCTCATCAACAAATTAAGCGACTGTGGCACTGATGCCTGCACAGTTGGATGGGTAAAAAATTGGCTGATGGGGCACACCCAGAGAGTAATGGTGGACGGGTTGTACTCAACCTGGCGAGACGTGAGCACTGGGGTACGCCAGGGCTCGATCCTTGGGCACGCAATGTTTAACATCTTCATCAGCGACTTGGACGAGGGGGTGGAAAGAACACTGTCCAAGTGTCCTGATGACACTAAGATGTGGGGCGAGGTGGACACACTTGAAGGGAGAGAGAGGCTGCAACTAGATTTAGACAGACTACAAAAGTGGGCAGATGAGAATAGGATGGGGTTCAACGTAGACAAATGCAGGGTGCTGCACCTTAGGAGAAGGAATCCACGGCATACATACAGGCTGGGGAGTTCCCTTCTTGAAGGCACAGAGGCAGAAAGGGATCTTGGAGTCATTAATGACTCCAAGATGAACTTGAGCTGCCAATGCCAGACCGCAGCCAGCAAGGCCAGCCATACGTTGTCATGCATCCAAAGATGCATCTCAAGCCGGTCCAGAGAGGTGATCCTCACC
>NW_005842134.1:1289433-1318363 GCF_000455745.1 Alligator sinensis | reverse complement strand
CCCGGCCTGTGGCAGGGGGTCAGGCTAGATGATCTATTCAGGTCCCCCCTGACCCTAGCTACTATGAAACTATGAGTACCTAGGTGGCAGCTATAAGCCACAAGTTTGCAAAGCTTCCCAGAACACCAACCCACTCTTAAAGAAAAATTCTAATTGCATCAAAGGAAGTATATTATTGAGTAGAAAATATGGCTTAAAATAATCTACTTCATATATCTGCATCATGTATAGCACTCAATTCCTCTGACCCACTCTGCATCTGAGCCTCATTTCTCTTCCTGTTATGACCAATTTGGTGCCTTGTGCATTCTCCCAAGAGGACATAAGACTATTCTGTACTCTTCAGAAGTCTCTCTCTCATGAAATGCCAAGAGCACAAGTCAAGATCAGACACAACCCTAAGGCTTTTGACAGGTCTGTAAAAGTCATTCATGTAGTTTAGCCCAGCTCATACTTCCTAAATGTATTTTAAGCAATCAAACCAATACCATGAGTTTACAACAGGCACTGATCAGAGGTCTATTTTCACCTCTATGCAAGACTGCTGAAACCAGAGCCATTTCAATCAGCTTTATATTTGCTATCCCTGCTGTTCGTGTACTTACTACTATTCATTTACAGCTCATGAAGTGAGCACAGACTTGCCAGTCTCATGTAGCTCCAAAGCTGATGTGCTTCCAACCTGACACAGAGTTACCTTGTCACAGATAGTTACATTGATGTTAAAAGTCACAACACTTTTTTTTTTAAAGGAAATGTTAATGTTTTCCCCCATTCTACCCTGGGAGAAGTCACTGAACTTGACTTTGTCTAACTGCAACAGAATCTAGGACTTGATGTAAAAACCCCAATTTACATTTAATTGGCACCAAAACTTTGCTCAGGTGTCTGGGGTGAAGTTTGTGTAAATGGACAAACACAGCAGCCTTTACAAGCCATCGGATGGAACAACCTGGCTACAATCCAGGGCAGGCTGGGAGGGGCCTGTGGCGGCGTCAGAAGTGGGGTGGGGTTGACCCATGTTAAAGTTAGGGCTAGGCAGCTGGGAGTTGGGCCTGCACTGCTGCCACTTTTCTCTGCCCGCTGCTTCCTGGTTGCAGTATTGATGCAGCTTCAAGCTGGTGGAGAGTTGCCCTGGAGCTGGGTGGTTTGGAAGCTGTGTCCAAGTGCTTTGGATGCTGCTGTTCCCTGCCTAACTCCCAGGCATCCAGCTGTGCCATGGCTTCCCACCAGCTGGAAGCTGTGCCCACACTGCAGCTGAGGGAGGAAGGTTGTGGGAAAGAGGGGCAGCAGCACACATGCAGGTTCCAGCTGCCCAGCCCTGGTGCAGCTCCTTGCTCCTCAACTCCAGCAGATGTGAGCAAGGGTAAGTTCTTCCAGCTCTTAAGGTTGGATGCTACTGACTTTTGGATTAACACATCTCCTTTGAGCTCACAGGGTTATCAGATCCAATGCTAGCTGCTCCACCACTGGGAGGTGTTTAATTGCATGACCTGCTCCATGAGAACATATACAAATGTTGTTGAAACCTGCTTATCCTATTCAAAGTCATCCTGCCTCAAGACAGTGATAGCAAACCTGGCAAATTCAATCTCATTAGATCTCATAACAGGGCAGAAGTGACTCATTGCACTGGGCTTAGAACTAGGCTCTCTCTCCTTTGCATGAGTGGCTGAAATCTTGAGTAGTCCCATAGAGACCAATAATCACTATTCAGTTCAGGACTGAGTTGGGCCAGCAGTAGGACCCAGCTGTCTTCACTGCTTCTTTTTCCCACCTGACTACACCTTGGCATGGACAGAACCCTACCTCTGGCAAAGCTCCCACTACCCAGTTGCAGCATGGGCCCCCTGCCACCGAATGCTGCTGAAGCCATGGCTCCATGGACCAATCTAAAAGCTCTACAAGCCTTAGGTTGCCAACCCCTGATCCAAGCAGCTGGATTCAACCTCCTCTTAACCACTGAGTTAAGATCAGCTGAAGAGCATTTGTTATGAATCCATGGACCTGGGCATCTCAGGAGAGAGAGAAATGGAGAGGGAGAGGGAGAGAGAGTGTGTGTGTGTGTGTGTGTGTGTGTGCGCACGCATGTGAATGAGTGGGGTATGCAGGGCATTTTCAATACAAGACTCTCAGCTCAGAAATTTACCTCCTCTGTTTTTCCCACCGAGCCCAAACCTATTAACCTTAGGCATGTGATGTGAAATAATTTATCTTGGCTGCTGTCCAACATGCCTTTAGTGGACATCTGAGCAGTAGTTAACTCATTCTGTGCTGGCTTTAGTGATTGCAGGCATACAGCCTTCCTAAACAATTTAAAGCAAGCCTTGGGCCCTGTGGTCTCTGCAGGCAGCAGTTATAGGGAAAGGGATAACATTTACGGCCTGTGTTTAGGAATTCCTCAGGCCACAGATCACACTATGGTTGCCTGGCCTAGAAAGCCTCTTCCATTTCAGAGCTGATTTGTTAGCAACTGTGGTATGAATCCTGAGTGAAAAGATGGATGGCATTGTCTACTATGAATTGTTAACCAAACAAGAGTTCAACTCTGCTTCTTTCAAGTATCATTGTGGAAATTCCCACCAGTCAACAGCTGGTGTCTCCCAGGGCAGGGGGGTCTAGGAGATGGGGGGAGCTCACCTTTGATGGAGTTGAGAACTTCCTGGATTCTCTGTGGCTCATTGCGGTCTGGCCTGCAGCTTGGGGTAATCTCCAGAACATAATCAGGACCATACTCTGTGAAAAACTATAGGAAAAGGGAAAATCAACAAAGAGAAGTCACTGAGTGGGGCAGAAAGGATTGGGAAGGTTTGCAGAGAACTGGGCTGAAAACAATGCTGTAGGTGAGATGGGCAGGCTAGAACTTGGTAGCAGAGACTGAGACACCAATGTGTCCCCGATTTTCCATGGAAGAGCCTCTGTGCCTCATTATTTATGGGTTTTCCCCTTCTGAAGAGAAACACAGGACTTCTGAGGTTTTTATTCCCAGTCTGCCACCAATTCACTTGCCTATTTGTAAATTAGATTAAAGACCTTTCTTCCTCTGCGGGCATTTATGTAGTGTAATTAATTGACACATTTTTCTATGGCACCTCTACCTCTTTATGCTTTAAGCTTTATGATTGATCTAACAATTCAAACTCCTTATGCAGGCCAGTGGTAAATGGTTCAGACCTGCAGCTGTGGATACAATCATGTTTTTCATCTTCTGAAAAAAATCCACTTGTGGATACCTACACACCTGCCTTTATCAAACACAAAAGCAATGCAACACTGACTGGATTCTCCTTGGTCTAAACTTAAAAGTACTCACTCTTCTCCCCTGCTCCCCACAGCACTACTCTGTTGTCCTTTCTCTCACTGGCACAACTGTGCAAAAGCGGGAAGGTGCTAAATCAGATGTGAAGCACAGGAAGGAAGGAGCTATGCTTAAGGCTAATAAAGCACATCCCCTTACAAAATGCTACAACTGCATCTAAGTCTATACAAGAAAGCCTGCTATTACAGTGCATTAATATGCAGAATGCCATTCACTACTATATGCAACTCTATTTCACGATCACAGAACACTGAGCAAAGAACTATATCCACACCCACACCCTGACACCAGATTTTAAATTCAGCTTAGTTAAGCATAGCCAAAAGGCAGGAGTCCCCTGTGGTTTGGTGGCAGACTCCTTGCCTTCTACACAGGAGACCTGAGTTCAATTCCTGGATGCTTATACAACTACAGCCATGGAGGCACCAAATGTCTGGACTCAGTCTAGCCTTTGGATTCTGTCTCAGTGACCTAAAGTGGGGGTGAAAGGTCTGTGCAGCCTCCACTCCTGCCTAGGCATATATGTTGATGGTCTAGGTGACCTCTCACACATACCCCATGATCTGGAAGGGACTGACAGTTACCAAAGTCCCCCAAAAATAAGACTTTAAAAATTGGCCTGAAAGACTGGCCAATTTACCTCATGTAACGATTACCCCTGGGATAGGGAGGTAATGAGACAAAAAGCAACCAGGCCTACTCAGTGAAATCAATGGAAGTACAAGCAAGTGGAATCCCACACACAACTAAATGATGCACAGGTGTTTTATTTGTATGACATGACAACAGGAAGAGTGCCAACTCCAAAGACTGATGCTCCCCCCATTTATTCACAAATAAGCATAACACAGGTAGTGGTTGTAGAAGCTTCTCCACACTGATCCAATGGTGCGCCTCAAACTCTGTTGACATGACTCCTTTATAAGGCTTGGTAGGTTCTTAACCTTTTGGGCAGCACTGCCAAGAAATGCTAACTGAGACAAATCTCTGCGATGCAGACACCTGACCTCCACAGGGCAGTGACTTCCATTTATTATCAACTTGGATAAGATTTGAACATATGATAGAGGTGAAAGACTTTGTTTCTTGTTATCAAACTCCTATAAACATCTACATACACAGTCCTGTGGTGGAGGAACATACAATGATGGTTAGCTCTGTCCCAAGAGGATTGCTGAACGTTACAGTAGGCCAAAATTGCTCTTTTACTCAACAATGTTTACTCAGTCTCCAATTAAAGGATAAATATTGCATTTCAGTGGAAGTTGCAGAATAGCTTTCATCATCTGCTGCCCTTATTTCAGCCCAGTGAACAATGCAAAAAAGAGCCACAGTCATGTTCACAGAAATGGAATGTCAGATTGAAGTACTGATCTTTTCAGTCATGTATAGCTCAATCTGAGCATACTGCCTGCATGAACTGCACACACAGACCCTCCTTCCCCCTGGACTGTTCAGAGTTGAAGGACATATGGAATGGAAAGATTATTTTTCCTAGAGCGAAAATTTTCAAACCTGCTGCAGTCCCTTAGTTTCCAGGAACTCAGTGCCAGGCTTTTTAAAGGTCTTTTCAAAACTCTGTCCCGAAATACCTAACTCACTTCTGAAAAATTTAAGTTAGCTCTTATATATAGCTTGAGATCTGCTTTACCTTCTCGATTTCAAGATAAGCAGGTCATTTCTATTGCACACATTCCTTGAACTTGTATGACATCTCTATTAGTTACATTATACTTGGAATGCACAGAGCTTATAAGCAAACCTCATTTTCACATACTTGCACATTAAGGAACCACCTTTGGAGCTGAATGTTTTCCTTGCTTTAAGGCTAGAGATGAATTTTGGAAACACCTGTAGAAATCTCCTGTGTTACAGGGAGACGCAGAACACTTTTTCATGTAACATATTCAAACTTCACTTAGTATTGCCAAAGCAAAAAAAGTAAAAACTTCCCTGAGACAGAGACCATGCTGACGGTTAGTGCCTTTGACTGGTCTGAATTGCTTACTGGGCAGCGCATACACCTAAACATCTAGAAAATTACTTCAAGGACTTTACAAACCAAGCTGCCAAAGCCTGTAAGCTCCACAAGCCCAGGTTCTCTGAATTTCACTTCTTTAAAAGGAACATAGGGAATTATATGACAAAAACTGACCACAGTGTTAGGGTGTACAGTTAAATCACAGAGTTATGAAATTGCAAAGATCACAGGATCAATTACTTTGTTGCTCTATTTTCTCTCTCTCTCTTTGATGCACAATATAACAGTGTGCTAAGGTTTATGACTTAGGCATCCCACGCCCAAAATAAGGGATAAAAACAATGAGGTCAAATTAATATTTTCGAATAAGCCTTAACTTTTACATTTTCTGACTTCAGGATTTTGCTGGTATAAAACTAAACAAAGCATGAATATGGTTTTGTTAATTTCTGAAGCATGGGTTAAATTAAAATGATCTAGAGCTATTTGGCTTGTGCATTGATACTGCTTATTGCAAAAGAGAAGTTTTTTTGTATGCAATAACTAATATCCTAATCCAGCAAGTGGTTTTATGGAGCACATTTGGGGCAGCCATGCATAGCAGCCTGCACCCCTCTCCCCTTTTTCAAATGTAAAACCCTATTTCAATAGCATGCATTTGTGAACCTTAAAGTAACTTATTTAAGAAAGCACAGAAAAGCTGCATCTAAATAAACCCTGTCAACTACTCCTCCTCAAATCAAAACATCAATAAACAGCACTTGGTAATTTCCTCACTTCTGATGAGCTATTGTGACTCAAGAGTGGAACGATTCTTCAAAACTAACTGCTATCTTTAATACTCTTCGAGGTCAGGAATGTTAAGGCTTAATACTTGTAAGAACCATGTGAAAGCCCCCAATCACAACAACCATCTTGGATTAATTTGCTCTTATTCAGTCCCTCAGAAGCTGGATGATAACCAAGTGGTGGATTCTGATGCTTCAAAACCAATCACTTGTTTTTTCCATTTGCAAAAACAAGGGCAGTATTAAGAGCAGGCAACTTTTGTGTTCCAATGATGACAAAAACAGATGCCTGGAGTTTCAGTTTCCTATTCATTTATCCATGGCAAGAAAAAAAAAACTGTGGACAAACTAGTGTTCCACTAAAAGCTGAGCCTGCAAATAAAAACTAGAACTCCCAGATTATACCAGCAGATTACCTTTGATGATACCAACCCCAATTTTTAAAACCTGTGTGCACAAAACCTGCAAAAAGAAAAAACTGGGAGCAGAAATTGCCCAGCACACAATTTTATTTTAGCTGGGGAAAAGTGTTTTATGCCTAAATGCAAATGAGAGCGCTGTTGACCCAAACCTCCTCCACTAAGTCACACTTAAGATTCAACCATATAGCCATGTCATGTTCAGTTTTACTGTTTCCTTGCCGATCATTTTAATGGATAAAATGAGGAAGGGAAGGGAGCGACATCAGGGAAGACAGGAGCTTGGAGTTGCTGCAGGGAAGGAAATGCAGGAGAAAAAACAGGACACTCAAAGATCACAAAAGAGGGAGAGAAACAAAAGAAGAAAAAATGAGAGAAAAAAAGAGGAGGAATAATGGATGCAGAACTGGCAGTGCTCCTAGGAAGGGGATTTTCTCAATGGATGTTCTCAAGATGTGACAGGAAGGTAAGGAATGAAAACAAAACAGCTCCATTTTAATCACTATATAAAAGCCCAAATCCAATCTCTGATATCAGGGCAAACCTCTAGCTGACATAAGTGTCTATCTTCAAGAAAGGGAGGAAAGTGGATCCGGCAAACTATAGGCCCATCAGCCTGACCTCTATCTCAAGGAAGATCCTAGAAAAGATTATCAAAGGGCCCATTCTGCACAGACTGGCCGATGGCAAAATCCTGAGGGATAGCCAGCACAGGTTTGTCGTGGGTAGGTCTTGCTTGACAAATCTTATTTCCTTTTACGACCAGGTGACCCATCACCTGGACAAGGCAGAAGAGATTGATACTGTATATCTTGACTTTAAAAAAGCCTTTAGTCTGGTATCTCATGATCACCTCTTAGCAAAACTGGCCAACTGTGGCCTTGGCTTCACCAAGGTCCACTGGCTGGGGAATTGGCTCCATGGTCGAACCCAAAGGGTGGTGGTTGATGGAAGTCAATCGTTGTGGTGTGCTGTGACCAGTGGGGTCCCTCAAGGCTCTGTCCTTGGGCCAGCACTATTCAACATCTTCATTAATGATGTAGACATTGGTGTCAGAAGCGGACTGGCCAAGTTTGCCGACAACACCAAACTTTGGGGTAAAACATCCACACCTGAGGAAGGAGGGTGATCCAGGCTGACCTTGAGAGGCGCAGGAAACGGGCGGACGAGAACCTGATGGTGTTTAACACCGAAAAATGCAAGGTTCTGCATCTTGGGAAGAAAAACCTGCAGCATCCTTATAGGCCTCGGTAGTGTTACGCTGGACAGCACTACGGATAAAAGGGACCTGGGGGTCATGATTGACCACAAGATGAACACGAGCCTTCAATGTGATGCTGCGGTTAGTAAAGCGAGCAAAACGCTGGCTTGCATCCATAGATGCTTCTCAAGCAAATCCCAAGACGTCTCATTCTCCCGTTGTACTCGGCCTTGGTGAGGCTGCAGCTGGAGTACTGCATCCCATTTTGGGCTCCACAATTCAAAACGGATGTGGAGAAGCTTGAGAGAGTGCAGAAGAGAGCCATACGCATGATCAGAGGTCAGGAAAACAGACCTTATGAAGAGAGGCTGAGAGCTATGGGACTCTTCAGCCTGGAAAAGCGCAGGCTCAGGGGTGATCTGGTGGTTGCCTATAAGCTTATCAGGGGGTGCTCACCAGGATCTGGGGGGACGTCTGTTCACCAGAGCGCCCCAAGGGATGACAAGATCAAACGGCCACAAACTCTTCCGTGACCGTTTCAGGCTGGACATAAGGAAGAACTTCTTCACTGTCCGAGTCTGGAATAGACTGCTGCCAGAGGTGGTTCAAGCACCTACTTTGAACACCTTCAAGAGACATTTGGATGTTTATCTTACTGGGATCCTATGACCCCTGCTGACTTCCTGCCCCTGGGGCAGGGGGCTGGATCAAAGATCCTCCGAGGTCCCTTCCAGCCCTAATGTCTAGGAGTCTATAAAAGGGAGGGCCTGCAGAGCGATTCCCCTCCCATGGAAGGGAGCAGACGTTTATGCCCTGGCCCACTGTACCACCAATTGCAATCATTCAAAAAATCACAAGTTGTGACCCCCAAAATCATGCTATTTGTTTAAAGAGCATTTCATTTGGGGGTGATTTTTCTTTGCCACCTCTTTTTGAGCCCATAGACTTAAGCTCTTCTCCCCACCCAAACTTCCTTTGTACATCAAGGCTGAATTTCTCTCATAATCCCTCGATCCCAGGAGCTGAGGCTTCAACATGAAAAAAACAACTCAGTTGTTGCAAGACTTGCAACAGTACTGATTACAATTAAAATTGAATTTGGCCCTTTCCACTGAATGAATCTGATACTTTAAACTTAAGAGGATAAACCAACTGGTTTGTTCCACTTTCAACTGCTTAAACGCAACACGCTTCTGCAATGTTCAGTCCTGGGCCATGAACTCCTAACTGCTTCCTTAGAAAAGGCAGCAAAGCCTGTATTTGTATAACAGGAAAGTAGACCGCCCCTGGATTACATTCAACCTGCTCAATTCACGAATTCCATGCTGAACTCAAATGCCTGCCCAACCTGACAGCTTGATTTCCAGATCTCAGTTAATCAGAATAGGAATTTCTATTTAAAGCAAAGAAAATAAGAAATCAGGAAGTGCCAGCCCTTGTTTCTCTCTGGAGGTGTTGACAAGCTATTAAATCATTAGCAGTTCCTTGCCAGAAGCAGCAGAATAAATCTGGGAAACCGACAAATGGACAGCAGCTTTGTGAACACACGCGCGCACACACACACACACACAGCCACAGAGAAAGGACATGCTGTTTCCCTTTAGTTTCTCTCATAGCTGTGTAAATATTTCATCTGACATTTCCATTAGACTCCAAGGCAGTTTCCCACCATCCTGAAGTAAGTTTCTTTTTTTTTCTTTTCTAAATCTGTTTCCACCAGTTCTCAATAAATATATGAACCTGTCCCTACATCACAATGCAGGTGGCATGGATTATCCCGTGAAAAGATTACCAAGTGCACAAAACAGAAGGGATTTATAGGCATGGAAAAGGTCAATTTACCTATTCTGGGAACTTCTCTTTTGAACATGCTACAGGATTCATGTAACAAGATGACACTTCTCTTATCCTTCTGCCTATAGTATTATATCATGAGACTCAAAAGTATATTGTTACCTAGCTGCTCAAAGCAGCAGTTTTAAGTTAAATTCTCACCTCATTTAAATGTATTTCTGAGCCTGAGTCTTTTGCAAGGGAATTAAGTCTTCAGGGCACAAAGGAGAAAACTTTGTTGGATTCAAGGAGCAGAAGAGAAACCATCTTGAATGGTATTATATGTAGGAGACCTCAAATGAGGCCTTGCTTGTGCTAGCTGCTACTCAATCAGACACAGCCCTCATCTGAAAACCAACTCTATAATCGATAAGATGGCCAAAATGTGAAAGCAGAAACTGAAGCACTGAGCAAGAAAGTGACAGGTCAGTGGTAAAGCAGGGACAAGAACCAGACTCTTATTCCAGCCCTCCGTCTACTGTGAAATGATATGCAAGAGAAATTTAGATGAACAAGTTAGAGCTTCATGGAAAAGCAAGGGGGAGCCATGGTTTGAAGGAATAACCCCCACCCCACACACACACAGGTAGATGATCTCCCATCCCTGCAATCTTCACTTGGGACTTCAGAAACCTCAAAGGCCTTGGAAGAACAGTTTATCTTACTGTGACTCCCAGGACAAATTTTACCCTGCACAAACCAATGTAACAGAACCTTGAAAAGAGCTAGCAAAACCACTAAAGTAGAGTCTCCATTCCCAGGAGAATTTGCTAAAATAATCCCCTACTTTTTATATGCAGTTTAGGAAGAATTTTGAATAAAGACAGGTTTGGTTCCCCAACAGGAAGCAGAGGGGCGTAGGGGTGACTCGGTTGCTTCCCTCAGGGTTGCCAGCTCAGTGGGACTTCAGCATATAAAGCTATCCACGCACAAGTCATTATGCAGAGAAGCCCTGCTAAACTGGCTGCCCACACACTTTTCCAGTGATTAGGGAAGTGTTTGAAGGGAAACCTCTTCTCTACTCAAGCAGAAGAGAATGAGAGCCTGAACCTTACTCAGCTGCCACCATGGGGCAACACCCTGCTCTGCACAATCTCAGAGACTGGCATCAGCTGTAGTTTGACTTTCAGGCGTCTTTGTACTGGTTGTGGCTCTGTAAATACCATGAATGGATACTGAACCTGTACCCCCTTTGAATCTGTAGCTCCTTTGACTGTACTATACAAAGGGTTTTCCAGCTTGCAGTATGTCTGCAGTGCACTTTTCCATAAAAGGTGTCAGTTAAAATAAATCTGTATGGGTGTTTTTACATGTGCTCGGGGGCAGGAGGGGGAGGAAGCACAGCTCCACACCTTAAAATGGTGGCAGGGACACTTTAACAAAAGCTTGTTGAACAAGCTTTCGTTACAACACCCCCACCACCATTCTGAAGCGCAGGGACACTGATACATGAGACAGAGGCTGGCTGAAGCATGCCAATTAGCATGCTCCAGTCGAGTCTGCTCCAACATATTACAGTGTGTTGGAGCAGCCTCCCTGCATGTGTACAGGCACCCTATGGTTCTCCCTGGCCTGACACAAACCAGAGCATTTTAGGAACTCCAACTCAGCATGGTCTAAGCTCCAGGAATGCATTTCCTATACTAGAACTCTGGACATCCATTTCAAGTTCAGGCTATATCACACACATGAGCATTGGGCAGACCTGGGGTTGAGGCACTTGAGAGAGTCATAATGGATTTTTTTCATTCATATGTTCTAAACCTAGAGCTTGTCCAGAAAAGTTTAAACACATAGCATGTAACCATTCTTTGCTTCAATGCTGAAGTGCAGCCCAAATTGCTTCTGCTTGAGATGATGAGCCACCAGGACACTCCAGTCCAGACAGAGTAACTCCTGTAGTAAGGAATATGAGGACAGTTCTCAGATACTCCATCTATAGAAAATAGCTGTTGGGTTCAGTCTGCCTGGCATTGCTGTACTCCAAACAACAATCCATTGAATCCACAGTCAGTAATGAAAGAACTGATTTACTAGCTAAAAGTGTAAAAAGGAACAGATCAAAATCAACTTAGATCATAGAAGACTAAAGTTTGGTTCAAGCAAGCACTCAAACAGATTCTCTGATGAATTCTCCATACTGGCCTAGAAGTCCCCTGCGACTCCCAGCACTTTGTATGGCTCACTAGACTGGGAATGCAGTGAGGATAGATTGTAGATTTCCTACCCTGTCATATCTAGCTGGAACCAGGAAAAGCAAAAGGCAGACACACCAAGATGAAAGAAGGAAAAAATATTTCAACTGAGTATTCTCAAGTATTTGGTGGGAATGTGCCCACTTGATGACAGACATCTGTGATTGTCCCTAATTCTCACCCCAGCCATCTCTCCACTTCTATGAATAAACAAATGACAGTACATTCCCAGCTGGCTGAGCTTAAGTCCAGCTTAAGTCTTGTATAAGACATTGTCTGGTTTTAACAAACACAAAACCCAGGCTCTTCACAGCTCCACTTGACAATCAGGCTCCACTATTAACTTCCAGCTGACAGGTAAACTACCCCACCAGCAATGGTTCCGGTTGACTGTTCTTTCTCTACGAATAACAGGTGGATGCATCAGTTCCTGCGTTAGCTGAGGGGTTGCAAAACAATCACTGGAAAATAACAGAAAGCCATTTCCTATTGCAAACTTCACCTTCTGAAGAGGCAAACAAGCCAGGCATAGCTCCTGCCCAACAGCACGTTTGTGTTGGCTTGTGATGGGGGCAGCATGTGACTGTTTTGCTCAGTGGGGGTTTTAGGACATTTTACTTAAGAAGAGTTACAGGAGAAAAAAAAAAAGACCTAATTCTCTTTGCTATAAGGAGGACTCTGAAAACATGAAAATGAAGGAATCTGGGTTGTTCAAATGGTGGTTAATATTATTATTACTACCTTTAAATGACTAAAAGCACTAAAAACACATGTTCTTAGACAGACATACACCCCACAAGATATTTTAAAGGGGAGGTACATTTATTCCAAGAGAGGAAAACTGGCCCCTGCCCATAAAATGGACACGGCCCCAATCTGCAGACACTGGAGAACTGAGCTTTGGATTCAGGTTGTACATAACAGGAAAGACTGGAGGCTGTTTTTTCAGGCTACAAAACTGAAGGAGAGGGAAAGAACTTACCTTCAGGGCAAAGCGCTAAACAATGACATGCTATTTTCATAGTCTCTGCTACAAAGCTGTGGTGAAGAAAGTTGTGGTCCACATGTGGGCCTGGAATATGCAATGGCTCCGGCTTCTTAGGGGCAAGAAAGCCTCTCCGCTTTCCTGAGAAGGCAGATGGCAGTATGGCCACAGTTCTTTAGAGACAGCCTACATACCAGTCAGCCAGTGACAATGCAGACCACCCAGGTCCAGATTCCAAGGGATTCCAGATCCAGCTACACCATTTGGGAAACTTGGCCTTAGATAGCAGCTCAAAAGGGCCAGGATGCAGAGAATTCAGTCACCAAGCCCAAGAGGAGCACAGGGACAACTTCTTTGTGAAGACGAGCTCTGCAGTGTGGAATCCTATGCCTGGAGATGAAAGGGAAATGGAAACAGCTGTCTTTCCATATGGCTGATACTAGAGATCTCTGAATAGCTATGACTTAAAACAGATAAAACCAAGAAAAAGCAGCGAAACCAGAGCTGCATGTAGCCCCAAGAGTAGAGAGGATGATGTGGAATGGATAGAGGGGTCCACCTCGTCCTACACGTCTGTTACTTGCTCTTGCTGATGCACCGATTTCCACCCACTTGCCTTACTAAATCACCAGAAATCTACAGTGTAATTCACATCACTACTACACTGGCCCAGAGACCTCCCAAAGAGTTACACACCACTCATGACACATCTATATTTGACCGCTGGTCTCCACAAATAAGTCAATGAATCCAAGCTGTCTACCATGAGTTTATGTGGTGCAAATCTATGTAGACACACCTACAGCATATTGCTCAATTACAATGAGAAGCTTATCTACACAGGAAGATTCACCAGAATATTTATCTCGGTATAACATCTGTGTCAGGCCACTTGGGGTGCCTGCCACTTTAGGTCAGGCAGCCTGCAAAGCCACCCACAAGTGCAGGCCAAGGCTAACTGGGGAGTCAGCTGACCCAAGAAGCCAGCAAGTGAGGCTTGGCCTGATAGAGGGAGTCGCCTGACTCTGGAGGAGGGCTGGGCTTCTGGACCCTGCTGAGAGAACATCAGCTCAGCAGGAGGACTGCAGCTCAGGAGCCCCAGCACACAGAGAACAGCTGAAGCAGTCTGGAGGAGGTTCCTAGGGACCCAGGCTGGGGCCTGGGTGAGCCCAGAGAGAGGGCTCAGAGCATAAGACCTATTGTAAGGCCTGGGGGAGCCTAGATGAAGGGGCTTAGCACAGAAGCCCTGTTATAGGGTCTAGGTAGAGCCCAGAGAGAGGGGCTTGGTGCATAAGATCTATTGTGGGGCCCAGGTCAGCCTAGGGATAGGGACTGAGAGCTTAAGAGCCCGGCTGAGCAGTCTGAGAGAGAGGACCCTAACATCTATGAATCTATGCCCTGTGAGTGAGTGTGGGCAGGCAGGCTGCAGAACTGACCCCAGTAGAATCTTGATGGGCTGCTAGCGAGGCCGAGGCCGGGGCCGGGGCCGGAGGCAGCCACTGCGGGAGACAGCTGGAGCCACTGCTGGAGCCCTCAACTGGCCTGAGGCAGGGTCAGAGCCTAGGAGAGGCCGAAAGTCCAGGTGTGGCCACAGTCAGAGAGGAAGGGGTCGGGGAAACTGAGGCTCAGAATGAGGATGGCTGGGACAGGGCCACTGGACATAGAGGGTCTAAGACAGCGCTGAGACAAGGCAGCCCAGAGGTAGGAGAGCCAGGACCAGAGATAGCCTGGAGGAAAGTGTGAGCTGAGTCCAGAAGGGGGCTGCATGAGAGCCTGTGAGACCAGGGTCTAAGCTGGGTCTGGGTCTGACTGAAAACTGCATCCTACTGAGGTCTGGGGTCACAGTGGTGGGACAGCTTATGGCGGAGCAGCCCCTAGAAAATGCCACCGAGGCCAAACCCCAGGGAAGGGTGACTGGGGGTTCCCTAAAATCCCAGCTCCCACTGCCTTGCAGGTTACCCCTTGGTAGAAAAGGGCTAGGGGAGCACACCTAAAAGCAAAGACGACCAGATGATTCAGAGGCCCAGGAAGGGGCTGAGAGTGAGTGGGACCAGAAGGGTCCAGGGGCCTAGCGAGGGGCTGGGGGGAACAGTGCAGTAGGGACCAAAAAGGTCCAGCAGCCCAGTGAGGGGCCAAGGAATAGTGAGGCCCAGAGAAGGGTCATGTGAGACATGAATGGATCTTGCAACCCAGAGAGAGGTCAAGGGTGAGACTAGGGAGTGAGAGAAGGGTGAGAAAGGCTGACTGAAAGGTTGAGAGGTCTGAGGACCCAGGAAGGGGCCAAGTGAGGGGCCAAGGGATTTGGCAGCCTGGAGGGGAGTCAAGCTAGGGGCTGAGGGGTCTGGTAGCCCAGAGAATGACTAAGTGATGGACTGAGGGACCTTGAGTGGGGCTGTCCAAAAGACCAAATGGTCTGAAGCACCAGAAGAGGGTTGTGTGAAAAACTGAGGGTCAGGAGGAGAGCTGCATGTGTGTAGACACGTGATAGAAAGAACATCCACAATGCCATCTGCAAGGCATAAGGCATGGTGTAGGGTAGGTAAAGAGCCATGCAATTGTCCCAAAAAACAAAGGACCACAGCCACCAGGTGGTACAACAAAACCAGGTTTGGGAAGTCTTGGGGCAGCTTCCCTCTTATAACCATAACGCATCAAGGCGTGACAAGCAAACTGAGAGGAGACCGTTCCCAGAGCACACAGGGCAAAAAAGGGAACTTTATTTATTTGGCCTCCGGGGGCTTATGGCCACCTTGGGGATGCCACCCTGCTACAAATCAGTGGTATAAATGCTCATACAGAAAATCCCCATATCTGTCGGAAAGGAATCTTCGGACTGTAGCACTCTTTTTCATTAGTAAAGGAGAGGCTTTCACAAGTGTCATAAACATTATGGACCCAAGTGGCACATAGTTTACTTAGGGCTCTTCACTGCTGCATTCCTTTGTGCCATCAGCACTCAAGTCTGGCCTAGTCTGAGTGTGAGCATTCACAATACAAAGCTAGACCTGACTAAGCCCATATAGTTCTGCATTCACTTGTGTGAGGTGGGAGGACTAGTGGGGATGCCTCCCACAGTTCTTTGGGACACTACAGTTCTTTCCCAGTCAACTGCAAGAAGCTTATCTGTCCTTCTGGATAGATGGAGAGAAACATGGTGAGGCAATGGGTGCATATGCACTCTGGCAGCTGGACAGTGACAGCAGCTGTTTCCCAACAATTTCTAGTGGCAGAGGCAGGTGGATATAGATAAAGACCTAGTGGCAACTCCCATGTAAGAGCCTAAATTAACACTGTAGTAAAGACCTGTGTATTGGCTGCTGGGGTCAAGTTGCTTCTTTTGATGTCTCAGAACAGAACACACAGCAGGTTTAAAAAAGGATGGTAGCCCAGAGGGAGCTGACAATTTTCTCTCTTCATTCCTGCCTCCCTGTCCAGAATAATCTCAGCATTTAAAGTGAACAGTCTTTAATTAGGTGTTAAGGCGGCATTTTTATAGCTACATTTTCGCATTTTATAGTCACATGTAATGGAGCTTTCATTTCTTGGAAATAGCTGCCCATCCCTCCAGACTTGGTGGCGAAGCTCTGGAGGTGTAGGGGTTTCCTGGGAAACCACATCCTAAATTACCCCCTGTGCTGTACAGGTTAGTAGCAGTGTCAAAGAAGTTACTTCTTGCTTCTGTAGTGCTATTACAGAATCTTTTTTGACAGGTGTACTCAACCAAGCATGGACCACGTGACCAGAAACTGCCAAGCCCCAATTTGAAGCTCAAGTTATGATGCCATTCCCATTGTTCTGATATCACTAGTAGGTTTTTTGTGCTGCAATATAATTTCAAATGAACTGAATTCTCAGAGAAATTCAGTCCTATTCATGATCCAGTACCCTGCAAATTAAACTTAATGGAAGGAATTGTCTTCCTAGGCTGACCAGGAGCAAGCTGTTTGCCCACATTATTTGAAAATGTGAAGAAGTATAATTATAAAAATCACAATGGAGATTTTCCAAGAAAAATAATAAAGGAGCCAGAGGGATTTACACTAAGGGGGGAAAGATTAAAGCAACTGAATACAAATACTAATGAGGCTGAAAAGAAAAGAGATTGTGACATCTAAGTGTGTGAGGGTGTAGACACAAAGGAAAGGGGAGGGTTTGGTTAGTTTGGCCCAAGGGGGACTGGAGTAATGGGACAAAATCAAACAAAGGGAATTCAGCAGAATATCAGGATGTTTCCTGCTACGGAAACTGTTTTGAAGGTGGAAAATTTTCCTAAGGGAAGTGGTGGAAGCTTCATGGTTTCCATCATCAATAACTTGATAAAGCCCCTGGAGTGTAATCTAACGGGAACAGTCCTGCAGAGGCTTTGGAGGTGAAGGTCAGATACGACTTGCACCAATATTATTTTTCCGTCTCTAATTTTAACAACCAAAGTTTTCACTCAATTGTTACCAAGTCAACTTTATCTTCTGGAAACTGCATCCACATACAAATTGACTTAAATGTTAGACAGGTCTAGGCTTTCTCAAGGGTGGGTCTGATTCCACTACAATCCAATTGTTTGCCTGATTAACTCCACATAGTGAAGTTCACACAGTGTTCACTTCAAATACTATCTGCATGGAGAACCACTGTCTGAGGATACCACAGGCTCTCCAGCACCAGTGGACAGTGAGCGTGTACCACGGTATTGCTTTAAGTTTACATTTTAAATTAATTTAAGTTACACCAATTCAGTTCAAGTGTTGCCATGGCTACTAATATATATCCTCCCCCGCCCTGATACTGGAGACCTGGGTTCCAACTGTCCCCGCAGCATGGTTCCAGTGCGACGCTGGGCAAGACTCTTAAACTGACACTTCAGAGGTGGTCACTAACTGTATGTTCCAGCTTTGACCCCTGGGGTCTGATTCACCATAGCTGCAACTCTGTGCTCTGCACTTAAATGCACAGTAGGCACCCTGAACAATAATGTGCCTTACAAAGCAAAGCACTTTTTTTGGTTGATTAGTTGTTTTTTAATTAGCTCCTACACACTTCAAATTGGACACCCAAAATTAGTGGGCACTAGGCCATGACCTCAGAGATTTAGGTTTCTATCTACAACATGGGCACAATACACCTTCATCTTTATACTATCCTTGTGGAATAACAATGTGTATAAAACACTTGGGTACTAATACAATGACTGCCACAGAAAAGCCAGTGAGGAAATTAATCAGTAGCATGACTAGGGGTAGGGAAGCAGGACACCAGTCCCAGGTGTTGACTTACAGAGGGTGCTAAAATGGAGGCCACTGGGGAGTCTGCACAGCAGGGATGGCAGCAGTAGTGTAATGTAGGGACCCTCTTGTGTCTCTCCCTACTACAGCTGCTTCTCTTATTGTTGAATGTCCTGCTGTCCATTGATGCTGGCAACAGCCATCTGCAGTGACAGCAAGGGGGGGGGGGGGTGCCAAAGTGCCCACCAGGTTTGGAAAACACTGGCCCTAGGCACCAACCTTAGTAATTAGAGCTCTGAAATTCCCCACTCTGAATAAAGAATGGGTATGCTTGTTAAGTGAGCACCACTCAGCTTATATACCTTGAGTGAAGCGAGGGTCCTTGGGGAAATTGTATGTAACTACATAATTAAAGACTATCATAATGCATGTACCAGGGAACTAATTAGGGTTCCAGAGTCACATGAAAGGGTGTCAGAGATGGTAAGTCTCCTGAATCAAGCAGAGGTGAAAAGGCACCGTTGCTGGTTAGTGCAGTTACGGGACAAACTCTGTGGGGGGACCACAGCTTCACTAGAAAAGCACCTCTGTTTTGTAATTGTCCTATCTTTTCTTCAGCCTCTTAAAAGAAAACTGCAGAAAACATCCAAAACTTAGAAAGCAAGCTACAATCAGCAAGTGGCTATGCATCTCAAGTGTGACAAGATCATTTGGCAGTAAATACAGGGTTAATGAAGCTGGAGATCAATGCAATCTAAAATTTTGACAACCTCGTTTTTGGACAGAAGTGTTGGCTGGTATTAATGCAGACTACTGCCGTGTATAACATGACATGAGCTATGGGTTGCCAAGCAGCTGAACTAGACAGCAGAGGAAATATAATGCCTGATATGAGGTACATCCCATAAAATGTAGCCTCCTAGTTGGAACAGAGTGGTTGGTAACACAGATATGCCTTGGGTAGATTGGTGATAAGTCAGTTTAGCAGAGTGCACCTTTAACCAGTGCACTATATATACACACTAGGTCCAGTGACTGGAATTGAGGGAAAGGCATACCTTGTCATAAACATTGGAAGTATGATTAATAGTGCAGCCATTGTGTCCACTGAAGCCCCTGAGTGGATCATGTGGGAAGATGACCACTGGATAGCAATAAGTGCACAGGATTGCTGACAATGCCAGCTAAGTGGGTGGGTTTGCCAGGATGGTGAAATGGTGAAAAAATGGACAGAGCTGCTGAGGAAAACGCAAACAGCACATGTGAGGTGCGCATGTCCATAAAAGGATATAGCAAGGGCCTATGGTAATTCGGTGAAGGGCATGTATGCCTGCATGTATCCCCAGTAACAAATATCACCTATGTCATGCAGAATCAAACAATAGGGGCAGAAGAATTAAGAGAGGGAACCTGGTGCAGTAGCATTTCCACGCAAGCTAAGGCGAAAGGATACCCTGGATTCCAAGTACCACATACGTTAAATTTTATATAACAAATCGACCCAGAAGCCAGAGTGAAGCATTTTAGTGCGGGTCACCTTAACTTGCACATTTGGCTACAGAAGGACCTGGAAGAAATTGGTAAAAAAATATAGAAAGACTGGTCTCTCCTAGATGGAGGAGGAAAAGTTGTGGGTATTGCTCATGGATTGAAAAAACAACCAGCTAAAGGAACTGAGTTCTAGGATTAAAGTACTGCAGAAACTGGTGGGATAAACTGACCCACTGGAACTTCAACCAAGGCGTTATTCACATTATTACTCACCCCCTAATCATTGTACAGGAAACCCTCGCTATTCGAGGGTTCGGCATTCATGGTTTCAAATATTTGCGAATGCCGAACCCGCACTGTAATACACTTAAAAGGAGCTCCACAGGAGCCCCATGCTTGAAGCCACCGGGCTCCCGCTGCCACACTCCTGCCACCGCCACCAGCACAGCCGTGTCGCCCGCTGCCAGGGGCCCTGTGTTCATGAACACTGTCTGCGTTCATGAACACAGCGCCTTATTTGGAGATTTCGCTATTCACGGGGGATACGAGAAAGTATCCGCTGCAAATGGTGAGGGTCTCCTGTATTATTCATTCAAATTGTTATTTGTATTGTACTTTGGTTATATCTGCCGGTAAAATGATGGAAGCAAGAAATGAATGAACAACATGTCTTGTTATTATGGAAAGAAAAATAGAAGGATAGTAATGTAGTTTTATTTCCTTGTTCTCTCTTAATATATAGATTTTAAGTCTTAGTTTAAATGTTATTGACTATAGTTGTATTTGTCACGTTATGAGCAACAAGCAGATACTAGAAGCAGCCTGCCACAAACACCCCACAAGAAACTACAAAGGGGCTGCCCTTACAATCAGGGCTTTGTGATCGCTTTTTTTTTTTTTTTTGTCCTAAATGCAAATCTCTCCCTTCCCCACCCCAAACCCTTTGCATCCTCTAGGAAAGGCAGGGCCTCCTGTTTGCTCACTTCTGGGAGCATCAGTGGCAGCTGGTGGAGTGGGGTTTATTAAGCAGGTACAAAGTGCTTTTTGTTCCCTAGACAGCATTGGGCGGCTGCTCCGTCCAATTCTAAACCTCCTTGGGTCTCTGAGAGAAGGGGAGGGGGAACCTCAGAAACATGACTATGTTCTGTTTGTGGTATCTTAGCAGGGCCACGGCAGTCGCTCTTTGATCCTGTCATGAAAAGAGCACAAAAGACTGAATTAAAGAATGAAGACCTATACAAACTGGCCTATGGGGACTTTGTCCCTTACAGGAGCTCCTCCTGCAGCAGCACTGCACTGTATTACTGCCTCCCCCTGTGGTGGTCACTGCATGTCGGTCACTTTCATTTAGATGCCACCTTCCCACTCCACTCCCCTCCCCTCCCCTTTCCTCCACCTCCTCCAGTATGCAGGGCTCAACCCACCCTGTAAAAGTTGCTTTGTGCCCCAAAACTGAATGTTCTGCAGGCTTGCTGCTGCCTGGATACATGCAATTGGCATCTAATGCAAATAACTCAGTCACTGCAGGTGCAGATTAAATCTACTGTTCCATGTAGGCAGATCTTTCAAGAGATTACACATGAAATGTAACTCCTGTCAAGGTTTGCCTTGGTAAATCCTTCTGAAAGGAAGTGATGCAGCACATACACCCCTGAATCCTGGCTGAGTGATCATTATGACTACTTTCGTTGAGTCTGTGCCTTCATGCTATATATAATTTATACTGGGAACTCCTTAAGATAGGGGCCCTGCCAGCCTGTGGGGTTTGAAAGGTGCTCAGAACACTGACCATGTTTGATTCCATGCTTCACACCTTGCTTTTTTTTTTTTAAGCAGGTCTACTCAATTACCACTTTTAGTGAATCTTTTCTTGCTCAGGAACTAAAGACTAATGACATGTAGGTTAAGAAAAGATTCTTGTGTTGCTCTGCTCATTGTCTAGGACAGTGGTTGCCAACCTTTTTAAGGTGAAGATCACTTTTTGAAGTAAAGGGCAATCCAGGATCTACTGCCCCCCAGCCCAGTCTATGTGGGGCAAGGGAGGAAGTGGGGCAGGGATGAGTACCCTGCTGAGATTGAGGCCCCCAGAGTAAGAGAGGGAGTGGGGCAGAGGCAGGGGTGAGTGGGGCCCCAGCCGGGTCAGGCCAAGGAAGGGTCAGAGCCCAGACGGCTCATCCAGGTGCACAGGACGGGGGGTTCCTGCTGCTGCACACACCCTGGCAGAGGCCCAGGGAGCAGATGCCCCCCCACCCCCAATCTGTGTGTAGGGCAAGACAGCTGCTGCTGTGTACCGGCCCTGAGCCCCGCTGCAGCTTGGGGCAGATTAACCGGTTGGTGACCACTGGTCTAGGACAATATACGAGTGATGCAGGATATTCTGAGCATTCTGCATAGGTAACATAGCTTTAACTGGATTTGGAGAGAAGATAATCAGATGGTGATTCAACATAACATGCTGGGGTGCACCGTGTTTATAAACATGATGTGTGTATGAATTATGAGCCAATGAAGTCTGCTTTACCTTATGCTCATTAGGCAAGACTCCCCCGGCTTATGGCAAATTGCCAACCTGACCCTTGCATGGATAGCTCAGCTTCAATGCAAATGGGCCTTCAGTATCCAATAAGAAAACATTAGTGAGACCTTTACTCTCAGCTAAGTAAATATTATGCTCAGCATTATGAAATGATCCTGTTTAGCAAAGGAGCAGGAGAGGGGAAAAGGGGGCAAGAAACTGCATTAGTTCCCATTAAAGAAAACAAACAAAATCCTTCAACTTTCTTGTCAAGACAGTCAGTTTCAGAAACTGTTGATCTTGGTTACAGTTCAAGAGCTAAGACCACAGGCAAGCTCTGAGGGGGAAGCAAAAAGCAGATATAAAAACTGATAAAGGAAAACCTTTTAAAGGAAATATAATTGCTAGCCTGTGTCACTCTAGGCTGCAGCATATTACTGATGTTTAATCAGTTCCAAAATAGGCTTATATATTTATATGAAAAATAGCATCTGCAGTCACTAGTGAAAATAATGGCTCTGAATGTTGACACTTCAGGGCTTAACCTGATTCTCAGCTGGGTGAGAAACAAATCTCACACCCCACCTCAGGACAGTATTATACAGACTGAGGTATTTCTTTAAAAAGTCCTTCCACTGAAGCAGGGGCAGGCAAAGTCTGGCCCGCAGGCCAAATCTGGCCAGCAGTAAACTCCATTTCGCAGCAGCCCCTGCTTGCGGCCAGTTTCCATGGAGACCCAAGCAGCAGCCACCCTGTGATAGCATGGGACTGGGGTTTCCAAGGAGACTGGCCCCAGTGCTGGCAGGCAGCAGCAGCACCAGACTCTTCCTGGTGGGGGAGGCTGACGGGGGAGGGGGGGGGCAATGCTGCAGGAGGGAGCAGGGGCAGGCTCAGCTGCTGCCACCTGTGCGGGACAGGCAGCAACAGCACTGCCACTGGGAGGGATGGCTATGGAGGCTACAGGAAATTCTGGGGTGGCTATAGCCCCCCAGACCCTCCCTGCTGGCGCATAGCAGGGCACAGAGCTGCTCCAAGGCCAGGGTGGGATCTTGTGGTCACAGTGTGTTCTAGAGCCAGGGCAGACTCATGATCTGTAGCCCACGTGCTCTGGGCAGGGGCATGCAGGCAGAGGATTGTGGCTCTGGAGCACACTGTCACCACTGCGAGGAGCCAGGGCAGAGCCGCAATCCACTGCCTGCATGCCTCTGTCCGGAGCTTGCATGCTGCAGATTGTGTTCTGCCCTGGCTCTGGGCCACACTGTCACTGCCGCAAGATCCCAGCCTGGCTCTGGAGCAGCTCTGTGCCCTGCTGCACACTCTGGCAGCCCTGCTGGGACTAGTCTCCATGGAAACCCTGGCCTTGCTATCACAGCATGGCTGCTGCTGGGGGCTCCATAGAAACTGACCCCATCCATACGGGCAGGGGCTGCTGGGAAATGGAGTCCGGCCACTGACCAGATCCGCCATTTTGCCCACCCCTGCTCTGAAGCATTCTTATCAGCCACTTGGATATCAGCGGACTAACTGTTTCCTTAGGGAAACCCAAGATAGGAGGGGAAAGATTTACTTACAGCACAGCCAGCCATACGGCACTTCACAAAACACACCAAGGAACTGTGTTATGCTCCAGTAACCTGACTTCACCAGTGGTCAGCACAAACCTCTGCAGAGAAAGCTGCTAGAACCCTGTAGTGTGCAGCTGTGGAATAAACCTGTCTCAGGGGAATTCTTCTTCCTAACCCTGTCAATTAACAGTTAGGTTATGCCCTCATATCCTTCTATTTGCTCTACTTAAGAATCCAGGTAGAACCACAAGTTATATTACATGATTACCATTACTCTGGGCACTTTTCAGAAGGATAAAGTACACACAGGTATCTCTCTTTCCTCAACTCTGCAGTCAGCACATCCCCTTGTATCCCTTTCACCTTTAGAAAACCCTCAATATCTTCATACAGAAGGTCACACCAC
This sequence comes from Alligator sinensis, assembly GCF_000455745.1. Lineage (NCBI taxonomy): Eukaryota > Metazoa > Chordata > Crocodylia > Alligatoridae > Alligator > Alligator sinensis. The sequence goes on along the minus strand of NW_005842134.1, from coordinate 1,294,446 downwards.
ATTGTTCAGATATCTCCAGCCCCTGCTGATTGTTTTATCATTCCAAAATGAGACCTGTACCCCATGGGAGGGTCTCTCGTTGATGGATAATAGCATTTTATACATTTCCAATGTCGTCCTGGCATTTTGCTTGCTTACATAGTTACTGCAGTTCTGTGGAACAAATGCTTATATTGAGCTGACCACAAAGACGCTCAAGTTTTTTTTTTCCTGTATGACTAGAGTTCAACATGGAAGCATTGGCAATGACTGGAATAACTTGTTATACATTAACTGCTGGCACCAGCAAGGTGGTTTCAACTGCTGTCATGCTGCCCATTCATTTAATTTGCCCAGGTCCCTCCGTTTGCATTGGTTTTGCTTAACCTAGGTAATTCATCTGGAAATGTTGCCTCTTTACTGTCCACCTGATCATGTAAGATATTTAACGTGTGTCCCAGTGTGGAACACTTCTGGCATTCTGCCATAGGCCTTTTGCAACGATGAAAATAAATCACTAGTTTTATCCCCTCTCAGCCAAAGTTTGACCCAGGACAGTACTTCACCTTTCCTACCAACACAACTTTTTTTTCCCTTAGTAGCTATGGTGAGAGACTGAAAAAAAAGGGCTTTTCAGAAGTCCAAATAAATGTCAAGTGACTTTTTTATCCACTCTTTTGTTAACAGATTACTGCATTCTAGTAGGTTGAAGAGAAAGATTTTACTTTTACTGTAACTACATTCAGCATTATCATGCCCTATTCATCTAGATGAGTTTCTCAAACTTTTGATACACGAGATACACTTTTTTTTCTTGATTAGAATTGGCAGCACACTTCACAGGAAGAGTCCACAAACCAGATGCAGTCCATGGGCCCAATCCCACCCCTTTTTCCACAACACACTTCCACCACTATTGTGACACCCTTCGGGAATCACTGATCTAGATGTTTTATAGTTATACTAGTTGTATGGTATATTTGTTGTGTCAGTCAGTTTGCCTGAACCCTAAATAAAGCACCAGTCATGCTCCTGGATCTGATGAGAAAAAGAGAGCCACAAAGGACAGAGTGAAAGAAAGCTGGGTCAGCCTAGAAAGTGAGGTGACTACAGCAGGTTTTAAGCAGAGGACCCAGAGAGAGAGGCAGTCCTCGACATGAAAGATAGCATGAGGTAAGATACAGACTTAAAGCAAGAGAACCATCAAGGAGTGAGGCTGGACAGAGTGGAGCTGTTAACAGAGGAAAGCAGTACTCAAGTGTTAGCAAGGCAACTGGGGAGGATAGAGTGTTTTCTTACTAAGAGAATGCTTATAGTCTTGGATTTGCTTGTAATCTTGGATTTGAATGTGTGATGGTGACAATCTCCTCTGTTCATCACTGGCTATTTTGTTGGCTGAACTAACTAATTACCCTAAACTAGAGAGGTTTTTAATTCCATCTTTGTTGTGGTCCTGCTAGATGCGATGCTACTGCTTTACACTAAAATCTAAAAGCTTGCTGCAAAACACTTACTAAGAATTCATAAATGGAACACTAGAAACAGAACCACCACCACAGGGTCTGGGTTCCCCTCCAAATGCAGATTGTTTAAAAACATCTTTATTGAAAAACCCTGAAAAGGTTTCACAGCCATGGCAATGCTGCAAGAGGAATCTACTGTTGACCAGATCCGGCCAATTGCATTCCTCACACACACAGCAATCAGTTTAGCAGGCAAAGCTCTTCCTTTTTCCATAACTCATTCCCTGGCTTAGCTTGTTTGGAGTAAGACGCTATAAAGCTTGGAGCCAAATGATGCAACACCATATGCCTGGCAACAGCCTACGGATGTTCCATTTCTGTGTTTCACTTACACTTAATGATGTCTTAGCAGACAGCACTGAACATACCAAATAAAATATTCAGATTAACAAGAAAAAGAAAAAAGGTAACAACTGATGCCAATGAATTCCCATAATGCAACCCACTGTCTTGCCATTTATTCTCCACAGATACCAAATGCTCATTCAGATATGCTATGCAGTCAGAGGCTCACATTTAAATAGGAGGCTTCACAAGCCTGGCAAGCAGACTTTTATGGCCCTTGCTTCCAAACATAAAGCTGAAATATGCTTCTTTTTAAAAAATGTGCTCTTTATTCTATTCCATACATTTTGGTCCACTAAACCCACAGATGAAAGACACTAGAAGCAGCAAGTGTTAAGCTATCACTGTAGAGCTGGGCTGGGTTTTACATACTGTTTTGTTTTCATGGGCTGTCTACCACTGATCCCTGAACTGAGAAACATTTGCAGTAGAGAAGAACATTTACAATTATACTGTGTCAGGAAACAGTTTTGTTGGGTTTTTGTTTTTTTTAGAAGTACAGGTAGTTTTAGAGGGGAGCAGCCTGTGAATCAGAACTTCTTAACCTCTGAATGCTAGAAGCTGCAGGGAGAGAGAAGCAGGGATCCTGGACATACTAAGTTCACATACCCCATCCTCACTCCACCACTGTGTGAGACAAGAGGGCCACTTAATGAGTTATAGTGAACACTCTCATTCTCACACACACACACACACACACACACGCACACACACACACACACGCCAGGCTGAGGCTGGTGCCAGAGCAGCAGTGGAAGCAGAAGCATTTGCAGCCCCCCAAAGCCAGACTGCAGGGGTTGAGGGGGAAAGGAAATTTCCCCTCCTCTTGACCTCCCTTCACACCCTCTAGGCCAGGGGTGGGCAAAATGTGGCCCGCAGGCTCCATGTGGCCGGCCAAGCCCTTCTATCCAGCCCATGGGGCCCCTAAAAAATTTAGAAAATTAATATTTATCTGCCCCGGCTGCCTCTAATGCAGCCTTTGATGGCTTCCAAAACTCAATAAGCAGCCCTCCGCCCGAGATAATTGCCCACCCCTGCTCTAGGCAGACCCAGGGTAGGGGAGGCCTCAGATCCCCTGCCTCCATGCCCAACCCCCACTGTCACAGTGCTGGACAGGTGGGAAGGACCCTGGCTTCTGCTGGTGCTGCAGGCAACACTGGAAGAAAGAAGCCCTGGCCCCACACTCCTGCCTACCCGGCACTGCAGGGTTGGACTCCATCTCCCAGGCTGCTGCACAGTGCCAGGCGGACAGGCAGGGCTGCTCCTGCCCAGTGTCCTCAACTGTGCCAGCAGGGGATGGAGCTGCCACCCCACAGACCTGTCAATCGATTCTATCCAGTGTGTGGGCAGGGACTGCTCTGGCTCCAACCTCTGCTGGTGCTGCAGGCCAAATAGAATCAATTGGTGGACCAGATATGGCCTGCAGGCCATGTTTTGCCCACCCTTGGGCTAGATGGACCTATGGTCTGACTCAGTAAATGGCAGATCTCCCGTTCCTGTACAAATCCCTTCAGCTGGTCACCCAGCTCTGTTTTAGACTTGAGAAATATCTCTGAGGGGTCCTGCATTTCAAGATCAACCAGCTTCATGGTCAAATGCTGGGACAGTCCAAAAGTTGCATCTATAACTTTCCATAAATCGAAGCAAACAAAAGCTAAATCTGATTTGAGAAAGGTCTCACTTTTTTCTGGTGAAAATATGCATGTCCCCTAAAGAGCTCTTTGTGTGAACAGGTAAACCCCTCTCCCATTCCCTGTGTAATTATTTGAGACTCTGCAATTGATTGGCTTCTGCGATCCCTTGTAAAAAGATGCAGTCTGTCTCGGGTTTTGGGAACAAGAGTCCACTATGCTGTGGGGACAGTGTGTTATTGTTACAGGAGTGTCTCTCAACAAAACTGTATTGAGTGGCAAGGACGCAGTTTTGATTAGGTGGAATGACTCAGCTGTCGCGCTCAGAGAAGGGAGAGCTTGTCGAAGCCTTACCTCGTGATCTGGGATCTCAGAGGACAGCGTTCTCCCCAGGATGACCCCAGTCAAGTATGTCCAGCAGCGGGCTGTGTTGGCAAGATTGTAGCCTCCTGTCTCCAGCAAAAATCATGAAATTAGGAAGGGACAGATGGGGGGTGGGGGGAGGAAGGGGAGAGAGAGAGTTTTAATGAAAGAAATGCATTGTGGAAGAGCAAGAGACTTTCAGTTGCAATGCACATGAATAAAGCTTTTTATTTAGTCCTCCCAAGCCATGCATAGTAACTGCTTTGCACCTGTTGCAGAGCACAGAGCTAAGGCAAAGCAGTTGATCACCCATACTAAAAAAAGCAGATCTCAAAAGGGAGACTCAGGACTTCTCTGTAACTGGCTTCAAGAGATATCAGTAAACCTTGAACCTTTGAATACAAAGGTCAGGTTATCCCAAGGTGACATGATGGCAAGGAAGATATTCATATTCAGCATGTAAGCAGTTAACATGAGCAGAACATAGACAATCAGTTTAAGATTAGAATCTTATTTTAACCCCAGCATGTGGTCCAAAGTGAATGATATTCAAGACTGACCATGTGTTGATTTTAAAAAAATCTCCATTAGCGCCACGTTTTGAGCAGAGAACTTATCCAACCATGAAGCCAATTAAAAGGGCACTATCACTTGTGGATCAGTTTAATAACCTTAGCTAGACATCAGGGCTGTGCAAAATGCCTGCGTTTCATTTCTATTTCAGATTCAGTATTTCAGAGGGACAGTGACTAGTTTTGGTGTTTCGAATCATTGTCCTGTTTCGCTTCGACCGAAACTGTTTTGGAGCTGTTTGATAGTGTTTCGGCCATAGGTTATAATGGGGAATCGCAAAACTGCCTCTAACTTTGTCATTTCTTGCCTGATTCAGATTAAACTTGCAGGGATGGTAGCCCTTTCTGAGGTCATGAAGCCTACCAAGTTTCAAGGAGATGGGTGCACAGGTTTCTGGGAAACTGCACCTCAAACTGTTCAAAACAAAACTAGTATCAGTTGCTAGCAGTGGCAGCCTGCTGTCATCCCGCACACAGATCTCGGGACTGCGCCCCCAGGAGGAGTCTGGCACAGCCCCACAGCCCTCCCGGTAGGTATGGGCCCTGGATCTGCATGCGGGATGACAGCAGGCTGCTGCTGTGCGGTGGAAACACACCCCG
>NW_005842134.1:1261401-1289414 GCF_000455745.1 Alligator sinensis | reverse complement strand
TTCGGCATGGGCTTCACTGGGCAGACTCGGGTGCTGGCACTGGCCCTGGTCCCAGCCGGCAGCAGCAGCATGCTGTCATACACATGCTCTGCAGCTGGTGAGTGCAGAACTTTAAAAAAAGCTCTGCGCTCACCAGCTCTGGAAGTGGCGATTGGTGCCTTTGAGGGCTCGTGGCAGAGCCCCCCCTGTGCAGCGCGGGACAGCGGGGATCACCCTCCCTGCCTGGCACCTGCGCAACAGCTGCACTATGTTGCGGTTGGCAGGGTGCCACATACTGTCCTGAAGCTGGGGCAGCCCAGCAATCAGCCAGAGCTCCCAGTTCAATCCCCAGCTCTCTGATCATACCCCTCATTCCACAGGCTGCGGCACGGTTCTGCCCCAGGGGTTTCTCTCGCCACCTTCCTGGAACCAAAGATGGGCATCTAAGGTCCCGAAAAACGCATCCCCGAAAATCTCCGCGGACATTGCATCAAAGTTTTGTAGATGTGGCACCCGGCACCGGGGGCAACCACCGAAAGTGTCTGCCCTCCTGGATCGAAGGATCAGACAACGCGGTTTGGCACGACCCCATACGGACTTCTGGGCGGAGGTTGGGCACCAGGTCGACCCGGTTCTCCAGCTGGGGACCCCCGCTACTCCCGAGGAAGCACCCTGGCCTGCCTGGGCTTGGGGCAGGTCACCGGGGTGATGCTGGAATGGTGGCCAGGCTCCTGGAACTCTTGTCCGGCCTGGCCCGCCGGATTAGACCCCATCTGGAGCTCCGGGTTGACATGGCACCACGGAGGCCTGCCCAGGATCCTGCTGCCTCGGCCCGGGCCCTCCGCCCCTCGCCGGGGTCACTGGGGTCCGACCCCGGGACCCCGCATCCCTGTCGGGACCCTTGGAGCTGCCCCCACCTGCCTGGCAGCGGAGCGCTTTACCGGGACGAAGCCAGAATTGTGGCCGGGCTCCTGGAACTCTTGCCCGGCCTGACCATCTGGTTCAGGCCCCTTCTGGAGTTCCCAGTTGACCTGGCACAAAACTCGGAGTTGGCCCCTGAATACAGCACGGTTCTGCCCCGGAGGTTCCTCTGACTGCCCTTCTAGAACCAAAGATGGGCATCTAGGGTCGCGAAAAACGCATTACCGAAAATCTCCGCAGACGTTTCCTCAAAGTTTTGTGGATGTGCCACCCGGCCCTGGCACTGAGGTGAGCCACCAAAAGTGTCCGCCCTCCTGGATTGAATGGTCGGGCAACGCGGTTTGGAACGACCCCATACAGACTTCTGGGCCCACGTGGGGGCCCAGGTCAACCGCTTGCAACACAGCCGGGCAAAATTTTTCCAAGCCCCACGGCGGACACCAGGTCAACCCGGTTCTCTGGCTGGGGAACCGCGCCATGGCTGAGGAAGCACCCCGGCCTGCCTGGGCTCGAGGTAGGTCACCAGGGTGACGCCGGAATGGTGCCGGGGCTCCTGGAACTCTCACCCGGCCTGGCCCACCAGCTCCGACCCCTTCTAGAGCTCCAGGTTGACATGGCCTTGTGGAGGCCAGCCCGGGCTCCTGCCGCCTCCGCCCGGGCCCTCCGCCCCTCAACGGGGTCGCTGGGCTCCAACCCTGGAGCCCCGCATCCCTGCCGAGACCCTTCGAGTTGCCCCCCGCCTGCCCAGCAGCAGAGCGCTTTGCCGGGACGAAGCCTGAATTGTGGCCGGGCTCCTGGAACTCTCGCCCGGCCTGACCGTCCGGTTCGGGCCCCTTCCGGAGCTCCCAGTTAACCTGGCACAAAACTCGGGTTTGGCCACTGAATACAGCACGGTTCTGCCCCAGAGGTTCCTCTGACCAGCCTTCTGGAACCAAAGATGGGCATCTAGGGTCCCGAAAAACGCATCCCCGAAAATCTCTGCAGACGTTTCCTCAAAGTTTTGTAGATGTGGCACCTGGCCTCAGCACCGGGGGCAACCACCAAAAGCGTCCACCCTCCTGGATCGAACGGTCGGGCAACGTGATTTGGAACGACCCCATATGGACTTCAGGGTGAGGTCAGGCACCACGTCAACCCCATGTATTCCTATGGGGATTTTTGGGTGCAATGTCAACCCCATATATTCAGATGGGGATTTTCTGTCCCCAGGTCAACCCCATGTATTCCTATGGGGATTTTCAGGCGCAATGGGGATTTTGGGGGGATTTTTTGGGCGCAATGTTAACCCCATGTATTCCAACGGGGATTTTCTGTCCCCAGGTCAACCCCATGTATTCCTATGGAGATTTTTGGTCCCCAGGTTAACCCCATGTATATCTATGTGGATTTTCAGTCCCCAAGTCAACCCCATGGATTCCTATGGGAACTTCCAGGCACCATGTCCACCCCATGCAAGCCTATGGGGACCCCTGCCTTACCTCTCCCGCCCGCCTACGGCCACACCGGACTGACTGCACCCGATCCCGTCCGATCTCGGAAGCTAAGCAGTCCCTGGCCCAGCTAGTACCTGGATAGGAGACCGCCTGGGAATCCTGGGTGCCGTAGGCCACCTGCCCTTTTGCACCGGAGTGGGACAGAGCTGGCCCTGCCCTTGCCCAGGCCCGGGCAGTGGGATCAGGCCCCAGACCGGCCAGCTGCCCGGCAAGCCTTGGGAGCACTGCTGGGCGGTGGAGTGGATGCAGCGGGCTCTGAGCCCTCCTGCAAGCTGCTGCTTGCTGCTCTCCTCTGGAGCCTGTGGTGGGCCTCTGGGAGGGGGTTGCCTGGCCTGGCGGGGCTGCCCAAGGTGCCTGGGGAACCGGGGAAAGTGGGGGTGACAGCTGGAGGCTTAAGCTGGGCGGGGGGGGGGCGGCGCACTTTTCCAAGGCTTAAGCCCCCGGTGGTTGTGCAGGGGCTGTGTCTGCACCCTCAGGAATTGACTAGGAGTTAAACCCCGGGGGGCAGGAATTCCAGACACCAGGTCAACCCCATGCAAGCCTACGGGAACTTTTGAGACCCAGACCAACCGTTTTCGGAGCCGGAGGGGTGGCTTTTGGGAGCCCAGGTCAACCCCGGCGATGCCTGTAGGAAGGAGATGCTGGCAAGGAGCTCCCTGCGTGACAGCCTTGCCGCCTGCCAGGGGCCAGGTCAACCCAGGTGCGGGGGAGAGGGAAGAGAAAGCGGCCAGACCGGACCCCTGCCCGCCTCCCCCTGCTCCTGCCAGCCTCCAGGGAGGGCCCTGCCTGCCGCGGGAGTGGTGGTCATGCCCCCCCACTCCCGGAGGTGGCGTTCGGGTTGACTGGGGAATTGAACCGGGAACTAAGAGAATGATCAGGTACCTGAGAACATTCCTTCAGCCCCTGGTTCCACTCCCCAGCACTGGGGTTGGAAGGGACCTCAGACACAGATCATTGTCACTGGCCAGCTACACATGTCAATATTAGAGCAGTCCTTCCCTACCTGGCCCCTTCCCTCTCTCCCTACCAGCCTCCAAAACATTTTGCATGGCCCATTTAGTTTCGGAGCGGTTTCAGAGCCCTGCGTTTCGACTGTCAAAACGTCCGAATCCTAAACTAAACAGCCACCAAAATTTCGCAGAGCCCTAATAAGCATCACCCGGGTTGTGGTCACCACTGCTGATCTTCTAATGCCACGCAAGAGAAAACTTCAATTTAAAACAATCCTGGCAGGACTCACTTACTCGCAAAAGGATTTTCAAACTGCAAATACTAAATAAGAACTATCCTTGGAGCATGAAAAAATGGTTTCTCATAGACTCCCTCTCCTTTTGATATTCTGGCAAACATTGATCCTTGTCTCAAATTTTATTTCTAATGCCTCTAAGAACTGAACCACTTGGTTTTGTTATTTTTACTGCATTTGGGGCAAGTCACTCTCACGTCTTGCTAAGAAGTGCAAAAAAAAGAAAAAAAATCTGGACTTCTCTATGCTGTCAGCAAGAGCAAACATGCTGAATGTTTCCCAACCAACTGCCACCGGTAAGAGGAAGGCTTACTCTATTGTACTTGATAATATCCCTTAAAAGGTTCAGAGTGTCTCCTCGGATTAAGCAAATAGGTCTGTGTGCAAGGCAAAGGCAGCTCAGATTTCCTGGGCCAAAGGGCCTTTTATTTATTTATTTTTTATTTATTTATTAACTTTTTCCTTGCAACAGGAACAGCTTGTTTTCTATCCATTGGACAAACAGCTGGTTGCACAGAACATGCTACAAGCTAAAAAGCACTTGAGAGGGCTTCCATACAGCGTTATCAGAAATCTGCTTTATTGCGAATACAGCCAAGTCTTTTCCCAGACTTTGTTTGAATCCAAATGAAATAATTCATTGCCAGGTGCCCAAGGTAGGTTTGAGAACATAATGCTTACTTTTAAACAGAAGCCCTGCAGTGCAGATCGCCAGAGGTGGGACTCAAAGATGGCACTGAAGAGCCAGGGTCAGAGTTCACTGGGGTTAACAGCTTCTGTTCTCCTCAGAAGCCAAGAAACCTTTAACCTAGGATCTCAGAGTCAGGGATTGAGATTTGGACCTGCTGGTACCAAGGAGTTGATGTCAGTGTAAAAAATAACACCACATCAGCTCTACAAGCACCTCCCCCATATAATATCCAGTTGAGCATGCTCATTTCCTTCAACTGCCCTTCAAACCATGTGCAGCTTTCAACTAGAAATTGTACTCTCAAAAAGCAAATAGCTGGGAAGCAAGCTATTATCCTGCTGCTCTGAGCAGAGTAAACCTCACATATACTCACCTCCTCCCAGGATGAGGGTAGCCAGCTGCCACTGCAGAACGTATTTCAGACATTTGCCAACCCCCACTGGAGTCATGTTAAATGAACACATCGGGTCCCCAGCTATTGTATCCGCTCCCAGCTGCAGGACTACGGCTTCGGGGTTGAACGCTGCATACACTTCCTTCAGCACTCTGGGGGAAAAACCAACAAGGAGTTATCCCAAAAGCACAGCTCACTGGGATGGTTGTATAGCAGCAACCCATGGCCTTGGTAGCTGACTAAGCAACAAGGTTGCTACTCTGCCTTAATTACTAAATTTTCAGTATAATCCCAGTTATAATCCCAATGAGAGCCTGGAAAAGTCATAGCTTGAGTGGTGTTCTAGTGAACTAGGTTTATCACATTAAAAAGATAGGCACTCGGCTGTGTGTATTGTTTCCATAATCGTTAGCAGGACTCCCACCAACTCCTTTCTGCAATGGGTCCCTAAACAAGTAGTTTTCCTTGGTGCTCTGGCAGCACTCCCTTGAGCTGGGTAAGAGTAGGGATTGACTCTTATTGCTCTCTTGTGCATTATCAGCTCTCTCTTTTGGGTCTCTTGGAAAGTGCAATAGAACATGCCAGATACTTGGATTTATTTCAAGAAATTTTTCTTCATTAGGAGGAAAAAGAATGAATAATCCTGTTCACTGTGCAGTGTCGCCAATACAAATGCAGGGAAAATCAGGGAGAAAAACATATTCCTCCCTTCTCTTACCCCTCCCCCACAAAAAACAACCATGTTTTTATTCCTGACAATTTAGAAACAGATGCAATTCCTAGAAGGGACACTTCTGCCTTAGTAACCTGGGAAAGATAAAGAACATATACACCTCAATTCTCACTTGGTACACAACAAGTGAGAGAGCAGCTTTGGACACCATTCCTACAATACAATGAACTTGTATTTACAAAACTTTCATCCAAGAACCTTATTCATCCTGAGCGACCTCACACATACAAGTACAGGTTTCCCTTGCCCTTCCCTTCCGTGGGGGTTAGGTTCTGGAAAGTTCCCGTGGTTGGCAAAACTAAAGTCTTATGGGGAAAATTGGGTTAGGGACTCAAATACTGTACAGTATAGTGTATAAAAATCATTTTTACTTATCTTTAATACATAGGGTGGTCAACCAGGTGTAGGAGTACCCCTAGGGGTACTTAGACAGGTTATAGGGGGTATGCGCTGGTGGGTGGGGATGGAGCATGCCCAGGGTGTGGCAGCAGCATCTCCCCTGGCGCATTTGCCTCTTACCCAGAGGAGGGAAAGGAAGGGGAGGGGAGGGCAGCTCCCTACCACCATGTGCACCTCTGGCAGGGCTGGGGGCCACCTGCGCCTGGGGAAGCAGGGACTGTGTGTGTGGCGGGGAAAGGACAGGCACGAGCAGGGCCAGGGGGGTTGGCGGGCTGATGTGCGACCACAGAAAACCATGGCTACTAAAAACTGTATACAATGGTAGCCAAAATGGTATACAGAATATTAACTGTGGATATTCAAAACCATGGTTGGCAAAACCATGGCTGGCGAGGCAAATCTGTAGTCCAACTGAGCTCAAGGATACTTGCATGCACATGTGTTCACAAGATCAAGACTTTCAGTTTTATAAACTCCATGTAAAAAGACTACTTTCCTCATTACTGAAATCCAGCCACCTCTGGAGTGAAATGTAATCAATATTTAAGAGCACCCAGCAACACTACAGTGTATAGCAGGGGGCAGCAACCTATGACCTAAGAACTGGATCTGGCCTGCAGAACCACTAGATCCAGCCTGTGGACACAGCCCTTTGGTAGCATGGGGCTTCAAGCTGTTGGCACTCTCACTGTGCTGCCACATGGACAAACAGCGGCTGTGGGCAGGTCCTAGTGCATGCACACCTCTGACCTGATGTGGGTCATTCTGGCCTGCAACTGGAAAAGGCTGCCTACTGCCAATGTATAGTATTTGCCTATACCACCTCCAAAAGCATAATATGGTTATACATTAGGTTTAGGATAGGAGAAAGCAGTCACCCAATTTAGCAACTGGGAGATGAACTGAAGTCAACACCTCTAACCTGATTACATACCACAGGATCTTTGGTCCTTGAGAACATAGTAGGAACAAAAAAAAGGTACTTAAATACTATATACGGGATTGAAGGTGAAAACAGATAAAATCCCAGTAAAGCAAACATTTGAGGGTAGGATTTTATAAAGGTACAATGAAGAGACCCCAAACAAACACCTACACTGATCATCTATACCAGGAGAAGCCAACCTTTTCGGTAGGTGTGCCACAAGGCAAGCCCTGGTCTCTCCCTAAATTTCACTCCGATCCTGCTCCCTGCTCAATGCGCTGTTCTGCTTTCTACTCCCTACCCTGTGCTTCCTGCTTGATCTGATGTTCTGTTTTCTGCTTTCTGCCTTGTCTGCTCCGTCCCCTATCTACTATGTGCCAGACACACACACAGGCTACCCACGCCACTGGTTGGCTACCCCTGATTTATACAATTCTGAAACCAGTTTAGAGAGGCACACATGTCCTTAAAGATGCCCAAACTTGCCAAGAGCTTGATGTCAGGGCACAGCACTTTCAAGGTGGCCACATGGAAAGCAAGGAAAATACTGTTTTTTAGCAGATTAACAACTGGAAGGAGCCATAAACAAATACGAAAAATATCAGGAAAATTAACATTAGGAAATTCAGTCTGTCAGCATGTCAGAGGCAGCAACTAACCTGTATTAGCAAACCCAAAAAGATGAAACCCTGTATGCTCAGGAAGGGTGCAGTGCTGTTTGCTGACCTTGGCAGTTCTTTATTTTATTCCTTTGACAAAAAAATGAGATCTATGATCACCCAAAGAGGGAGATGGTTAGCCACATTTGTCTGAAGTCAGGCATAAGGCAGGGCAGGGTGGCACATTAGAGATTAACTGATTCAGAGAGGTACAAGCTTTTGTAGGCAACCACCTATTTCATCAGAAGAATCACACAATCAACTTTCCTGACATTTCTGTCATACTTACAAGGGATTTTCACTCTGATTAATGAAGAGATGGCCAAAGCTCTGCATTGTGTAAAAACGCTAATGATTTTTTTTGTCTCTGTGTAAAGACTGCAATGTGGATCCCTTGGAATCTCCAGTGTCACTGTTCACAAGGGCCTGACTGCATTCAGCTGCCAAGTCATTAGTTTTAGGTTTCATAGCCGTGGAGCTCGCTGCCAAATCGGAAAGATGTCGGGAGCATATCAGGCTACAGTTATTAGTAACTTCCTTCAAAACACACAAGGTGCCCATCTGAAATTTGGTATGCAAACCACACAATGTGATCTCTGCTCAGCTGTTTACAATAAGCAGCTCTTCACACATGGGGAAGTCATCAGGGTAAAGTGTGAGGAGAATGAATAACTCAGGGCATTAGTAATGGGAAATAGCACTTTAACCCTCTACAAGCAGGCCGCTGTTCCAGAGGCAACTCAGGTCAGAAATGACCAAAGGTTGCTACAATGCAATGACTGGTCAGTGGACAGAAGGAAGAGAGCTGGGAGAGAGAAATGGTTGCAGGTTAGTAGTGACTGAGTAGCCAACCCAACAAAATCCCACCTTCACAATTAGCACTAAATGGCCCCATTGTGAGTAATCTCAGAAGAGAGACAAAGGACTGCGAGGACTACAGAGACTGAACTGCAGCCTCAGCAGGGAAGCAGACTCCTAGAGTTCAAGTACAATGATCAGGGAGGGTGGGGGCAACTGCCCATGTTGTAATTGAACTCTTGATACTGAAACAATAGCCCAGGAGACTGAAACCGAGTGCTAATATTACATCAAATAAAAATGTACCACTCTGGGTTGTATGCTCTCTTCTTGATGAGTTCCCAAGAATTCCACAAATGCTCAGAGGAACAGGCTGAAGCATGTGTGTTAGTAGAGGCAAGTGGTTCACCCAAGTTTCTCTTTCCACAAGAAGCACCTGCTCCTCTTGCCCTGCGTTATCCCCCACAGGCACCATGTTGTGATAACCTTCCTTCCCATAGGAAAGCCCTTGTTCATTCAGACCTCTCAGTACTCTCCCTTCAGTCCTCCATGGAGAGGATATGAGAGCAAACAGCAGTTACTGGAGAGCGACACAAGTCTTTCCTCCCCCCAGGGTCTAAAGATGTTCCATCCACTGGCCCCCCAGTTTCGCACATCAGGTATTATACCATCACTCTTGTTCTGATTCCTGTCAGAGAGACAAACACCCCGACATTTTCTCAGGGCACTCCCTTACATGAACTGCCACTGCGGAGATCTCCACTTCTGCTAGACAGACGCTAGATACTGGCCAAGTCCAATGGTTTGCTCTTTCTCAACAAGACACTCCACATTCTTCCAGAGGATTAGTTGGTAAAGGGCAGACATGAGAAATGACACGGACAATGGAATGTTTACCTCTTGCAAGGGAAGACCTGGAGGGAAGGGGGAGTCTGCTCTTAATGCCTTTAGATCCAAAGCCAGATGGGCTGAAATTGCTGCCAGCAGCAGAGACACTTTCCAATATACAAATTTTAAAGCCATTTCATTTGATGTGCAATCACATTAATGCCTTCAAACCCCCAAGAGCCCCCATTTGGGACCTGTTAAAGTTTACATGGGTCTGGTTTTCCTTAATCCTGCCTCATCTGTGAGGCTGTCATCTTATTGTGCAAGAATCAGTCACTTCCACCAAATACAAGAATTGCTACCACATGAGCTCTGCAATTATTCCCCTGAAGGAGCTGACTTGGATGCACCCAAATTGTTTCCAGCCACACACAACTGATTCTGGAGCCAAATCTTCCCAGTGTTTCTTAGTAAAGTCTCCCAGTGAGGACAGGGAAGTGTCACTCAGCAAACCCCTGCAGGCTTTGGTTGGCAGCTGTAAAAAAAAAAGTTAAACAATACTCGCTCTGAAAAGTTCTTCATTTTGAAAACATTTTAGCGGCATTACCTAAATGATAAACACCTCACTGAAACATCAATATTGTCTAAGTTCCTAGCATCTCTGTTACAGTAGGTTAATCATTCAGCCCCATTCTTACCCAGAGCCTTGTGTTCAGCAACAAATAAATTATTTCTGTTGCTCTAGAAAGACATTAGAAGTAGTACTCAGTGCTGAGGTTTCTCTCTGGGGCTGTAAGAATTTCTCTTGCTGGTGGGCTAGGATTTGTCTTGCTGGTGGGCACAATGGAAAAACCACATTCCAATGGCTGAGAGAGTCCAGTCAGCCTAATACAGCAAGAATCTTGCAGAATTTAAAGAGCTTAAGGATAGAAGGTCATCACTATCCTAATCTCATCTGACACACATCATTAAGTATCACCCTAACATCTCTCTATTGAGTCCATTGACTTTTGTGTGTCTATGTCACAGAATTTTATCAAGTTCAAACATAACTAAATAAGTCTGGGGACACCGTCTGATTCAAACTTAGTGACCAGTGCAGACCAAAGCAAACTGCATTCAGCGTCCTGTCACATAATTGATAAAGGTGGATGCTTTTACTAAAGGTCTGCTCCAGTTCAAATGGAAGGAATTTGGGAAGACCCATGGCTTGGACTACACAAGTAATTAGTGTGTGATCACAATAGTCCCTTCTTATCTTATCTATAAGCTTCATCATGACTGTGTATGGACAGAAGCGTGCACTGCCTGCTCTGTGCTGTCCTTGTTGTTTAGACAAACAGAGTTCCTCAGTCCCTGCAGCTATCAATTCTGCATCTTTCACCAGCACTAAATCCACTGAAAAAGCGCAGGAAGCAGCAGAAGGATAAGTGTCCTTTTTGTTTCATACTGTGAGGTCAGAAGAATAGAGTCTAAGGACTGAATTACAGTTAAAGAAAAGGGTGAGAGTTTCTATTACGTAGGATGTAGAGAAAGCCAACTTCTTCAGTTTTTTGAGTGAAAACAGAATGGAAGTTGAGAACTACATAAGCCTCTGTAGTAATCACAGAGATACAAGAATGAACTGGGATATTCAGAACTTCTCTCCATTAGTCCTGGGTCAATTTCAGTAAAGTCCATGATTCTGAAGGGTTCCCAAAGTTTGCATTCAAACACTGGTCTGGATCTTGAAGAGTGGGGTAGGTGAAGGTGTGTTATGGAGGATCTCCCTAATCTTCAAATAAATAGTAGCGCCCAAATTTATCAAACACACATGCAGCACTCCCTTTCCCAGTAGCAGAAAACACTCAGCCACAACAAACACCAACTCCTTTTTTTCCCCTACTCAACCCTTTTTCTTTTTGTCCTTGCATACAAGGACCATGTCCTCCAGATGTATGTTTGTCACAATGCTCCTTCCTTCTCAAAACCCCAATGATTTAAGGTTGAAATCACCCCAGGATTCCCATTCAATGTTGTTTAATAGTATAAAAGATTACCTTCCATCTAGAGAGCCCAGCAAAACCTGTGTATAACACTGGCCAATCCAACTGCAGCCAGTACTGAACAAACACTATCATCATCAGAAAGCTGTTTAACAGGTCATGAAGGAAACAAGGAAGCAGTCTCAACCCTATTACTGGCAGGTGAATGACTGCATCATAAACCACTGCAACTACTGGAGCCTTTCCCTGGTGATCTAAAGGACTGTACAGACCATATGGGAAATGGACATCTTACTTCTAGAAATGGTCCCTGCACGATAAGGGAAAGGTGCACTGCCCATCAAATGGGTCACTGAGCTGAAGGTCTGTATCTGGGAATAACTAAGTCTAGGAAACACCTTGAAAGTGGAAGGGACCACCTGTCCCTGGAATCCAACAGCCAAAGAAATGGCTAATTGCCCTGCTCAGCTCATCCACTTGTCCCCCAAAAATACTGTGCTGCCTACCACACTCTATATTGTTTACAATACCTCCTTAAAGCACAGTATGGAATATTGCTGACATCTTCCTACTGTCACAACCCAAGGGTGTGATTTTTGTTTTGTGTGTGCTTTGGCCCCACTGAATTATTTTCCCGCCAATTTGTAGCTTTCTTTGCAGTGTGCATTTCTTCTCTGCAGCACAGAAATGCACTTTGCAAAGAGTTCCCGCCATTTGTATTATAATTCGAGCCC
Organism: Alligator sinensis; assembly: GCF_000455745.1. Lineage (NCBI taxonomy): Eukaryota > Metazoa > Chordata > Crocodylia > Alligatoridae > Alligator > Alligator sinensis. The sequence goes on along the minus strand of NW_005842134.1, from coordinate 1,277,629 downwards.
CATTATCGGCTTGCGTTAAATTATTCACACGTGGCGGCTAGTGATTGGCTTGCTAGCCGTATAAAAAGCTTGAGTGGTTTCCGCCCAAGTTGGAGGACTCCACGAACACCAGGAGGAGGAGACTTCACACTGTGTGAAGATCTCTAAGCGCTGCGGAGCCTATTGGACCCAGCGCATTTCAAGCAGGCAACAGGGGTCTGATCAGCCTCTAGCCTCTCCCCGTCACCGAGCGCAATCCTCGATGTATCCCTCTTCCCTGCGTGCAAAAGGATCCACGGAGCCTCGACAACTCCGTGGGAGAGATCCGAATATTGTCTGAGTCCTCAAACGAGGATTTAAGCGGAGCTGTGCCTGGGAAACTGTCCAGCCTACACCGCGACCATCTTCGGTGTAAGTAAACAATCTTGAATCAACCATTACGCGTCCGTGCCTAATTCTAGCGTGTCGCCTGTTTTCTCCAACCCAGCATGCCCGGGCTGCTGGCCACAGCCTGCGCAGCACGAAAAAGGGCCCGGATCGCTCCTGGCCCGCACACCTACCAGAACACTGGGTCAAGAAGCATATTTAGATATATGGTCTTAGTCAGGCTGATGATGCCAGTGTTAACAAAACTAGCTCTCTGTATTCAGTATGAATTATAGATCTTGTCTGGACATATTATGGCACATACACAACAAGACATTTGTATTGGGAAATAAAGCATATGTTGCTTATAGGGAAACTGGAATCACCTAACTTTCCTGCTGGGCAACCAGATAAGTACCCCTGATTCTGCTTGGACTCCTACATTAAATATAGTCTGCCAAGACTGATACTTAGAAGATTTCAGGCTCCAGTGCTGTCAAATAGGCACCTTTCACCAGCATTTAAAAAAAAACAAACAACATCACTAAGGGTGTTCAGTACAGAGACAAAGGAGTGCTTGGCTCTTGATTTTCAGCCTTAATTTCAACATTCCTGGATTTTGCTGGGTTTAAGTATGAATCTGAACTTTCCTGCAAGAGTTCTGTTTCTGCGGCAGTACATTTTAAACATGCCAGCTTCACAGAGTGGTTAGGATCAGTGTCCTGTTGTACGATGAAATCCAGATCAACTCAATGAAATCCAGATGGCAGGGCAGACATCTTGCATCTTTTGTCTGCCCTTTTCTGAGTGCAACCTCTACAGATAAGAGGCCCATGAAATTCCAGGACTACACCCAAAATAAGGTACAGTAGCCGAGTAGTGCCCCTATTTCTGCCTGTTGCATCTACATACTCCAAAGAACACTCTGTCCAAGAGATCTGCACTGTTGGGTAGGAAGTGAATTCAGGTTTATCAAAGCTTGTGCTCTCTTTCTTGATATATCATCTTATTTAGTTAGTCTAGAAAGATGAATATCTACCCTGTCTTTTCACCGACTTCAGACTAGCAGGGCTAATTATCACTCTATCCATTCTGATGAAGGTAGCCTGAACCTGAACCCATCAAACTAGGTATCTTTGTTTCCCTTCCCATCCACTCCAATGTGTCTTTGAAATCCTGGTGTATTGTTAGCCTTATTAAGAGGTAAATGAGGGACAGTCACTTGTATAAAAACAAGTATACTTAGAAAGGGAGTTTGAAAGAGGTGAGGCTTATGGGGCACTCCACAAACTTGTGCTCTGTGGCTGAAGTCCGGCAGGGGATGCCAGTGGCACCTACACATCTGCACAGTGCTTCAAATGCTCACCTGTCCATGGCCAAAAATATCTGCTTTGGTAAGTGCAAAGCTCCGTGATGATGTGTATTTTATTGCTCCCATGAGCACCACCCAACAGAAATCAGGCTGTCTAGTCACAGCATTTCAACTAGCAGTTAGTGATGCTGGCTGTGGACAGACAAAAATTGTACCAACTTCTCTAGACTTACTCTAGTTCAGTGGTCTCCAACCCTTCTAAGTAGGAGATCACCTTTGGCATTTAAAAGCAACCCAAGATCTACCATGCGCTCCCCCCTCCCCACACGCCCAGCAGGTAAGTCTGTGGGGAGGGAAGGTGGGGAGGGGGGCAGATCAAGGCAGAAGGAGAAAAAATTTTTCGGGGGCATGCCTCCCCAGCAGGTAAGTCCCACCTGGCCTGGGTCCCACGCAACTTACCCCTGCTCCTGCCTCTGCGACCCTGTCCCTCACCACTGGGGACCTCAATCTATCCCCTACCTCTTCCCTCCCCCATGCACTGACTTGCTGGGCTGGGGCGCATGCATGCATGCACATGGGCACACAGCCCCCCCACCCCAGCCTCGGATCAACTCCAAGAGGCTCCGAGATCTACTGCAAGAGGCTCCAAGATCTACCGGTAGATTGAAATCCACTGGTAGGTGACCACCGCTCTAGTTCAACTGAATCAGTGGTAACTATGTTGCCTCTCCATTCTATCCCACAGTAAGTGGAAGTAAGTTGCAATAGTTTGTCACCCATTTCATTCAGTGTAAGTCACTGTGGTTTAACTGCACTTACTGTGGGAAAGATTGGACAGATAAAAGTTACAGCATATCAGCTTGGCAGACACTCGCATGCAATAAGTTCTCTGCCACCTTAAAGTGGTATACCTGTTCATCTGCCCACACCTATTACTGCTGTGGCTTCTCTTTCCAGTAGCAATTCTTGTCACTCCTGCCTGCCTCCAGCATTACCTCACTGAAAACACAGATCTTGAAAACTGATCAGAGTTTTTTGGCCTGTGAATGACCACTGATCTTACTGTTGAGTCCAGTGGTTCTCAGTCTGTTTAGATTCAGGGCACCCCAGCTGAGAACCACTGGAGTTGAAAATTTGGTAGCACCCCAATTAAGAAACTTCAGTTTACTTCAGCTTACCTCAGTGCTTCTTAAGCAGGATGTTGCCTTTGGCGTGGCCAGGTGAAACTGCCTCACACCCTTGGTGCAGAGCCAGATGAGAAAGGGCTACCACAGGATTTTTGCACACTGAGCAGAGATGGAGCAGGTGGGGAGAATGAGGCTGTTGTGCCAAGCACCTGAGAGTAGGAAGAGGTGGGCAGGGGGAGAGCAGGGAGTGGTGATAAACACAGGAGGGTCTCATCTGACAATCCCTGCTGCCATTGCCGAGGCTGGCTCCCTGCACTCTGCCTTGCTGAGGCTATGCACCCTGACTGACTGCCATTTTGCCACGCCCTCCAAACTGGCACCTGGGGTTGGTGCCTCCCATCCTGCCCTGGTTGCTCTACTGAGGGTTGCAGTAGGAGCTGGTGCAACCTTTCCTAATCAAGCTCCACAAGAAGCGTGAGGCAGTTTCACCTGGTGGCAGTGGTCATGGTGGCACCTATGCTTCAGTACCCCTGAAAAAGTCTCATGGCACTGGTCAAGAACTACTGGTTACTCAGTCTACATAAACAACAGTTGGGATACAGAAGGCTGCCGATTCCGGTGGCAACAGTTTGGCATGTGGAATTGGTCAAGTTAGGACCAAGGGCATTCATCTCCCAAACTCTATCTGCATTCTGAGTGTTTCCAGATGCCCCCTCTCCCTGGTAGACTTCTACCTCATCTGCAAATAGTTCAGCAGCTCTGGGTAAGAACATACTAGTGGGGAGACAGTGGGTGGTAGTCATAGGAGCAAAAAAGTGCACATCATCACAGAGCTTTACACTTATCAAATCAGATATTTGTGGCCATGGACAGATGAGCATTTGAAGCACTCCAAATTCTGCTCCAATTTGGAGCACTTCAGTGCTGTGCAGATGGGAGCTGCCAGTGGCTCCCCCCCCACGGAGCACTCTCCAACCAGGGAGCACAGATTTGTGGAGTGCCCCATTCCCTCCCCTCGCTGCCTCCTCCAGTGGAGCACTGCAGGATGCCGGAGGACTGAGTAACCCCTGTTCTGGTCATACTCTGTGGAGCATATGGATGTTTCAAGAAGCACTAAAAGGAAGCACCTTAAAGGGACTCCTCATTTTTTTGAGGATCATTTTTTAAGTGCTGCAGCCATTTTGGAAGTGCTTCTTTAGTCACAAACTTCCACTCACTCACTGTCTGAAGTACTTCAATTGTTACATCCGTTCAGAGCCTCCACAGACATGGAATCTGTGTGTTTAGGCTTACATCATACATGCCCCATACCTAGAGGTGAGGGCTCCAGAGAGAAACTATTTGAATCAACATGCTATAAAATATTTCTTCCTAGCCCTGAGCATAGAAAATGACCTCAGAAATCTCTAGATTATTTGTAGCATGGCTTTTTATGTAATGTTTTATACTAGTAAAGTTTCTCACATACTGCATTTTTCTCTCCAGAAGGTTTATATTTAAATTACATGGGAAGGTGCATACATTTTATCCAAAGATATCCGACTTCTTAATTCAGGCACTTTGGATGGATATGGAACAAATGAGTTATTCAAGATACTCACGTTTACAGAAAGATAGTTGGCTGTGTTAGTCTGAAGTCAGTCAAAAAGGTCCTTTATATACTAACTAAATAAGATTCTAGAGTGAGCAAGTGAGTGAGTGACAGCAAGCACAAGTTTTCATGATACTCACTCCCAGATTTTTCTTTTGATGGACAGGCTGTTTAAGTACTGAAGTCCACAGTTACTGGAGCACCGTGTGTAGAAACAGGTCTTGGATACATCTAACTGATGCATGCAACTACAGCTGAACAGCCAACCTGCCAGCTGTCAATCTTATTGCTGTTCTCAAACATTTCCTCCCTTTGTCTTTAATATTTCAAAGACATGTCAGATTTTCAAACAAAATAAATGCCACACTTTGGTCTCAGTTCTACACCAAAGCTATTATTAACAATGGAATTTAATTGGAGACTGAGTCATTCCATTTCCAGAAACAATAGGTAATTATATATATGCCATACCACCCAGAAACAAGCTAGAAGTTTATCAGCTAGAACAAAAGTGTTCAAACACAAGCACTCTTATTTATGGAGAGGCAAGTTCAAAGTGCACATGCTTTCAGACTCCAATAGCAAGCTTCTTTTTTATTTATTTTTATCATTGTGCTGCCATGGGTCAGTCTCCATAGAGATGAGGAAGGCAGTTGCTGCCAAGACAGAGGGAGGTGGAATGGTTTTGAATAACATTTTACTAATTCCCAATGGTGAGAAATGCAAAAGTGGAGCTTGTAGCCTAGCTGTTTGCCAAAAAGGAAAGGAGTACCAATGAGCAGGTCGTCTCTTACCAGCAGGGATTTTGGGTGAAGAGAATAAGAGGAAATTCTTTGCCCAGGGTGTAGCCTGCTTATAGATTTCACTGTCACAGGTCACAATCAAATACTACAACCACTTTGCAAGTGGTTAAGACAATGAGGACACTTTAACATATGCTCTGAGGGTGGAGGGGAGTGGTGCTTTAATTACAGCAGTTCCAAGAGCCACTCCAATTAAAGCATGGCTGTGTCTTGTGCATGAGCGTCAACACGCTTAGAAATGGCATTGGGGGTGCAAAACCTAATTAAATGTCTTTTAGTACACCCCCCCCCACCATCATTTTTAAGCACAGGGACACTGATACACAAGATGCAGGAAGCTGCTGGAGCATGGCAATTGCCATGCTCCAGCAAACTCAATTAATCAAGTCTGCTCCGATGTGCTGGAATTTCAGCATGTTGGAGCAGCCTTGGCACTCATGTATAGGTGTCCTGTGAGTCTACAATCCTTGCTCTAAGGTCAGATAGCTGACCCTGCAGAATTAGTACGTAATGGTCTATGGCTCAATGCAGAATTTCTCCTAGTATGTAAGACTTCAGCATCAGTTTTGTACCAGTATATTTTAAAAGCATTTTATTTTATACATGCACATATAATTGTCAGGTCCAATTTACCTGCTACTGTAATTTACAAAAGACCAGGGATCAGCAAACTTTTTTGGGCAGAGTGCCAAAAACACCCACAACCTTGATTTGCAAGATGTTGGCATGCCAGGGGCAGACAGCAGGGGAGCCACGAGGAGTCCCATCCTTGTTGTGGAAGTGCAGACCCAGCCCCTTCCCTACTGTCTGCCAAGCAAAATGACTCTGTGTGCCACACTGGCACCTGTGCAGGAGGCTGCCTACCCCTGCAGTAGTTGGTACTACTTGCAATTGTTAATGCTGAATGCTGGGTGGTGGTTAAATAACCTGGCAATCTTTAGGGTGCCAATGGCTTTGGACACAAGAGCACCTTACAGGGAGGTACTAGTCTTACCCCTGGCGAAAGAAATGCCACCAAAAGGTTGTAGACCTGGATAGGGTACACTGGGCTCTTTAACTCTGGTCAGCAGCCAAGCTAGGCGTGGAACCCTGATAGATGGACAAACAGATGATCTCCTTTGCTCCAGCAGCTCCTGCAGCCAAGTTGGTTTCAAACACACTGGCGCCTGTCTTTCCTTTGGACTAAATCAGTAAGGCCGAGAGGGGGGACACTGGTTATGCAGGCAACCCAATGCGTCTCCATATACACTGCCCAGACTTTTGTGCCATGGAGAGGTCACTCCAGCTTCACAGAATTCAGACTGCATACAGTTTTTAATTTGGATTTAAAACCCTGACTTGAGTTACTCCTGGAAATGCATTGATGGTTTCATTCACACACTTAGCTATTTACTGAAAAATTTTAAAGCCACTTCACTTTTTGTAAGTGTATGCTCAAAAGTGATAAAAGCCTGGAAATACAGCGGTGGGGAAGTGGGTTACCGTACAGTTAGCATTGAGGTAGCCTGACAGAATTGGGAGAGGAAGCTTGCAAGCTCAAAGCATGTTATGGGCAGTGACTGTGCAAGTGGTTTTAACCGCTGGCTTCCATGACCACTCACCTCACAGCCAACTGCAACATGTTGAAGTTAGAAAAGAACTGGCCCCAGATTTCATTTTAAAAAGGGATAACAACTTGTGATTTGTCCCAAGTACCTCTCTAGTGAGGTATCAGCCTCACTGAAACCAACAGTGCAGTGCCACTTCCAGCAAGGAGTGCTTAGTCCCTCACCCTTCCGAGGAAGATAAAATAAGTTCACATGCAATTCAGCTTACATGTTTTGAAATCATCTCAACTCATCCCCAAACACGCCTCTCTCTAAATGGTGATTCCAGAGCATTTATTTTAAAAGCCCTTAATGATTGTTCCCCAGACAGATGCCAATTCTTGCTCAGTGTTTCAGCATATATTATTTGTATTGCAATCCTACAAGAAGAGATTTCAGCATGTAAATTATCTGTGTCTCATTAAATTGCTAATATGGAGGGGAAGAGACCAACATAAAATCATAAAATGAATTTTACAGGTTCCCTTCCCTGTAATACTATGGTCAAACAAAACATATTAGATAGAAAAAAGTCTCACGTTTCACAGATCTGGTAATACTTCTCATCCTGAATGCCATCTTGAATGGGCACATTGACAGTGTAATAGCGCCCCTTCCCCAGGCCAACCTCAGACACATCACCAGTACCTGGACAATGAAACACAAATCCATCACACACAGTTAAAAGAAAATGGAATCAGCTCTGAGAATGAACAGGTCTTGGATATCTTGTATAGGATGGGAAGTGTTGATGTGTAGCATGCTCAGAGAAGCTGGCACACAGACTCTTATATGGGGGAACCCGAGTTATTTTGTTGGATGATAGTTGCCCATGGGTAGCTGCTGGAAGGCAGATTTAAGCTCTGCAAACTGTCCTCCCCCAAGAAAGTTCCTGTTTGAAGACAGATGCTTCAGAGCATTAAGCAACAGTGGCAGAGGAATTCTCTACACAGGCTGTGGCAATTGAGGCAGGAAGCAGAGTGGAAAGTTACACTGGAGAGAAACTAGTGAACCTCAGGACACAAGCCATGTACCTACAACATTCCAAGCTCCTAAAGGGGAAGCTAGTCCTGTGGCTCAAGCATAGGATTTAGACTCAGGAGATTCAGATGTCCCTGGGCAAGTCACTCAGGGCTCATCTACAGGTTTTTTTGCGCTGCACTGCCACAAGGCAAAGCCCACACCCTGTATTCTATTCTGCACATGTCAGCTCCTGAAAGCAACTCAGCCCAGCTGCCCTATAATAGTGCTGAACATGTACCAATAAGTATGCCAGAGGCAGAGCAGCTGTGTGCACACATGGCCACTCTGTATGATTAGGCTGCCTCCCTCCAGGAGGTGGCATGTGAGGAGCTGGGGTTGGAGGGTATGACACACTACGTGGTGGAGCTCCCCCATACCACACAGAGGTGGTGCACACATGTCCTTGGTCCCTGGGGCTCAGTTCCTCCATATGTAGTATGGGGGTAATATTTCCTCTCTCACTCTGCTAGTCTAGACTAGCTAGACCAGTTGGGCAAAATATGGCCCGCAGGCTGCATCCGGCCCACGAGGCCATTCTATCTGGCCCACGGGGCCCCTAAAAAATTTAGAAAATTAATATTTCTCTGCCCTCGGTTCCTGTCATAAACGAGAGGAACCAAAGGCAGTAGGACCCAGGGGAAGCGCCGGCAGGCTCTCACAACAGCAGAGCCACCTGGTCCTGGCCCCACCCCCACCGCCGGAAGCCCCACTTGGGGCTTCTGGTCTGGGACCATGCAGCTGCCCCGCACCTGAACTTCAGGCAAGGAAGGAGCCTAGGCAAAAGTGGCCCGGGGAAAAGCTGAGTATAGCGGGGCTGAGAAAGTGGCCCCTCGCCCGCCCTGTGGCCGGCACCCCGTGTTTGCCACCGCCGCCTCTGGGCTGCCCGGCATGTGAGCTCCAGGTGGGCAGCAGCAGCCAACACTGCCTGACACGGTACGTGGGGGGACCACAGCTGCTGTTGCCATGTGCAGCCTCAAGGGGTGAGCCCAAAACTGGCGCAGAGCCCAAGCTGACAGCGGGGCCAGGTTACAAGCTGGTGCTGAGCACAGGGAAAAGCGGCCCCTCACTCGCCCTGTGGCCGGTGCCCCATGCTGCAGCCGCTTGCAGCCTGTGTGGGGCTGCCTGTGCCTGCTCAGGACAGCCCCGTATGGGTTGAGAGTGCCTGCAGCAGGGAGCGCCAGCCATGCGGCAGGCAAGGGACCACTTTTCCCCACGCTCAGCATCAGCTTCTTCCCTGCTAGCGAGCAGGGGGTCAGGGCTGTGTGGTGCCCCCACCTGTACCGCGGGGCTGGGGGGCACTGGGAGTGAGTGGGCGGGAGCCAGCGGGAGCATGGTGCCTGCACTGGTGTCCCAGGGCCAGTGCTAGCAGGGCCCAGAGCAGGGTGGCAGGAGCGCAGGGTTCCAGCCGGCAGGGGCTCTATCGAGCTGGGTCAGCTCCCCCCTCTCCCTGCTGGTGCAGCCCAGCCTGGCTCCACAGACCCCTGCCAGCCTGTGCCCCACTTTGGGCCCCACCAGTGCTGGCCCTGGGACATGGGACAAATGTCCCAATGTCTTGGGACCAAAGACATTGGGACACTGGTCCCAAGATGGTGACCAGGGGGCAGGGCACCTGTCAAGGGGCGGGGCTACCCATGCAGCCCTCAACAGCCTGCCAAAACTGGCTAAGTGGCCCTCCGCCCGAAATAACTGCCTGCCCCTGAGCTACACTGCATGGCTCACAGGGCAGGGACTGCCTCTCGCTATGGCTACGTCTTCACAACAGAATTAACTCTCACACAACACCATTTGATTCCAGTTTAGTGGTGCTTTCAGCCCAGGCCGTTTCTAAACACAAGGGTTGCTTCCACTTGGGTTGATAACCCACCTATGTTATAGTGAGGACCTGTGCTAAGCCCCTCCGAAGCTAATACTCCTCTAATGCCCTCCCCCTGATAACCCAGTAGGCTCAGGATAACAGACAAGTTATCCCACAATTTACTGTGGAAAATCACAGTGGGGAGCAGCCTACTGAAGCATTAAGAGGCACAGGACAGGTCAGCAGACTCCTAGTGCAGTGTTGGGATAGACACAGTAACTAGGCTACTGCAGCACACACTCACTCCTAGCTCTTACTGGAGTTACCTTGGCAGTAAAACTATGCCCTCTGAATTTCCATAGCAGAATAGAGCCCCAACCCTGTCAAATCCTCAACAGAGTCATGCTGGATTACACCAGCTGAGGACTTGGACCATGGTGTGAAAGCCTAAATGTGCTCCCAGCTGGCATCACAGATGATACCACGATATGCACAGTGAAGTTTCAGCCTCAGAGGCATAATATCTGGCCCTAACCCAAGATTGCTCCTAAACATGTTCCATGTTAAGTGCATAAGCAAGCCCCAATGACCACCCAAATTCTGAGAGTTAGACACATGCATAAAAGCTTTGCTTGAATGAGGCTAGTGCTCAACACCTTGAAAGACTAAGGTGTATATAGGTTGCATGGTATCTGAAGGGCCGCTGTGAAGATACAAACACAGCCATGGATGTCTAAAACCAGAACTAAACTAAGGCAAAAGGGAAAGGCACAAGTTCTTTGGGCCCGCTGTGCCAGGCTTTCACTAACTTGGTTACACTTTATGCAGGGTTGACTTGCTGGCCTTAAAAAAGGCTAACTTGCACACTGGAAACAAATGGCCAGCCTTGTATGAAAGGTGAAACAAGTGGCAGTATGTTGTTTTAAGGTGCCTTGTTGCATCCCTCCCACTTCTGAATTAGCTGCTGTCACTGCTCCTTTGGGACTCCTCAAAACACTACTGAAGATCTGCACTCTTATCTCTGCCATGCGCTGGGAAACCAGCCCAAACAACAAGGCAGCATGGTAGAACAGACCTAGGAGTGCTCTCAATTGGATGGTTTGGTGTCTGAAAGGCTGAAGAAGCCGAGGATACCGGGCTCCTGTTTTATTCTGATAGGTAAAGAGTGGATGCAGACACAGACGGGTGGCAAAACACCTAGATAGGCTAAAAGGAACAGGACTGATCAGCAGACCAGAAGTTCTGCTGTGGTCCCAGTGGTAATCTATGACTCTAATTAATGAAACCATAAGATCACTTGCCTGGGAAAAATCCTGGAGAAAATTTATGAAGAGAGACAGTCATGACTTTGGAAGTGAAACTAAAGGCATCTTCAACACCTGTCAAAGGAAAAAGAGACAGAAAAACAGAGGCATCACTTATATAAGGCAGCATTACAGAGAACACACTAAAATATGTATCAACAAGCAGGCAGCAGCGAGGGGAGCAGGGAAGAAGCCAATAATATAAGGCAGATAACAGCACATTAAATTAATCCTTAACAAATGTAACATGGGTCACAACTGCCATGAGTTGTGCTGGTCTCAACATACTCATTAGTGAATGTATTTCCACATCACAAGCCATTACAAAGGCCAGCAGCATTGGTACTGACTGCTCAGACTGAAAGGGCAGGGGGCAGACTGGAAGCTCTGATTCATAGTGCCCTGGCAAAGGCCTGGTCCCAATTAGAAACCGTTCCTGGTCCCTCACTTTCCAAAGCCCTAAAAACCAAGCAAGATTTTTTTACTCTGATATAAAAAAGGGTAGGGGGTGAAGTTACAGGAGACTTAACACAAACCAAATGTAGGGAGAAAACAGACCAAAATGAAACACACCATAAAAGTTTGAAGGGCAGGAAATGTTAAACGGTGTTGAAATAACATCCCCTACGCAGAGAGAGGCTGCAGTCGAGGTCCACTCTGACTTCAGTTTTATAGCATCAAAATACTTTTTTTAAAAAAGACATCATTTAACACTGGCTGCTTCAATGCTAAAGCCTGTCTTGATGGCATTAAACAATTAAAAGCACTGTCACTGGTTGTTCTGGACCCAGAGACAAAGGCTAAGGACCATGAGGAAATCCACTTACTAGACAGCCCCTGACAAAGCAGATGACTAGATTTAGAACATGCTGTTAATACAGAAAGTCTTGCTTTAAATATCAGAATGTTGCTCAGAACAGAGGATGCATTTTAATAATGCAGAGCAAGGTCTGGGGACAAGACGAGCTTCAAGGGGCAGCCTGTAATTCAGGTCACATAGATGTAAGAAAACTGAAGAAAATGCCATTGCTCTTGCTGCATGTCATCTCTATTGCAATAACAGCCCCTTGCCTCTCCCAGCTTCCACAGAGCTTAAAGGGCTGCACTGTATGGATGGCTTTTCTACCCATGCTGTGGTCTTACCGTCCCCGTGATGCAAATCTAAGTCAATGTAGAGGATGCGGTCAAACTTCTGTCGGAGTTTCAGGATACCCAGGACAACATCATTCAGGTAACAAAAGCCTGAAGCTTCATCTCTACAAAGGAACATTTGAGGAGGTAAATGTCACCCAGCAGAGACTCAGTTGCCACGTGCACTCTCCAGAACTCCCATTCACCCAGAGATTTCACCTTGCATTGGCTCATAAGTGGAGAAGGAACCCCTCAATAAGACATTGCAGTCAACTGGAGATGGAATAGAGACAACATGAGTTGCAGCCAGTAGACACTAGAAACAGCAGAACATGGTTCTGAATCCAGCTGGAAAGTCAGAGATGAGTTTGCTGGATCTCACTCCAGTCAACATGAAAACTGCCACCCTGCTTTGTCTGAAACTTTCCTTGACAAGCCTGAAGTTGAAAAGCAGAGGACAGCGGAGAGCAATAAATCACAACTGTTATTCAGATGGCACCTCCCAAATATTTTAAATAAATCTGGCACCATTAAAAGGTGCCAGATTAACAGCCCTGTTGATTGAACCCCTAGCTCCACAAAACAGGCACAGTGCTGCCAAGCAGCAAACAAGCTTCCTTATACCAACATACCTCAGCCTCAGGTCAGCAGCACCCAGTTGGGGTAGTGGGGTAGTTTGGTTTACAAGTATCAACTAACCTTGGCTGACATTGCCTAAGGGAGTAAAAAGTGTGGGCTGCTGCCACTGGAAACTACGCAGAGAACTCTTTTCACACCAGATACCCAAATGCCAGTAGATAAATTGCCAGCACGAGATGTGCCAAACCACAAGCAGCAAGAAGCCCCTCCTTTATGCCACTGGGGAATGGACTTGAACCAGTGACCTTGTGCCCAAATCATCCGCAACCCTATTTCCACACTGTTCTTAGCCTGTGAACTGGATTTCCATGATGTGTGTGGATAGGAAATGAGAGAGAAGAGAGGGTGAGAAAGAAGTGTGTAGACTCATGCAAGCTGATGGGATACAGCTCCATAAGGATTCCCAGCTGATTCAAGTGAGGGCATTACTGGAACAGGGGTAATTGAAACTGCTGAAAAGAATAGTTTCTTGCCTCTCTCTCCATAAAAAAGTGCATGTGAAATTTATTTGAAATAATTCCTTGTTTATTTATATCAAAGTATAGACATACAACCTATTTATTCTGGAGTCATTTATCCAGATTTCGCTCTAGAGTACATTTACCCTGGATTAAGGACCAGACACTTAACCAGCTATCCCAAGTAGTCTGCCCAAAAGTAGGTGCTATTACAGGGCATGGCCACTAGGTGGGTGGCAGGTGAGCTAGTTTGAATTGAGCAAACAGCCACCACAGAATGAAAATGTCAATGCTACAAGGGAGGCCATGTATGTCAGAGAACTTTTTCTGGTGTAAATTTACATCCAACTACTTTGGAAGTAATGTAACACCAGAGAAGAGAATTGTTCCCTGAGAACAAATGCTGTGAATTGTGGATCGGCTCCACCCTTCCTCCACAGTAAACTGGACAATGCTCCAGAGACAACAGTTCACATGTCCACACCCAGAAAGATATGATAGTAAACTGATGAGACAATCTGCCACGGAGGAAAAGCAGTTCCTGCCTGGTGCACAATACTCCCAGCACTACACTGGCAGGAAAGTCCCTTTTGCCCTATCTTGGGAATTCAGCATACACACACGCATAGATGAAATACGCAGCAGAGAGAAACGCGTAGCGTGGTAAAACAAAAGTACTCTCCAATGGGTGCTGGCTCAAAGATGCAATGGAAAGATCATTGTAGGCAACAGAACCTAGAGGTTCCCCAATTACAAGACAGAGTGTTTGTTGTGTGGGAAGCTCCAGAGCCCAATGGGCCAAACACAAAATGACCCAAGTTCTGCTCTCAGTTCTGTCACTGATTTGCTCTGTGACAATGGACAAGACACTTCACTGCCCTGTGCCTTAGTTCTCCCACTAGTAAAGCAGAGGTAACAACATTCACCTACATGAAAAAAATACTGAGATCCCACGGATGAACAGCATTAAAGCGAAAGAACCTGAAAGCAAAGATGGAGACAGCAGCTTTGTGAGTTATAAACCACCCCCTCTCCTGATCTGGAGGGAGGAGGGTGGTTTCTGACCAACAGAACAACAAACCTTTTGCTTACAAGATGCAACCAAATAAAAAAACAAAAGCTGTAAGGCAAGTCCTGCCTTGCGTGGAAAATCCAGGTACTATAGCAGAACACCTGCAATGTTGGCTGCCAATTAATGACACTATGAATAAAACACAGTAAATTCCTCCAGCACAACTCTCACTCTGTGTTTGGCAACTCTCCCCAGTTCCCTTATAGGACTTTAAGCTAGCAAACCACCAGCAGTGAACCCGACTCCTGCAGCATGATCACCTGGATCCAGGGGAAGAGGTCATAAGAATCCTTTCCCATTGTTAACTTCTGAGTAGATAGAACTTACCAGGGCAAGAGACTTCATATCATACTTTCTGCAGTGCTTCCTAATACAGTTTTAAATGGCTCAAGTTGCAGCATCTCTGCCAGCCCCTAATCAATCAATCTAGGCCACATTCCATGACCCCACTGGTAGAAATATTTCCATGATAACCCCTCACGTTCTCCTCCTCTGCATGACATGGCAGGGGGTAGGTGGGGTCCAAGGGCTGTAAAGCAATACGGTATTCTTTCAAACTCACTGCTGCAAACCCTCTGAGCACAGCTGCTCTCTAGAGACACTCTGGCTCTACTGACTTTGAGTGATGCTGGAGATTGATTTTTAACAGGAATCCTGGGACCATTTTTAAATGGTCATTCACACATGTTATATTTTTTCCACTCTGTAAGTGTTTTAAAATCTAGGATAATGCCTGCTTAACTTTACCTGGGTGTCAGTAATACAGCTGGTGATTTAGCATGTGGAAGGGGGCAGGGAGAAAGGAGAAAAGAAGAAGGTGAGAGAGATTGATTGCATGCGTGCGTGTGTGCGTGCGTGTGCATGTGCATGTTAGTGACTTGGACGACGTCACAAATAATATAGGCTGGACTTGATTCTGGTAAAGTGCAGTTCATACAGACACACAATACAACAACTTGGTATCACTGGCAGTCATCTGGGGAGCTGGAATAGCAGAGGATGTTGTATGCATGTACTTAACTCCCTTGAGAACTACAAGATTAGAACAGCAGTAGCACAGGAGGTCAGCCTGTGTTGGAAGAACTGTGAGGGATACAGGACAGGCAACAGATCTGGCTGAGGAGGAGTATAGTAGCAGGGCTGTGCGGGGGACTTTCTATGTCCACCTGCCGTGGTTATGGGCCTTTTTTGTTTTTTTTAATAGAAACACATGTATTCAAGTTTTTAAAGAGAATTGAAACTCTCCAAAGAGTCATGAAACGCTCCAAAGAGAGAGCAACTGCCTTGGGTCTGACCATAGCCTAGGAGTGTGCCACAACTACATACCTGTCCTGAGAGGAGTTACTAGAGCTTGTTACTTGGGCTTCAGTTTACATTATGGGCCAGTGGAAGGAACCAATAGTTCTTGGTACACTCCTACTGCTCCTCCCTCTGAAAAAGGGAATATGACCGGCCACCTACAGCAGACAGGAATGCTAGAATCTTAACCACTGCAAGGTACATTGGTATAATACTCGTGGCTGCCAGCATTTTTGTCTACACAGACGCTCCCACTGCTCCTACAGCCAGCAGTGAGAATTCAAGAGTGAAAAACTTTAGTAAGGTAAAACTAAGGTAGATGCTGGAGAGAGAACAGTTCTTCATCCCAACCTAAATAAGCGATTGTCTAACATGCACTTAAAAATGTCCAGCGATAGAGATTCAACAGTCTAAATAATCTGTCTCCATGATAAACCACCCTCCTAGTTGGAAAGTTTTTCCTAATAGCTAACCCAAGTCTCCTGCATTACAATTTAAACCCGTGACAAGAAGTAACATCCCCTCTCAGACTAGACTCACTGGCCCAGAAGATTCCTTCAGGTCCTAGTGACAGAGATCAAATCACATCAGCTGTATAAGCAACCTGATCTGTAGTTGGAAATTGTCTCAAATGCCCTCTCATCTTTTCTTTCCACTTATCTCAACATCTCCTCATGCTACATATTTTAGACCTCTAAACAATTTGCTGCTGCTTTTTAAACCCTGAGTACTCCAAGAATCAA
>NW_005842134.1:1246130-1261370 GCF_000455745.1 Alligator sinensis | reverse complement strand
CTGCTGTACACATGCACTTTGAAGGGAGACCACACAAGGATGTCTTTGGCACAAGGTCTCTTTGGTCAGTTTTTACCTCTAGGAACAAAGAGGTGAAAGGTCAGTGTTTGATCCATAAAAGGCACTAACTCCAGCATCTCGCTCTTAGCCCCAAAGGCATCATAGAATACTCTGAACATTAAGCCGTGAGAAATCCCAGAAAGCCCTGGTAACCAATTTCCATGTTTATGACCTCAGGAAGCAATTAAGCCAACATCCTGCTTCCTCCTCAAAGAAGACTTTTCTGACAAAGGGGCATTTATTTTAGCAACACACAGGCATACATACACACACATACACAACTCCTGAATAAGAATGTCTATATAGATGCATACCTTTATAGCAGAAACAGCACCAACTAAATGAAAGCTTCTTAGTGAAGTGCTTAGTTTCAACACAGAGACAGCAAACATCCATACAAAGGAAAATGCAAAGAATTGCTATTGTGCATAGTACTGTGCGCATAGGTGCACTCACCAGTCCCCCCATTCTTATCTGCATCTGTGTTCTAGTTTGCCTGATTAATTACTCTTTTTTTCCCCCAAGTTGCCAAGGCCAAATGTAAGGCAAAGACCCAGTTCAAGTTCAGTGGGATTGATGTGAGATCTTACTGTATTACTGATGACTTCTGAATAAACACAAGACTGTACAAAAAAGTACTGAGTAGGGTGGATTTGATTTAAATCAAATTGATTTAAGTCATGATTTAAATCACAATTTAAATCACTGGTCAGAAAGCCTCAATTTAATCATTGTTTTCTACAAAAAGTGCATTCTTGTTGTTTGATATCCTTTATTCATTTAATTTCTTGAAACTTTGCACTTTGAGAGAGAGGTAAGGGCTAGACTCTGTGTACACAAACGCAGAGAGACAAAGAGGGCTGGTGGGCACGTAAGCAGGTCTGTTATCTCATCTCCATATTGCTGTTAACAAGGATTTTATCTCTGGAGACACAAATCCACAGTTTGAAAACTGAAACTAAGCATCACAGAGATGTTTGATGGGATCTTCTAGACTAAGCACTGAGTCCCATTGGGTAGAGTGGTTTTCTTTAATCTTTACTCATCTACAGAGGAGCCTCTGGGAACCCTATAAGACTGGGCCCCTAATATAGTCCATAGCCTGTTGTGACCTACTGATAAAACTTTTCTAAAAAGATTACATGAGTATATTGTCTCAAATAGTATATAATTAGAAGTTATAACCCCTATTCCATAATATTTTCAAGCTTTAACATATCTTACATTAAAACTATCTTTTTTTTGGGGGGGGGGATTAAGCATATAAAAAAACCCCCACAAAATACAATTAAATTAAATAATCCAATTTAAATTTTTTTTTAAATCCGATTTTTAAAATTTTTATCCATCCTGGTACTGAGGGGCAAGTGTAGCACCAATATTCCACAAAGAAAAGTTAGTCTAGGGTAACTATGCAGCCTGTCGACATTTAGTCACTAACTGGACAGAGAGCAGAAAGGAAAGAAATTGCTGAAGTCTAGAGGTTAACAAAACCAAGAGCAACAAGAAGCTTAAGCTTTTGAAGAATAGCTCTTTAGACATGCTTTCATTGACAAAATAACCAAGTTAGCAGCAGCCTAAAGGAACTCTGCACATCACATATTTGGAGTTTAATGAGTTGACTGGTGCTCACTAAACTAATTCAGAGTGATTAGGAAAGAAGTATGGTCACAAGGACTGAATATAAAGGGGAGTACCTGGCAATTTATAAGATGGGAAAGAAATGTGAATTACTAGCAATTCCAGATCATAGGGACCAGTGCAACCACCCTTTTATTGAAGAATTTCATCAAATGAGAAGGTGAATAGCCCCAAAAAGCTTACAACTGATACTAAAGGGGACCTGCAAGAGTGAGGGCCAAAAGAGAAAGCAGGTCAGGAAGCATCAACATAAAAGTGTCATGCTGAAAAAAGAAGGATGTTTGTTCCCAAAAGCTTGCAAAGAACAATTTTTCCAACTATTTAGTTGCTTTAATAAAAGATATCATATTTACCCAAAGAACTTTGTTTGCCTATGTCCTTAGACCAACGTGGCTATAACCAACACCCCCAAAACATACTGAAGAAATACAAGTGGAGAAAATAACCCAACACAGGTTTCAATAGTGGGAGACACCAAAAAAGCAGCAAAGCTAAAGCGTGATGACAATGGACAGGAATCTAGACACATGATATAGTCAGTGCCGGGTGACAGACAGTCACATCAAGAAGCTGAGTGGTGACAAGCCTCTCTAAATAAAACTGTACTAGGAGGATTTCATTCCATATTGTTCAAAACCTCAGGGAAGAACAATAAATACCCAGAAGCCAGAGAAAGATTTAAAAGAAAAGACTAAATAGCTTGACTAAGGCAAGCCTGAGGCGGGAAGAAAAGGGACAGGAGTCTAAGGTGGCAACAACCAGGACAAAGACATACTTTAGGTGGCATCAGAGCCTGGGGCCACACTTCCTTGGCAAAGAGAACAGAGGAGGCTCCTTCTATTCCCTTTGTCTTTCTATTTCACTTGTGGACTCACTGAGAGGCATTTGCAAACCTGATCCTGAACATCAAAAATACTCTAATTAAATTAGGAGAAGGACCCATTTAAGAATACTCCAGAGGCTGAAGAAGCCCTATATGCTCTACATAAGGCTGGGGGGAAGTGGAGATGCCAGTGCTTCTGCAACCAGAGACATCAACAAGAGTTCTAGCAACTCCATCACCAGCTGCATCATGGAAACAAGCATCCAGGTTGCCAAGGCCACAGCATTTTACCACATTTACTCTCTTCTTAAAATGCTTTGGAGGAGTTGGGAGCTTCATCCTGCTGCTTCAGGGATGCTTATATACATCATAAAAGTCACCACTGCCGATCAAAACTTTGCCAGCAGTCTCAGAAGGCATTTTAAGGGGTAAACAGACCAGGGAAATTTCTCCTCTGAGTTTGGTCCCTTCAGGCTGGAGCTGAAAGATACTGGCAGGACAAAGCATGAGGCGAATATGCCTTCTTATTCACTTGGTGGAAAGATGGCGCTGGCATCTGAAGCCCCTCAACCACCCACCACTAATATTTCATTCTAGAATTTTAAATCTGAACTACTGGAAGTCCCAGACCAGCTTGGCATTCTGCCCTTCCCCGAAGCTTCCATTTAAGAATCCCAAGCATAGATGAACTAAGCCTCCACACCAGAGGCCAAGGAGATGGGAGCACAGAAGCAACAAGTCACTCAGGGTCATGTGACCAACCCAAGGTCAACACTATGAAATGGTTAAGGAAACCTCTTTGGAGTACAATTTAGCTCTGAAAACAGCACGAGCAAGGGATGCATGTGGGTGGATCCACGATCATTTCTCAACAGTTTTCCCAGCAGTTATACTCAACATACGAACAATTTTTATCTCCTAATGCCCTACTGTGGCAGAGCACTGGTGGGGTACTTGCCACTTAGGGATGCTGCAAACTCTGTGGGAGCTTGTTGGCTGAGCTGCAGGGAAAGCCCCACCAGGAACCATTTTTAAGGGGGGAGGCAGGTGTCAGAGCAGTCCCAGTGCTCTGCCACTTCAACAACTGGCCCAGGTAACCAGCAGGTCAGCCCAGTCCTGACGAATGGCCATCTTAAGCCTCAGGCCAGCAGGGCAGGAGGCAGCAGCTGCTGCCGAGGAAAGAACATCTCCCATGGAGCTGCTGCTCCAAAGATGACACGGAGGTAAGGGCAGGAGCTATGGGGAGGCTTGGAGGCTCCCGGTCCAGGTTCTGGTCATGACTTGAAACTGCACCCTGCTGGGGATGGGTGGCCTGGTGGGGCTCCTAATGGCGTAGGAGTCCCCAGGAAATGCCAGGGCAGTTACTGCCTTGGTGAAAGGCGAGGAGGGTTGCCTTAATAACCCCAGCCCCCTGCCCCCCACTTTAGGGTGGCTAATGCAACATCGGAGGCAGCTAGGGCCAGGCACACCCATGCGGGGGGACCTGAGCCCAGTAGCGTATAAGACTATGGAAAGAGGAGGAGAGATGCGGGCCAGGCACGCTGATGAGGGGCACCTGAGCCTGTGGGGGTGTCCGACCTCAGGCCCCAGAGAAGGGGGGGGAGTATGTACCTCGGGGGAGGCGAAGGTGCAGAGCTAGGTGCAGAGAGGCACCTGAAGGGCTGCATCTAAGTAAATGAACCAGCTAAGACCCTGCGAGTAGGGGGCATGAGTTTAGGTCCTGTTAACTTGGGGGACCAAATTTGGTGCAGGTAAGCCTTTGGGCACCTGAGGCCACAGATGGGCCTGAGGCTGATTTGGAGGGTGGCAGAGGAGAAGCTGCATAGAAATAAGGGAGTGAGTCAACAGCCCTGAATGGAGAGCAGCTGGAGGGAGTTACCTGCTACGAGACAGGGCAGAGTCTGCACAGTATTTTGCGAACCGCCCAGCATTCGTTCAGATGAGGGCAGCGGGAGATGCCCAAAAGGCCGCACGCTTGCTGGCCAGGGAGTGAAGGGAATCAAACCTGAGGACCCCTTAGGATACGGCAGGGTGAGTGTGGCCCCAGGGAAAAGGAGGGGTGGTACAAGCGAGGCCCAGCAAAAGCAGTATGAGAGAGACCATGCGAGAGAGACAGTGGAGTGAGAGGGAGGTGGTATGAGTGTGACCCGTTAACAGGGCAGGTCATGAAAGGCCTAATATTGTAATGAGTTGGGCCTGGCCTCAGGCCGGAGCTTTACACAGTTGTTAGAAACATCTTAGAGGCACGGGACACGTAAGGGGAGGTAGGAGCATGTACAAAAGGCCCTAGACATAAGGGCCCAGAAAGGACAGCCTCCTACCTAATTAAGATCACTAATTACTTAACAGCAAGGTATGGCAGGTGAGATTGGCAGGCAGCGTACCCAGAGGAAGTGGAAGACCAGCACTGGCAGGTTGGGCAGCTCCCATGTCACCACACCCAGCTTACAAATAAGAATTGGGACCCAAGAGTCAAGCCCGGTTTGTTCCATCATCCACCATCAGTTCATCTGCAACTAACCCCTGAATACCCCACTCTCTACAGCTAGTTGCATCCATATATTCCAATAACACTTAATTCTGTTGAGGTCCAAAAAAAGAATGAGCTGGATTTTATTCCTGCAGAAATCTTGTTTTTACACCTTCACATTGACAATCTGAATAAATGAAGGACCAGATCTTTGGAGTTAAAATGTCCTGTTTTACCAGGGCCTCCATTCAGAGGAGAGGTGAACTTCTAGATTGATTTCCCTTTTCTGTGGATGCAGTGAATTGAGGAAAGGCAAGTTAATCAGCAAGCTTCAGCCTGGGTTCCACTCCTGCAGTTGGAAACTCAGCGCTTGCCCAGCCAGACTCCCCTTTCTGTAACTCTGATTGCACTATGAGCAAGCCAAATCCTGGGATTTCTGCATGCCCTTTCCTCCTTCCCTCTTTGTTCCAGCACAACAGTTCAAGGTGCCTGTCAAACGCAAGGCTCTTGTGATATCCAAGTCAACAGCTTTTACAGAAAAGGACTCCTATGTTTTTATAGCAACACTATTTCCTCTGACATGTATACAATGGAAACGGACTGAAAAAAGTCCTCCTCCCTGATTGTTTATGTTTGTGCATTTGACAGAGCTTTGTGGGTAGCCAGTTTTTGTGGTCCCAGCTTTTGCTGTTGTTTGCCTGGGTATTTCAAAAAACACGAGAAAGAAAAATCATTTTAAACACATGGGGGGGGAAGTGGGGGAGAATGTGCCTGTAAAGCCATCAGAATTGGCTGCAAGGGAATCTAATAGATGAAATTACTTTACTTTAGCACCAATCTGAAACTGACTGGATTTCACTGTAATCCTGAAAAAGCACCACAAACCAGCTTATCCATCATCAGGAGTGGGCCTGTAGTCTCAATTACTCTTTTACCTATCCATCTGGAATTCACTATAGGCTACAACAAGGCAATGAGTAGTCTGGCAGCCCCAATATTAGGCTGTGGACCTCATCAGGTGCTTTTAAAAGGGGCACAACTTGAAATATTTTTTCAGTGTCCACACTTAAAGGAATCCTGGGTCCTGACTGAGTGCCCTGTAATCAGAAAGGCTTGAGGTTTATCTTTTTAATTTCTTTTTTTAAACACACTTCAGGGATTTTCTGCTGCCTTGTTGTTTATAAAGGTCATTTCAGCAAGACAGAAACTTCCCATATAAGGAAACACACTGGAAAACAGAGAAACAGGTTTTGTTAACCTCTTCCTCTTGGAGTCCTCTTAGTGTGACTGCAACTGAAGTAGCATCAGCAACTGGGCTATCTGCATCCCCCAGCCCTGTTCCAGTCTCTGTCAGTACTACCACAAGCAGCTCAAGCCTTTCACCGTCAGCTGTTTTGTCAAGATCCTGCTCATTCTCCCAAGCTCAGACTACACTGTGTACACTTGCCCCATGTATACCAACAGCACATCACTTTGTGGACCAACAGGGTACTGGGCAACTGAGTTTTATTCCATCGGGAACCAGTAATAGTGACCAGCAATGAGCTTGAGATAAGTGTTTTTATTTAGCAGCTGAACCAGAGCAAGAAAGAATTTTAAAGCAAATTGCATGTTGAGGCACTTATGCTATGATGCTTTCGTGGAATCAAATACCACACACATGAAAGGAATGACTTGCCAGGACAGCTACGGAGGGCAGACCGCTCCAAGAGTAGATACAGGTTGTTACGAGTAAGCGTGCTTGTCAGAATTTATCCCACTCTCTCCACAAAAGAACAAGGTATGCTAGCAAAAATTCTGTCTTGCTGGTATCACTGTATCTACACCAGGAGGCTTTGCTATCACAGTTCTGCTATGAAGGGCCCCCTCTCTATTACAGATGTCATCTGACATTATCTGTGCCAGTGAGACAGCCCAAGGTAAGAGGAAAGCCTATTTCTGTGACTTAGACCAGAACCCAATTCAGTGTGCCTACAAAGTGATCAGCAGAGATCCTGGTTTTTTTCTGTTTAAAAACCACAAGTTCTCTGAATAAAAGCCACAAAATCCATGAAACGCATTTGTATATCTTTCAATTGAACATAATATTTTATTGATATAATTTTAAAGCAGTTTGGAGGCTTACTAGTGCCTTAATCACTATAATAAATTCTAAATACCTATAAACTTTGGTACTTGATTTTGGGTTTTTATCATGGAAAAAATCAGAGCTCCCCCTGCCTGCTTCACTCACCAGGACACAACCTCCAGCCCTGCTGGCGTCCCTCACTCCCCACCCCAGCCCTGCTGGAGGAAGACACCAGCTGCCAGGGCTAAGGAGCCCAAGACTCTGGTCTGCAACCCCCTGCCCCCACAGCATCAGCTAAGCTCTGGCTGCTGCCTGCGGAAGGTGGCAGCTGCAGCAGAGCAGAGCACAGAGCCTGGCTCCCTCTCCCCCATAGGCAGCACAGCTGGAGCAGGGCCTGTTGGGAGCAGCCGGTGGGGCTGCCTGCTGTGGGTTTGGGCTCCCCACCCTGCTACCTTCCCCCTGGGGTATCTGCAGCCCAGCAGGTGGGACCTGCCGTGGCATGGCAAAGCAGTACTGGGAGGGGAAGCTTGTTGCTGCCGTGAGCCCCACACCACCCTGGCAAGGCAACCCTGCCCACCCAGCAGCAGCAAGGGGCACAACTCCATGCCTCCATCCTTGCTGCAGCCAGGCAGGCAGGGGGTGCCTCGCCAGGGCAGTGCAGGGCTTACAGCAGCAAGGAGCTTCCCCATCCAGCCCTGTTCTGTCCTGCTGTATCCCTCCCACTGGGCCGCTGAGTAGGGCGGGGAGCCCAAGCCTGCCAGCCCCACCCCTCCCAATCCCACTCTCTGCCCAGGCCCTGTGGTCACGTATTCCAACCTCAGGCACCAAGCCTCATGCACTGCCCAGGTTGGGCAGCAGCACCAGCCCAACTCCTTCCCTCACTATGAGGGCCTCAATTCCTGCCCCCCACCCAACAGACTTACCTGCTGTAGCTGCTCTCCAGGCTGCCTATACCAATCCCAGCCAAGGCTTTGTCCAGCTGGGTCTTAAAAACCTCCAAGGATGAAGATTCCACAATGTCTCTGGATAACCTGTTCCAGTGCTTTACTACCTCTTAGTGAGAGAGTTTTTTTCTAATATCTAACCTAAACTTCCCTCGCTGCACCTTGAGACCATTGTTTCTTGTTCTGTACTCTGTCACCGCTGAGAACAATCAAGCTCCATCCTCTTTGTAACCACCCTTCAAGTGGTTGAAGGCTGCAATTAAATCCGTTCTCAGTCTTCTTTCTTCCAGACTAAATAAGCCCAACTCCCCAGCCTCTCCTTGGAAGTCATGTGCCCCAGCCCCCTAACCATTTTCATTGCCCGCCACTGCACTCTCTCTAATTTGTCCATACCCTTTCTGTAATGGGGGGCCCAAAGTACAAGCAGTATTCCAGATGTGGCCTCACCAGGGCCGAATAGAGGGGAAAAATCACTTCTTTCGATCTGCTGGCAGTGCTCCTACTAATGCAGTCCAGTATGCCATTAGCCTTCTTGGCAAACAAGGGCACAGTGTTGGGTCATATTCAGCTTATTGCTGAGGGTGCACTCCATCCCACCATCCAGGTTGTTGATAAAGATATTGAACAAGACTGGCCTCAGGAACAACCCCTGGGGCACTCCACTTGATAACAGCTGCCAACTACACATTGAGCCATTGACTACTATCCTGAGCCCAATGATCTAGCCTGTTTATTATCTACCTTACAGACCATTCATCCAACCCATACTTCCTTAGCTTGCTTGCAAGAATGCTGTGGAAGACCATATCAAAAGTCTTGCTACAGACAAGGTACACCACATACACTGCTCTCCCCGCATCCACAGAACCAGTCATCTCGTAATAGAAGGCAATCAGGTTGGTCAGGCATGACTTACCCTTGGAGAATCCATACCGACTCTTCCTAATCACTCTCTTCTCCTCCAAGTGCTTAGAAATAGATTCTTTGAGGATCTGCTCTATGATTTTTCCAGGGACTGAGGTGAGGCTGACCAGTCTGTATTTCCCTGGATCCTTCTTCTTCCCTTTCTTGAAGATGGGCACTATTATTTGCCCTGTTCCAACTTTCTAGGACCTCTCCCAATTGCCATGAGTTTTCAAAGATGATGGCCAGCAGCTCTATAGTCACATCAGTCAACCCCGTCATCAGCCCTGGGTGCATCACATCTGGCCCCATGGACTTGCACATGTCCAGCTTATCTAAATAGTTCCTAACTTGTTCTTTTGCCACTGTTGCCTGCTTGCCTTCCCAAACTGTGTTGTCAGGTGCAGTAGGCTACGAGCTGACCCTGCCCATGGAGACACTGGTAAAAAAGGCATTAAGTACTTCAGCCTTTTCCACATCATGTCACTAGGTTGCCTCCCCCATTTAATAAAGGATTCACGCTTTCCCTGATCTTCCTCTTGTTACTGACATTTGTAGAAACCCTTCATGTCCCTTGCCAGCTGCAACTCCAGCTGCACTTTGGCTTTCTTGATTTCATCCCTGCATGCCTAAGCAATACAGGCATCCCGCATCTTACGCGCATTTAACTTGCGCGAATTCAACTATATGCGCGTGGGGAGGGGGGGCTGGGCTCTTTGCACGCGGTGCTGCTGCTTACCTGGAGGCCCATTATGGCGGTGACGGCCACTGCCTCCAAAACCTCCCGCTGCCGCCATGGAGCCATGCCCGGAGCTGTGTGGCCGGGCGTGGTGGTGGCCGGGCGGCACACAGCCATCCCCACCACCCCCCCGCGCTGCACTGCTGCCGACGGCCGCATAGCTCTAGGCGCGGCCCCACGATGGTGGCGGGAGGTTTTGAAGGCAGAGGCAGTCACTGCTGGCACAGTAATATGCGATTTCACTATACACGATTTTCGCCTTTACGCTTGGCCTTTGGAACGTAACCCCCGCGTAAGATGTGGGATGCCTGTACTCTCATACACCTCTGTAGTCTTTTGTCCAAGTTTCCACTTCTTGTAAGCTTCCTTTTTGTATGGACACTTCTATTTTGGAATAAGAATATTTAGGAGAGAAAGGGGGACTGCATCCAGGCTGCAAACTATTTTAATTGCTGCTTGGAATAATGATAGAAGATTTAGGATTACAGGAAATTGGAGCTGGAAGGGACCTTGCAAGGACATCTAGTCCAGTCTCCTGCTCAAGGTAGGATCATCTCTGACAAATCATCCCAGCCAAGTGCCTGTCTAATTTGCTCTTGAAAACTTATAAAGATGGAGATCCCACAATTTCTCTAGGTAGCCTGTTCCAATGCTTGACCACCTTTATAGTCAGAAAGTTCCTTCTGATCTCTAGCCTAAGTATCTCCTGCTGCATCTTCACACCATTACTCCTAAGCCTGTCCCCTGTAGTCACAAAGGAAAGCCCATCTCCATCTGCTCAAATTGGCCTTCAG
Organism: Alligator sinensis; assembly: GCF_000455745.1. Lineage (NCBI taxonomy): Eukaryota > Metazoa > Chordata > Crocodylia > Alligatoridae > Alligator > Alligator sinensis. Next base: position 1,250,928 of record NW_005842134.1, on the reverse strand, counting down.
ATATTTAAAGACTGTTATCAAACTTGACCTGAACAATTAAAGTAAATTCCTGGTCCCCAAAATTTAAAGTTTATAGAGGAGCCTCAGATGAATTTTTCAGGAGCTTATGGAAAAGGAGGAGACACAGAAAAGATCAGCCACCCTAAAGCAGTCTTTCTTCCAGTGGGCTGACAGACATAAGGGCACAACTTGCCATAAATATGCCCCTAACTTGGCATGCCCCCAGTTACCAGGGCTGCACACGTTTGGTCATCCATGCACATATACGTTTGCCAAGTGTGTGGTATACAATATACATATGAAGTTATGAAAGCCTAACTCCAAATTCACACATTCTTCCCTAGGTAAGCCCTGCTGGGACTTACCCGTGGTTTAGAAGAGTGCAAGTGTGTGGGGCCAGCTCCTGAACAGGGACAGAAGGAAAATACAATAGAAAGGTCAATTACCTGGAATAATGAGTGTTATCATCATTCTGGATAATAAATTTTTCCAGAGAAATCAAACATCACAGTACAAAGGGCTGAAAACTAGACTCCAATTACTGCACTGTACAGCAAATATTAAAAACAACAATAAACACACAGTTTGGTGTAATTTTTTAACATCTTAAAGCACTAGGAAATTAAACAATGCGCAGCAGTCTACCTCACAAGTGAAACTCAACTGTAGGATAATGATTTTGTTAATACAAAACCTTCTGGTTAATTGACTTTCTGGATAACCAACTCTCTACTGTATTAAGCATTTGAGAATTAGAGCTTTTCGGTTAGCCTTGGCATTGTCCCACTCTGTCAGATGCAGAAGAGTGCTTCAGGGCACAACAGGCTTGGGTAGGAAATTAAAACACAGTGGGACCAACCCCTTCACAGGCAGCCTCATCTCCAAATACACAAAGAGTGTTAAAAACCCACAAAAACAATTGCTAAGGGTACAATTCTGCACTCACACCTTAGCCAGGATTTAAGCATTAAAACTCCCTAAACTATCTTGGGTAGGAAGTTTGTTTCGAGATGCTAACTCTTGCCTTTTTTGTTTAACTTAACAAGGAAAAACAATTATTCCCATCAGACATCATCTGCCACATTTCTGTCTAGTGAAAGATACTACATCTAAGCTACTAACTCCCAAGGAAAGAGATTTCTAATGGAAATACTGACAGTCATTAACCTTGCAGAGAGACACAGTGTATAACTACACGCAAAATCACTGCTGGAAAGTTCCACTTAAAGACATAGGAAACCAATTCCTTAACCTGGAGTTCCCCCTTGTGGAAACTGACTGAACCCAGAGCATGTTCATACCAGTAAATGAAGCACGTACTTTTTAACATGCATTTGTTGCACAAAGCAGCATCAATGACTTGGTTAGGGTCAAAATTGTTGAGATTATTTCCTAGCCTGAGGCATCTCTGATTAGGCAGATTCCAGGCACTGGAATCAAAATCAAAGGAATATAGGAACTTTTTAAAAACCTACTTGGCCCATACAAAATTGGAGTTCTTTGCAACTAATCCCACCCTTGCCCACTCCAAGGAAACACTTGACTCCAGCATCAGAGCTAGACTTACAGCTAGACAGTTTGCTTCAAGTAAGACTTCTCTGTGCCCAAACTCAGCACATTAGTACTTCTTTGAAGAATCCCCAGTCAGCTTGGGAAACTCAGGATGCAAGCACTCCAGCAAGACTTAAAGAGGAACAGGAGAACTTTGACTGACACCATCTCACAGATACCCATGGCAAGAGTGTGACTGAACTTCATGCTTTGACACACACCACCACACTCCAAAGGTTAGGGCAGACTCACATCTGCCCCCAACACATAAAAGACAAGCTGCATCCCAAGGCCATTATTCCAATGCATTAGAAGTTACTATCACAGGCAGGACACTGAAATAGATGGGCCACTGGTCCAATCAACATGAAAAAAATCCTATGATTCGGTTACTAAATGGGAAGACTTGTCTGTACACACTGTTGTTACTTACAAATTGTGTTTCCCTGAGATAAAATGCTAAGACCCACACCAACATGGGAACAAGCCATGGTTAAGTATACAAGCAAGTGATAGAGATGTAGTTTCCTAGAAAAGAAAGTAACTGAATGGTTACTTACCATCTCATCTCCTGCTGTTCTGAGATAGGTAAGTATTGTAATGGCCAAGATAAGGCAACAGTGTCAATAAAGCTAACAGGCACTTTCAGGGCAAAGAAAGCAAAAGGGAGAACCAATTTAATTCAAAGTTCTCATTTTCTTCCCAGCTTCTGACTATCAACAGCCTACACAGCTTGATAAGGATGAAGCCTCTCCATACCATTAGGAAGATGTCATCTGATAGGGGCAGGGAGGGTAACAAGGTAGGGATAGGGTAAGGGACTTGCCCCAGGATCACACAACAAGGTCTACAGTTGAACCAGAATATGGATGCAGGATTCCCGATTCCCAAATCTCTGCTCTAGATGCTTCTTCCCCAGCTGCCCCAGGCTTTTGTTCAAATCACTCATTTGCCTCTCCCAGTACACTTTCCATTTATCCACACTGGTCTTTCCTGGATTTTAATCAATCTTTCTACCCTGTTCACTTGTAGGGAAAGTCAGGAGGTAGTAGGTTTGATTCAGATACTAGGTTGGGAAACAAAACGTAAGAGGTTGTTTACTTACTTCTTTGCATGATGCCACCCTCCAGGCCAGTTAATCGCTACCTTGCACTTGCCATCCATCAGACATTGGGCTGCTGTAATGGTGGCTCCTCCAACAGCTGCTGCATAGTCAAAGATTCCTTCAGTGGCTGGACAGTCATAACCTAGAGGCAAGAAACAGAAAGTATTGCTCAGGACAGAAGGAGACTTCAGTGGGACTGTCCCTGCTTCCCTGATGGACATGCATCCTCTTTAACTTTAACTACTTCTCTTTATTCCCAGCTACACTGTAGACGGCTGGAGCAAGCTGGCAAGTGAACTATAACACTTCTAACAAGGGTTCCCAGCAGAAGACTTCACCTTCTGGATTTCCAAGGTTTTTGGACCACACTACGTAAAGAGAAAAAAAATGATGCTTGGTCAGATAAGCAATAGTCAAGGTGTGTGCATAAGCTACCATCTAACACAGTGCCCACGGAGGTACTTGGCCAGTTAGGCCTGCTTGACCTTTGAAGGTTTTCCAGTCTGGTAAAGATACTTCAGGATGGTTTGCTCTATAGGCTCCTATTTCACTTGGAAAAGTGATATCCCCCAAACCTCATTAAAACACTGCATGACGTTCCCTAAGCTTCCAGAAGCTGATCCTTCCATATGGGAACACTGTTATGGGAATTTGAGAGATTTCATCCTACAACTTGATCCTACTACCTCCTGCAAACTCCTCCCACTGGAGACCTCTCCAGGTACAATCAATATTTCAGTCACTACAAACAGTCACCTATGAGATCTGAACAACAGGGAGTTCTAAGGACAGTTTCTAGAATTAAGCCTGTTGAACCTGGGAGCAGGGAAGGGAAAGACTCAAGCATTCTGGCAGAACGCAAGACTCCACAGCCAGGCCCAGTCAGTCTGTATGCTGATGGGAAGAAGGAGGCTAAATGCCAAAGGCAAATAAGTTCCTGTCACTCCCCTTGATTCATGTTTGGTCTTATCTCCAGCACAGGCAAAAAAAACCAACAATGCCGCTTTGCTCTTCATCCATTTTGAGTGCTGCAGCAAAGCTAATATATTTATGTAGCTGTTCCCCATCAAACTACTTTTCATATTACTGGAACATTCAGATGGCCAGAGCAATTCACAGTACAGTACCCAAGCATCACATGAAATGATGAGATAAATGGCACTGGCAATATAGTAGCTGGCCAACATTAAGTTTCTGGCTTAGTTCACCTGTGAAAAAAAAGGTCAACATTCCCCACTGGCCTTATTTTCCTGTACTACTGATTTAGCATCCTGGTTTCTAACCCCAAAAGAACCATGGAGCTAAAGCTAGTGCATTCTCCTTGCAAAACTGAAAAAAAGCAAGAAACATCAGAAACTAGGAACATAGTAATTTTGGCTTGATCCCAGTGTATCCCTGTTTGAAACCTGTGAGATGCAGCAGTACAAGTAGCAGTTTTGCCTGTGTACATCTCAGATATTTCAGCAAAGCTGTACACATCGCTAGAATAAAAACAAATCCCCAGTCTAGACACAGAACAAGTCAAGTTTATTCAAACTTTAAGCTCTTCTCTGAAATGTTCTTTCTGAATGCCATGGTTATCAGCGCTGGATGGCCTCAGAGTAAGTGTGCTTATTTTCTAGGGGTGCACCGATAAGAGATTTGTGTGGCCGATACTGATACCCAATTTTTAAGGAGGTGCATCGGCCAATACCAATCCAATTTCTGATACCAGCTCGGCAGCGTGGAGAGCTGCCTCCAGGTGGTAAGTCTGGTGAGGGGGGAGGGAAGAGGTGAATGTGCATGAGGGGGGAAGGGCAGACCAAGGCCCCCACGGGGAGGGAGGAAGAGGACTGGAGCTGGGGCAAGGGCAAGCGCTGCCCAGTCAGGGAGTGGCAGGCCAGGCACAGGACAGAGCCCCAGCTCATCCAGGGGGTCCCGGGGCAGGGGGGGGTGGCAGCTCCCACCACCACATGCCTGAAGCTGCTGGTCTGGCAGCTCATCCAGCGCTCATCTGCTTGTCCCAAAGCTCTTGCCGCTAGTCCGGGAGGGCCGGGGGGGAGATCATGTGCCCCCAGGTCTGTGCAGGGTGAGCTGGGGCCAGGGCTGCACCAAGCTCTTCCTAGCAGGGAGGGGCTATGCTGGGAGGGGGCTACAGGGAGG
>NW_005842134.1:1242863-1245961 GCF_000455745.1 Alligator sinensis | reverse complement strand
GCCCCCCCAGATGAGCTGCGGCTCTGTCCCGCACCCACCCCGCCCTGGTTGGGCAGTGCTTGCCCCTGCCCCAGCTCCAGCCCTCCTCCCCACTCTTGGCAGAGGCCTTGATCTGCACCCCCACACCTCTTCCTTCCCCACTCCCCTCACACCAAACTTACCAGCTGGAAGCAGCTCTCCATGCTGCCAGGCTGTGCTCCTCGCTGCCTGTGCTGCGCTGCACACATGCATGGGCCATTCATCGGCTAAATTATCAATCTGATATGGCCGATTTCTGATATACTACGTTTTCTTTATATCTGTGCCAATCCGATATTGGACTGGTGTATCGGTGCAACTCTATTATTTTCCAACTAAAACAATGTCTTGCTCCTAGCTGCCAGCCCTGTACACGCACCCTGGTCATCTAACAGCCAAGCAGTGTTCTTTTCCTGGTCACACATCAGCTTCACTAAGAGATTCTGGAACTGAAACTCAGGTAGCTTTCTGTCACTGATGCAGAAGGCAAAACAAGATCCTGGTCACTCTTCTGGAGCTACTTATACAGTTGCTTCATCTCAAAACAGAAATGTAGTCCACACAACAGGGTTGAGAGAGAAAGTCATTCTGGCAAGAGCACAGCGCTTCAAGCTAGGAATGAATCAATGCATCTGTCCTTCATCTTCCCTTAAGAGGCTCCTTACCAAGTCCATACTCCACAGATTCTGGGTGATCATCATCCCCTTCCTCACTAACTTTTTGTAGGTGCTGCAGATAGGCATCAGTGTGAAAGCTCGCCATCTCCTCCATGGAAGCCACCTTTGGCTTGACTATCCTACCAAGACAAAGGGAAGGAGATCAGATCAGTAGGGCAGTCATAGTGTGTAGCAGTTCCTCAAGTCAGGGGCCTCTTGTTGACCTGGATCAAGCGTAGTCCTATGCTTGCCTGGCAGGGGAAATACCACGACCACCATGGTAGCTTCCTGATCACACCCGGGGAAGACTGCTCTGCTGGCATGGGATAGTACCTGCGTAGATAATACATGGTTAACCTTGGTTTTATGCCCACTTTGTGAAAATGGGAGACTCCTCCCTGGCTTGCTCCTGGGGCCTTATGGTTAAGGGTAACCAAAACTCGGGGCTTGGGCCTGCAAGTAGGGTGCCTACCAAAGGATTTGGGAACATCTGAAGCCCCAGATGGGGGTGGAGGATGTTTGCTAGTAGTAGGGCTACTCATGGTTCTGGACCAACTCATGGATTTGGAATTTGTTTCGGCTAATTTAGCTTGGAATACGGAAAATTTAAATTAAAAAAAAATGTTCCTCAGGTCAGGGGACTCATCTTCACTTATGGTATAAACAAAATACAGGCATTCTTGCAGGTCGGATTTTCATTTTGAGTGGGAAAGACTTTGCTCTAAGCTAAAGTGTAATAATTCTGCTGAGCCTGGTGCTTCCTTATTGGGACTACACTTGATTTGGCACACAGGCAGGCACTAGATAACTTAATTTTGCTCTCTGCCACCTCCCACAGGCAGCAGCCAGGGCTCAAGTGCTGTTGGGGGGAAGGGTGGGGCAGGGAGTTGCAGGTCCTGGCCCTGGTCCCACAGCCCTGACAGCTGGGGGCCCCCTTTGGCATAGCTCGGGGGGACAAGGGGCTGTGGGTCGCAAGTGAGGGACATCAGCAAGGCCTCCCCCACAGGGGGGCTGTGGGTCAGGAGTGAGGGGCACCTGAGCGGGTGGGGGGCTGCAGGTTGGGAGTGAGGGGCCATGCTGAGGAAATGGGGTCATGCTGAAGAAAAAATTGGGAAGCACTGGCTTAGCCCCTGAAACAAGTGCCTCGGCCCTGCCCAAGTCCCCAGCTTTTAACACATTTTCTCCTAGTTTCTGGTGATTAAATGCCCTTTTGGGGCTTGGGCAGCACACTGCTTTTAAAGCAGTTGTGAAAAACGCAGGACTGTATAATATTTTATTAGGATTATCTAGATCTCCATTTGACTCGTGTTCTGGTTGTTACAGGAGTGGGAGGGGTTAATTTAAATAGTAGTTTCTTGCCCATAACAAAAGAAGGAACAAGAGCTTCATTTACTAGACAGGAAAGACAACATAGGTGTCCCTGGCTTTTAGTCATACCTTTGACCCAGCTGAGCTCAAGTCTCTCTGGGAACCATAAAAGAGGAATGAGGGAAAAACAGGACAAAAAACCCTAAGGAGATAGCAGAACAGGCCAAGAGAGAATGAGGCAGGGTGCACTTGGGGGAAAGACTGGCTTCCAACCTTAGCAACTGTGGTCTTGGCATGAGCTAGGTCTACTGAAGTCAAGAGGGTGCTGTATTATAAGGGATTGGTTTAAAAGTGGAAGTGTCACAGGAATTCTGCCATCGATAGATTACTTAGGGGGTGCACTTGGCAAGAGCACAGATGGGTTGAAATTCTTGCTCTAAACTGGCAACTGTTTCTGACACCTTCTGCTCCTGTGTGTCCAGGAGGAACTTCCAGACACCAGCCCCTGAGAGGAACGAACCTGGGCTCATTTAGGATGCTGTTATTGGATGCCACTCTGAGGTACCATCCTATGCATCAGTCTGCTATGTATACATGCCCCATGTCTGCGAGCAATAGACAAGGAAAAGCAACCCTTTTCCCCTTCCCGCCTCCGCACTCCACATTCTCCTGGATGCAAAAAGAAAGGCTCTTCACTGCTCTATTCAGCCCTAAGCCTCTATCTGAATCCTCCTCCTCCCCCATATAAACAGTACCCAGGCCTAGGAGAGCTTGCCTAGGTAAGGTCACAATAAAAATGACGCAGTCCATCAATGTCCTTGTCTCCCATGTCTCCGTCTGCATTTGCTCGCTTTCACCCATGGAGAAAACGAAATATTTAGTACCTGGAGGCCCTTCCCATGGGACTATAAAGTCTAATCATGAGCTGAATCTGCCCTGACCTTCTCACCAGGAACTGCCAGTGTCCAGGCAGCTGCACGTGCAAACCTTCCTGCCCAACCAGTGAGGCAGAAAAGGGGTTTGGCTCTGACAGACGCCCGCGCCTTCAGGGGAGCCCGCCCCACTGCCGAGTGCCCCGCGGGGCGGGGGCGGACGGCGGGGAGGAGCGGCGGGCCG